>NC_089981.1:79186660-79489691 GCF_036417845.1 Apteryx mantelli | reverse complement strand
TTTCTCTTTACACAAGAGCAATATTGTCAGTTTTGCCATCAAGAGCTATGATGGCTAGAGACTGGTCAAATATGAAAAAATTGTACACATTTCATGAAAAAAGGAAATTGTAAATTAAATCTGTACACAGCCATGTACACAGAACTGCAGCTGTCAGAGCTGTGCCATTAAAGCAACCTGTACAGTCTGTTAAAGAGCAATCTTATCGTGAAATATTAGCCAGGCAAAGTTACATATTTGTTGTTCTTAGAAGTATGATTGAGATGGTGTGAATCCACTGTATATCTTTATTTTTGCTTTGTAAAATATTTCTCCCTCAATCAAAACCCATTTCCATTGGCTTGTTCATCTCATACCTTTCTCATAAACGCCTTTTACCAATGGCGTATTCAAGCAAAAGCAGTTTGCGCCCAGACAGTGGTCCTTTCCTCCCCAGGCTGTTGGTAACTTTTCCCTTCCACTGACCCTACCGTAGCACTTACTGACCTACATGGTTTCTCTTACACCATCCTCTGCTAGCTCAGATGGATTAGATGGCTTGTCATGGCAAGCAAGTATACATATACAGTTATAAAACTAAACAAAAAAAAAAGGTCTAATTATTCTCTATTACAACAGTAGGCTCTTCCCATTTGTTTTATACAGAGAAAGGGGTGCAGGGCAGAAACTGAACACCTAGACTGTGCATGAAGTAGTTGGAGCCTCACAAGGGGTACAACAAGCAAAGTACACCTCTACTGCCAAAAAGCAATGAAGAAAAACAGCAATACAGACCCCCAGCTAGTGGCAAGATGACCTATGAGGAGGATGCACCAGGTTCAGATGGATGAGAATTCCCACCATGGCTGACTTCTGAGGCACACGGAGGTCACATTTCTCACTGCAGTAGACAAGGCTGCCTGACAGATCTCTACATACATGCAGGTGTAATTTCATGGGTCACACACCACTGATAGTCATTAGACTCATTGTACCCGCCATTGGACCAGCACTAGAGACTGTCACAGAGAAAACCAATGCCCTTCAAAAGCTTTCCAGCAAAGTAGCAATTTGTTTGACCTAAGGATTCAACAGGTCACTGATTTTTTTCCATTAAGTCTTTGGTTCAGGGTGAAAACACTGACTGTTGTTTTTCAAAATGTCATATTAACATCAGGTTGTGCAACAGATTATGGAATGTAAAGACGCATACCCAATAAAAAATGGAAACTTTACACTCTAGAAATGAGGTCAGTCAGGAGGCATACTGCCATCTTCGCTCCAGACTTTATGTGAGACTCTGCTATATCATGTACTTTGGAAATGTTTACAGTCAACTAGCTAAAGTTTCCTCTTATCACAGAGAAACATCCTATATGTGGGCTTGAAAGGAAGCACTCCTCACAGCTGGGATTATAGGTTAGAATAATAAAGCAACTTCCTGGAAAGCTTGTGAATCTTCTGTTCCATGGTCTGAGCCTTATGGTTATCATTTACTTTTAACATTTACTTTTATCATGCAATCCCTTTTAACATTCATTTCTTAGCTCAAACTTCCTCTCCATTTGTAGCAAGACCCAATATGGGATTAACTCAGGTACCACAATGTTTAGAAGTATTAATTAAACACAGGTCTTGCTATGCAGATGACATGACACAGACAGGAACTCTGTTAAGGCCTATATTATGTCTTCAGCTAATTTTCTTTGTTTATTCCCAGAATCCTCCTGGCTGTGAGTACTGTCACTGTGTTTAGGGTTGCCCTTTCTTGTGCTGAAGAGTTTCTTACTGTGTAAGCAGATCTCTGTTGGCCGCAGGTTGAGGAAAAGTGCAAACTCCAGGCAATAGGAATTCTATCAACCAGAGCATGCACTCATTTACATGAGATTACACTCCGAGCCACTCCACGGAAATCAATTCACACCTCTGCTGCTGCAATAGAACTGCATCTAGAAGTGACAAAATTAAAGTGATGGGAAACTGAAGCTAAAAGTCATGCCTGAATTTATACTTCTATTGACTCAGGCCTGGTCCAAAGCCAAGTTCCCTTGAAGTTTCTCTATTTATTTTCAGTGGCATCGAATGGGAAAGCTTTGGAAAGGGAAGGGTACAGGTACAGCAACATTTGCCAGATTTAGCTCAAGAATTCAGTTAATGTGAATCAGCCCAGACACCACAAAGTTTATTCTGTGTTTTATCTAAAGCTGATAACTCTATCTAAACATCACAGAATAATCCTGAGTGTGTGGAGGGAAAGGATTATACTTCAGAACTACAAACCTTCCGGTATTTGTGCTTATTTTGGAAAGAACAAAGAGAGCTCTGCAAGTTTAGGAGATTCTCCACCCCTCCTCTTGTCTACTGCGGTGTCCCTAGGTGCATCCTTCTCAGCATCCTGCCTATCTGGCGCACTGGAGTTTTTCTTTTGCAGTTCTCAGTCTGTGGGGAAGCGTGAACACAGATGTGTCTTGCTTCACACTGCACTTCTACTTTGTTTTCTTGCCAACAATATTCAGGAAATCAGTTGTACAGAATGGCCTTCACAATTTTACACCCTCTGTAACTCTCTGGTTAATGACAGTAACACCAGTTGGAAACCACTGTAACAAAGTATAAAACAAGTCTTTCATGGCCAGTTTTCCACCTAGTCCCAAACTTTTCCAGGTTTCCAGGGGCAAACATAACAGTAGGAAACACTGTGCCAGAGGAATCCTGAGGCAGCAGAATTATGGTCTTACGGACTCTTAAGACTTCTGAGGGGTACAACGAAAGAGAAGGGTGCCCTACATCCAAAGCATAAAAGTAAGTCTTCACTCTGTCCTAGAAATATTCAGGCTGTCTCAGATAATCCGGTGTTGGGGTCGAGCTCTGGGCAGAAGAGTGAACAAGCCTGCAGAGCTCTATGCTTTCACATCATGACATGAGATAACTCTTCCAGAGCTGAATCACCCATTTCTACAGAGCCACGCAATTTAGATTTATGCTCTAAAAGACCCACCTGAAGGAAACTAACTCATGCCAGGGCCGTTTTCAGATCAGGGATGTTTGAAAGCTATGTAAACCACTTATCACTAGCTCTGAGTCAAACACAGGTCAGCCAAAGCAGAGTACCTGACCATTTGTCATGCTGTAGCTGCCCAGGAAGCCACCCAGTAGCAGCCGCTGAACATGCTGCCTTGGACTGACTTGCAGAGCCCAAATAGGAAGTCAACCTTGGAAAGAAGGCTCACTTCTCGAAGTGCTGGGCCAACAGGACACAAGTCTGAAAGCTGTAAACAGGATTGAGCCTGAATGTATTTTTAGAGAAACAAGTGGAATTTGAATCTCAGTCGAACCACTTTAAACCCATCTAATCACTCACACACATGCGCACTCTGTCTTACTCTGAACACGTCAGACTTCTCATCTGTGCCAATCACCCCAGTACGTGTGTCAGTGATACAAATATTAACAGGTTTCTTAGCTAATGAAAAATACGTTAAAAACCCTCACCTCTTTCTAGAAGATAAAAAGATTAAGTCAATATCTATTTTTTCATTGAGGATAGGACTATGAAACAAAATGTCTGTTCAGTTCATTTTTTTTCTAGAGAAAAGGATTTTACACCCACAATTAGTGTGGAAGACGGCTTTTCTTGCAAGGGAGTCAACGAATGGCAGTCTCCTGTATTCTGGTCCGAAACTACAATGCTGATCATGAAACATGAAGCATTTTAACAGGAGGCAGTATATTATAAAGTAGTGTCATGAGCAGGCTTTCACTTTAGACTTCTTCTGCGTGGAAGGTGTATTGCACCAGACCTATTACCATCTTTCAGGGGCCTAAAGAGATACAGTAGCTCCTAACTCATACTGAAATCAGAATTCCCTTTTGTTACCAGAAAAATTAGACAAGGCAGATATTCAAAAGCTAATACAAGCCAAAGACGACTCTCAGGGACTGTGATTCAGTTTCCTGTTGGAAAACTCTCCTAGAAGTGTTTCTTTTTCTATTGACTATAGAGGGAGCCTAGAATAAAAAGTTCTCCTGGACAACTTTGTTTTTTATGAATACGTCACCCACCTCCCAGATACAGCACTTTTGAAATTCTCGTTATATGCCTACATAGCTTTAGAATCTGTCCCAAAATGCATGTCCACATTTTCTGCGTGCAGTGGCTCAGTGTGCCATTATTGATCGACTTACCACCCTGCTTGGAAGCCCTCCAATCGGTCTAAACCGTGTCTACAAATTCTGGTTTGCCCAAGTCTGCAAAATGCAAATCTCAGAAGGATTTAACTGCAGTGATTTTAATGATCTTATTAATAGCCCATGATGAATTTATGCGCATTCATCCAGAACTTGCAGGAAGTACAATTAAGAATTCTGAACATATGATACAACCTGAACATATATATTACACAAGCACCCATTCCCATCACTGGCTCTAGTAGAACCTTATAACATGCAAAATACATCATAAGCAGTTTTAAGAAATTCAAATATCCAGAAAAAAAAATCCCTCAGGAAAAGACTCAGGAAATAGTTTATAGTACAAATAAAACTCTTGCAAATCACTGCTGTTTTTCTGCTATACATCAAACCTTAACCAGTGCATGATTTCTAATTTTTATGCTAAAGTTTGTATACATTTTTAGCAAGAAATGTTATGAGAAAATAGCCTGCCCTGTTTTTGTTTTTCTCAGTGATTTTTTTTAATTGATTTATATTCTTTATTGATGATGTAAGAGTTCGTTGCTTCTTTTTTTTTGCCTTTTTTTTTTCTTTTTTCAACTCCATATAATGCTCTTTACAAGTAACCTAGAAAAAACCCTAGACATATCCTAAGGAATAATCTAAATCATAGACCTCTTAAAAGTAATGCCATATTTTACCTCAAGCAATACCACATGCAAAAGTGGACATCTGATTGACAACCATATTAATTTTTAATGCCAGTATTTGTAGTTTTCACTCTTGCACAAGACATTTTGATTATAATATAGTGTTCAGTAAAGGCACTTGTCAGTCAAAAGGACAGAAAAACATACACAAAAAAGATGGAGTAGGTGTACTGAAAATACAAAGAAGTGAAAATAAAGTAGCCACATTTCATCTCCCAGTATGGATCCCCATATAGGCCAAGCTGTGGAACTGAGCTGGCAAAACAAATACAGTACCACTCATAGCTACAGGAGAACAACACTGCCCATTTTTTGAAATAAAAAGCAAAGACACAAGAGCAGAATTGTGCAGTAATGTAGTGGTGACAGTGGTACCCAGTCCTGTTTTTTTAAGCCATACTTTTTAATTAATGGTAGGTTTAACAGGCTGTAATGTCCTATGAATTACATTTTATATTTTATAGATAGTACAGACCACACATACACACACCCCATATTTGCATATTTGTCAATTTTATGCGTTGAGATAGCTTTCCATAATGATCTTGGCTAAGTTTTCGAAGGCAGCTTGAAGATCACAGTCTTAATATGCTGCCGTGTTGTATTTTCTGGTTCTCTCAGGGTATATTTTACATAAAAAGTTATGGAAAGCCTTACCAGCCTGTATGTTGGAAGGTTAAGAAACTTAAGTGTGTAAGTGTGGAAAGCAATAATTTCCTCACCTCCTTTCCCTAAGAGTATTAATTAATAGAGGTTTTTTTGTTTTTTGCCATAGAAGTTGCAAAAACTTTGGAATAGATAGAAATTAAAGAAGCAATGACAATTCTCATTCATTCCTTCCAGACCTGCACTACACAGTACCATAGACTAAAAAACTATAGCTCTTCTATATTCAGATTGCTTGCAGCCAAAGGCCCACTTAAAGCATATTTACACGATTGCTTTTAGAATAGTTCCCCCAAATCAAAACCATTCTGCTGCAGATAGGCTTTTGCGTTGAAAGGCATTTTCTGAAGTAGCATTTATCAAAAACCAAACAAATGATAGAGCAATCTAATCAAAATACTGAAATGACTGCCTGATTGTATTTTAAAAATCATAACCTAATTAGAACCAAATTGATTTTTCCGTTAGCATGAAATTAAAACTAATTTCCCT
This sequence comes from Apteryx mantelli, assembly GCF_036417845.1. Lineage (NCBI taxonomy): Eukaryota > Metazoa > Chordata > Aves > Apterygiformes > Apterygidae > Apteryx > Apteryx mantelli. The sequence continues at coordinate 79,483,671 of NC_089981.1, read as the reverse complement.
GCACAATATTTACTCTAATATTCCCCAGATGCAAATACAGCCTCATAAAACATTTCATAAAAAAGGTTTCTAATTGTTTCCTGATTTTTTTCATTACATCATCAATTGTATTTATCCCTCTAAACTATCATTCTTGTTGTCTATTTGGAAAACACATTAATGAAGGGAGAGATGATGAAACACCACTGAAATTCTTTAACTGCTCAGAGAGCATGGGCAGATAAAGAGGTATTTTTCAGAGGATCTAGTCTTTCATTTCCTTTCCTAGCCAAACCTGCTCCTGAGATGACTTCTCCTAAATTAGTGTTACACTTAGACTGATAGACAGCAAAAGGTGGCAGACGCTCCCTGTTCAATTTCTCTTAAAGAAATGGGCTAGAAAAGTAGATTTGTCGCCAAAAGAAATTCCTCCGTCATCCTTCAACATATTCACAGTTTTCTCATTCAGTGTCATGTCTACTGCCCTAGGCTCTTCCTTTCTCTTTTCCACAGAAAAAGTTCCTCAATTCCTGCAGCATATGGCAGTTTGTACATTGGGAAATTGAACAGTGAGACACTACCTCACTCAAGCACAGACACAATCGGATTTATAGGACTATAATTGCATTTGCTACGATGGCTGCCTTAATGAGGAATGCATGTTTCTATCCAACCAGGACTATTCTTAATGTAATATACTCTTGACCTTGAATGTTCATTGGGGACTATCTGACCAATGACCATCCTAGAGAGTCCTGCTTTAAAGCTAAGATACCAAACAAAGAGCACTATATAAATATCAAGAAAATTACTTTTCTAATTGTCTTTGGAAAAATAAATTATAGAGTGGTCACCTCATAACTTTTTTAAATTCACACACCTGTGTATGGAAGCACATTACCTTTTGCAAATAGAAAGGTGATTCCACTGCAAGAAACTTTAGTGCAACACTATCACTGAATGTTAAATATCTTCCCAATTCCTCCCTATTTCAATAGAATACGCAGTGTTCAAAAGAAGAGTTCAGTCTTAGAAACCTCAGGCTTACTTTCTTTCAGGAGATACCCTTTTTTTAGCCATTAAAGAGAAGCAGATGCCTTGTTTTATATCTATAAACCATTATTTTCATATCTTCCTTCATTTGTCAATGCAGGTTTTCCCACACTGAAGGAGGCAATGGTATGTGTCATTTGCTCTAATACACAAACTAAAACATCCCATCTGACTAGGAGATTTCACACATCCTTATTATAAAACTGTGAGGGCAGCAACTCCCAGGATAGGCCTGATGTCAAAATAGTCAAATAAAAGAGAAGGGCAATGCCCTTATGGTGGAGATACTTTACTGTACTCTGATTACAAACTCTCTGGACAAGACCTGGAGAGATTTTTACTGTGTGAGCATACAGTTCATCTTGCAGAGGGGGTTCTTGAGAAAGGCATCTCTATTTGCTGCCATACAAATAAGTAATAAATGTAGTCTAGGGATTGAGAGGTTTGGCTTCAGTTCACACCTCTGCCACAGACCTTGCGGAAATCATTTCTTTGTTTTTTGACTCAGCCCCCGAATGCAAAGTGAAGTTAATGTCCTTTGTCTGATTCATCTGCTCAGGCTTTAAGCTTTCTGGGGGACTCTCACTCAGTAATTCTACAGTAGCCACTATAACAAGACAAAACTCTATTAGGGTGTCTGTTTGCCTCTGTCACCCATATCAACATGATAATTATCTACTATTAATCATCAAGGCTAAAAAAATTATCACCACATCAAGTGGTGATAACACAAAATGATTCTAGTGTTATCCCTGTAATTTGTCACAAAACAAGTCAGGACTCTGTGGTGGAGGAACACATGAGCTGACTGAAACACTTCCATCAACAAAATGCAAATCAGTTAAAGTGCGTATGTTCCCATTCTGACCATTTAAGCAATTGTCGTAGTGAGGAAACCTCCCTCTTGAATCAAGCTATACAGAGTGGATAAATTCAATTCCCCTCTCCTCCTCCTCCTCCTCCTCTAAAGGACAGTAACCTAGAGGTTCGATTTCTTTAACAGTGATGGTGGATGCTATTACCTAGACTCCTCTTGCCTGAAAAAAAAAAAAAAAAAAAGATAAAAATCCTGTAATACTAACAATTATTAAGTCTTCTCACCTGCCATGGGAATTCAGTGGCATGTGCACATTTCATTGCAAAATGCCACTTAGTTATGTGGTTTTGGCATTCAGCCACCACAGTGCTACATATTTTTCTCTGTCATTGCAGAAATTCTCTCATGTTGATGACACTGTTTGGCAGAGCATTAGCTGAGCCTTGTGTATGTTTATCTTCTTTACATTTATAGGACTGTGCACATAAACCTGTGTGGAGGGGAAAAGGGAACAGAGGTTGCTGTTTATCTTCCCAGGTCTTTGCCTTTAACACCAACTTACCTCCCACCACTGAAACCTGCAGGAAATTCTCTTTGTGAATGGGCTGAGCCGAGACTCTCTCAGATCCATGCACAAAGCACTTCCAGTGAAAGTGGTCTTGAAGAGATAGATTGCCAGTTTTAAAATATGTATTACAATCCAGCAACACAAAATAACATTGCCATCTTAGATAAATACCCCATCCTTTGACGACGTTACCAGTTAATCATACACTCCAGTCCAACTTTGTATTACATTAAACCCACTGTACTGCCCGTGTTTACTCACAGTGATTATCATAAAGATATTCTTTTTTCACAAAATATATCATTAAAAGTAACACTAGAAACAAGAATTAAAAATTCATCTATGCCAAGAAGTAATAGGCTAGAACAACGCAGCAGAAAGTTATTGCAAAAGTTTTTGTCTTCTTAGACAGACAAACATATGTAAAAAGGAGCAAAGTCAGTTCTGGCACAAAGCTCATAAAGACTTCTGTGTCTGTACACAAAGAAAAGAGTCTAAGGTCCAGGAACGGGAAGAGGAAGAGGCTGCGATTCATGGAAGCTCAGCTGACATGTGGACTCTATGCATTTTTTCTCCAAAAAAAGAATGCATTGACCCAGGTTGAAATTTGAACCTTCATCTATGGTTGTGTCTTGCTCCTCTGATGAGGTATTTCTAAAAAAAGAAAAAAGGAAAAGGGGATATCCCAATTTTTCCAGCCAAAAGAGGTCTGTTCTACTGACTTTGTGGCAAGGCTTTCAAGAACATGAAACAGTGAGCACTGGTTCACGTGAAAACTTTGTTAGATGTCAAGCTTTGCCCTCTTCAGTAAACCCATAAAAATTATAATAAATATGTTTTTGTCACTGCCATCTCTCAACAATTTTGAAGCGTTTATTATATACCAGATGTCATGTGAAGGATTTGGGTTTCGAAGTGACATGAGAGGCACTGGAACAGCATGAATTCTAGGACAACATATTGTGTATGTCTGTCTCTCTATCTGTCATGGTAATGATAAGAAAGGGCAAGAATGAAGAGGCACTTGCTCCTCTCCAAATATAATCACTGTGCTCTGAAATTCCTAATAACAGCCTCGAATCACTTGTTGGGTTGAACAGAAATGGTAATCCTTGACTGGCCTAAATTAGCTCGAGACCACCACATAAAAAACCTGTCAGGGAGAAAGCTGACGGCTCCAGCCGGCAAAGCTGTTTGTCACATCTTACATATTCATCATCCAAGGTACCTCTTAACATCCCAAGCAACCGCTGAGCAGAACGACCAGCAGCTCACATCAGAGCCCTCCACTCAAAAAAGAACCCAGGGCAATCATTTCATAAGGAGAAGGACTCACAGCAAAGGACAAGCTGTGTGAAATTAGGAAATTAAGGAACTCAGCAAGCAGGGGGGAAGAAAACACTTTATTCTGGAGATTTTTCAGGAAATCCAGATGAATTGTTTAATTTGCACAAGTTAATACTTTCTGAGGCTAGGGAATACCATAAAATAAATGAGTGCACACTGCTTGGGGTCTCCTTGGAAAATGACAAAGATCAAAGACATTCTGCCTATTTTGTCTCTGAAAAATGGAAAATTAATTGCTTGAATTCACATACCGGTTTATTCAACTCCTGCCTTTTCCAGTCATACAATTTGCATTAACTGACAGATGCTTTTAGGATGCTAACACAAATAGCTGGCCTAATATTCCACATTAGGGTATATTTTAATTGGTAAAAATCAGTCATCATCTTTGTTGCAGTAGGGTCATTTCCTGAATGTCAGATATCAAATTAACACAAAATGATAAGGATGTGGATACCCAACTTTTTTGACCCTGTCAAAAAAGTTTTGTATCCACAGCCCATGATACACAAAGTAGAACATGAAATCTATCAAGATTGAAGAGCAAACACAATTCATAAGGAGGGCAATGGCATCCAAAGTCTTTCTGATCCATCTTAAAATTTTAAAAAAAAGAAAGGCTGGGATTAAAGCCGTATGACAAAGATTGCAATCAATATGTATGTCTGTATGTACATAGATGTACATGGCTCCACCTACACTCTGAAAGCTGAGTATTTGTCCGTAATCTTAATTAGTCATAGCTATGGCTGTCAACAGCAGGGGCAAACTCGAACAACTCTGGATGTTCTTGGGATTGGCTGCCTGCCCCTCACACATTCATATCAATTAGTCACCCACCTGTATTACAACATGTAAATTTTTATTACCTTATAAAAAGGCAAATGTGAAATATGAAGCCTTGGGCTGTTGCTGTTCATTCCCTTAAGAAAAAAAAAAAAAAAAGCCCATGCAAAGGCATACCTGTTCTCTAGATGCTTTATAACTAGTTAAGTTTCATGAATATGTGAATTCTAAATATCACAGTGTATTCTTTGGCTTTCCTTTCAGTTCGGCACTTCACTAATAGAGCTGTGCCTGCATAAGCAAATGGTACAATGTCTTTGCATTTTAAGATGATGAATAAGGCCCATACGGCACTGATCTGGCTGCAAGGTAGTGCAGTTTGTGCCTGTCAGCATCCTGCCTTCATTACCATCCTTCACGGTTCACCTGCAGCAAAGTCATGTCTAGGACTCTAGACCAGAGTCTAACATTTCTGTGAAAACCAAAATTGTGCAACTGAGCTACAGCCCCTGGTTTATCAAGCAAAATCCAGTCTCTAACTGACCAATATTCAAAGCGTCGGAGTTAGAAATCACATACTCCACTCCCAAGAGTAACTACCTTTAAAGGCTCCACGGCTAGAAGTTATAGAAGGTGTCCTGGAGCCTGAGGCTTAAAACACTGGATGTTCTTGTTACCCATAAATATCCAATCAGTTGAAAGCCTGGCTGCCACTGTGTGAATAATGGATTTTTGTTCAGCACAAGAACTTAAAGAAAAGAAAACCACTGCTTCAAGGTGACCTTAAGCAATTTTTTCTTCTCCTGGCTTGTCCCCAAATGTTTTGTATAGCCCCAAATTTGACCTATTAGCCCTGAAGACTAGGCAGAATTCTACACAAACACACTTCATTTTAAAATAGAAACAAGAATATTTCCTTTTAAAGGTATTGAAACTAAACATTTTTATTCTTTTTTGGTGCAGCTGAAGCAATTTGTTTAAATTTTACCTGAGTTTAGTAATTGTTTGAGCTGCTAGAACTGCTTTTCTCATGAATATAGCCTTCACCAAAACTTTTTTTGCTTGTCTCTAATCCTAAAAGATTCTTGACTCCGTGATATTTAATCTTGCATGTGTGGATAAGTATAAGCTATACTCATTTTCAGTCAGCCCTTTTTTAGTTTCCACTACCCACTAAATGCACATTTCACTTTCTGTCTACCAGATCAACTTCTCATTATTCTGTACTGCTTAGAACATAGTGAACACTGCTGCCAGAAAACAAGACTGTTAAGGAAATTATGGTAGATGCTTATGGATTATACCCATGTACATGGTGCTGTTTTGGAAAAGAAAATAGATAATGCTAAGGAACACAGAGTGTAATTTCTGACCAATTTCAAAATGCCATCTTTGTCAAAATTCTAACTACAGTGTGAAATCAATATATAGATGTTGCTGTAAAATTAATGAGCTCTTCAATAGGTTGTTTTGATATTTTTATTACGAATCATCTCTGATTTGTCTTTTCCTAAATTACATACAGACAGACGCATTGGTCAACTAACGTTGTACCATAGCAGAAGAAAATCTACGAGAGAGTTTGTCCTCTGCAATGATCTCCACCAGGCATGTATTCCTCTTTCTCCAAACAGATAGACATCAAAATTAAGTACATTGGCTTAATTCAGTTGCCATTGTAAGCTCAAATGGGATACAAAGTGAAATCAATATTAGTGAAATAGATCAGACTAGAATTGAAAGGTAATATAATTAGGTTGGCTTTGCTATACTTTGTAATTCTTATCTGTAGTATTTTACCAAATAGAATAAAGGTATCTATTTTCTGAAACTGTAGGAGGTTTTCAATGCTGTATTATCCTTATTTATTTCATTTGAGGGAGCGCTTCAGAAAGAAGCGCTCCTGCGCGTCCATCTCTGTGGCATTTAGGTCTGCCTTATCTCATTAAGTGATCTGGACTTTGTGTGTACAGGGGAGATTTGTTTCTTAAATAACAACATTAAGAATAGTTTTAATAGTGCAATAATGAGAAAGTATAATGTGCTCTGTCCACAGAAACTGTGGTCTTTACCTCTGAATAGAAAATGTTTCAAGTGTGCAACAGCATCAGAGCACAGAAATGAAGAACAGGGGACCTTGTGTCTCTGCTTCATAGGCATCACCCAGCCCTACCAAAACATCAGATACCAGCCAGGCAGCTTTACAGTGCATCAGTGAGACGGGGTCTGCAATGCAGACTAGCATCTCTGGAGGACTCTCAGGGTGTTAAGGGGTCCTCCTGCAAGTTTTCTTTGCTCCAGTCATTCTTTGTAGGCTGAGCTGAGGTGCAGGTCCTCCTGCACAGAGTTTGTCTCCAACTAAGGAAGTCATTTCTTGGCAATCAAATGCAAATCATTGCCTCCTTCCAATGCCTGAGATGCACCAATCTTCCCTCAAAGAATGGGGAACTTATCCCTGAAACCCAATGTATACTTCAAGGATGACTAAAAGCTACTTAATAATTTAACTAACTTGGAACACTGAAAATTTAATACAGATAAAATTCCATCTAAAGTTGGTATTAAGAAAATACATAAATTGGGGCTGTACACTTTTTTGACTGATGGAAAATGTGCTGAAGGTTTTATTAAAAGAAACCTGAAGAATACTCAGATTTTGCCTAAATGTGAAGTTTGGAGCCTCAAATGGTACCTAGGAAACTAATTCCTGCTGTTTTCATACAACAGGCCAAGGGTCCCACAAAAGCCAATGAGACAGAGAACTGAAATCGGCCTTGCTAAGATAGCCTTCCCCTAATGAAGGGCAGACTGAGGGGGGAAGTGTTCCTGTTCCTTAGCAAATGTCTTCCCACTTCTGAGCCCCAAGGTTTTTAGTCAGAATTCCCCCTCATGGATTCAGCATCCACTCCCTCAAATCCTATGATTTTATATTCTCACGGGCTTGCCAATGGCAGAAGGACTAGCATTTCTGATGCAAAAAGGAATGTTTTTTTTCTCCTTATCACTAAAAAAAGCAAAAAAGGGGATAAGGTCTGTTCTATGCCTCTCCCCTTTTGAGGCTACCTTTAATGATTTTATTCCTTTGGACTAAAAATTGCAATCCAAGAACCTGGCTGAGTAGCAGAGCAGAAGCAAGGATGTATGCGAGGGTCAAGAAGGAAAACACATCCAGTAAGCTGCCAAAGAGCTACTTACCTCCTGAAGTTATTTTAGTCCAACTGCTCTCCTCTTGCATCTCTTGTGAGCAGCTATGATGAGGCACAGCATCTGAGCATGGATTTACTGGGAGAAAACTGTGTCCCCTCCCTCCAGTCCCTCCTGTGGCACACATGCTCCCAGTTGGGGGCATGGTTGCACAGCTGCCGTATAGCAAGGAGTTACAACTCTGTCAGCAGCGCTCTCTGGCTTCCTTCCCCCCGGCATCCACGTATGCCTCTCACCCCACACAACTAAAACAATACTGGCAAGTCTATGCCATATGTACACCACTTGTGTGATTCCCCAAGGCCTCAGAAATAAAGAGAAAGGCAATAAGCACTCTCAAGGAAGGGGAAAGGGAAGCAGGTTTGACACAAGGCACAAAACCACTGTGAAACAGATTACAAGAAGCTCTTGAAAGGTTGGCATTTGCAGTTAATAACCCAATGCAGAAAGACTTGGAACTGTAAAAGCAAATCTGGCAGCAAATGACAAAACCTGTTTTCCCTGTTCCTAACTCAGCCCTTGCGGGGCTAGTAAAAACGACCTTCTTCAGGAGGTGAAGCAGTGCAACGCAGGAGCAATAACCAGAAATGGAAGGGCAGTACTGCAGGGACACTGGTGCTATCACACTAACGCACAAGGACAGAAGAACTAGGAGGACACAGGGAAATCAGTAAATGAAAAAAGGAGAAGGGAAATCACTTGAAATCAGATTTTAATCTCATTTAGGATTGCCTGTTCATTTTTCCATTCCGCTATCTGCTTTCACAGGTAACATAAGCCAGAAATCAAAATTATAATATCCTCTCACAGATTTATCATAATTCTCATGTTCCTGTCTGATTTAGCAAATGCCACAAATTTCAACGTATGCCAAGGATCTCATTCATATCAAGATTCATATATCAGACTATCAGGAAAAATAAGACTTCCTGCTTTTTAAGTAAATTAGAGTAAATCATATAAAGTAGTATCAATAACATGCATCCTCTCATATTTTAATTATTGGCAAACAGGCTCAGATGCAAAATGTCGCATCTGTCATACATCCTACTAGACCTAGACAGAGACAGGCCCATACATCAGATTTGCTTTAGTGCAGATATACTTCTTGAAATGTAGCAAATCCTTGGATATTACAGTAAGGAGCTCTCATAGTTCACAGATAAGTTCTGAATGGTGAGGAGTGTGTGAGAAGGTTTTAAGGTGAAATGATGCCAATACTGAAATTTCTACCATCATCCAAGCCTACTCAAATGACAGTCTGTCAAGATTTTTCCATTTTTGTTTGGCCAAAGTTCAAACTTAGACTCAAGAAACCTTCCTGTTTTACAGAAACAAGATGTTTTACTGTACTATTACTTTCCCATAAAAAATAAAGACCATCAAGCATGTCCACACAGGGTTCCTGCACCTGCAGATGTCTCTTCATGATTCTCTCGTAGCTCTTCCCAGGAGCCAACAAGTTCTCCCACACCTCAGTGGAAATGCCTTACAGAGCTGCTTACATTACTGAGCAAGAGCCCAGGTACATACCTGCAGCATCTTCCTAGATGCACACAGGGGAGTACAACCTGACAGAGGGAAAACAGGTTATAGTACTCCGGTACTGTAGAATCTACAAGAATCTCCTCATTCCATCCTTGATTGCTCCATTTTAAAAGTAGAAGAGGCTCTTTTCCCTTGTTTTGCTGTTATGCAAGATCCAGAACCCTGCTATTTGATAGAGACCTGATTTCCAGCCTAAAACGTTCTTCTCCCTTTCTGTTGCCATGTCTTCATGTAAACACAGGCAAAGATCTCCCACTAACCCGGACTCCTATTGATAGACTAAGCCAAGCTCTTTCAGTAAAATCAGCTCTTCATCCCCCTTGAACAAACCAGTGGCCCTTCTCTGCATCTGTTCCAGATTGAATTCATCTCCTTTGGCCCTGCTTTTTTTTTCTTAATCTCATCTCCACCAGTCTAGCTAGTGATTCTCATGTGGCATTGTACTGAACGTAACCAACGAACTCTATCGTGTTTCCTGCATTGAGAAATAAGCTCTCTAACCAAAGAATGTTATTAGCCTAGTCTGGTAAAATCTATCTTTGGTAAACCGATGATACATTTTGTCCCATTTCCTGTTACCTTCAGGTATTTAAACATTCTTGCCTTCAACTTTTAGTGTAGTATACTATGTCACTGTTTGTTCAGTATATATATCAGATTTGGTATTTATCCTCCCATCCTTAGATGATTCCAACAGAAATACTTGCTGTCAAATTCCCAATCTCTCCCAAAGGCTGAGGTACAGATTATCTGGGTCCTGCACTGAACCTTGCAACTGCCTTCACTGAAGATATCATTTCCACTTTATTGGTCACCTGCCTTTGAGCCCGTGGTCAGCATTGTCAGCCTTCCTGAAATAATGATGCCAAGTATACATTTAGTTCTGAGGCCACCTCTAAACCTTTTACATCTGCCATTCTCACCACACAAATGCCTTCTGTCATTTCTTATTCCTTTTTATTTAGACTGCTGCTAGGTTTCTCTTCATGGAATAATCTTCCACCTTCACTTATTCTTAGTGTCTTCTGCAAGTCAGTAGTTATGGACTTTTCTATAAATGTAGATAGCTTCCTTTTTTATTACCCAGATGCTTTGAAGACTAGACCTTGTACTTCTCTAATGTTAAGGAAACCAAGCGTAAAGTTGTAAAATGTCATTAGTGGATGACTGGTAACCTGGTTTCAAAGCCACTTGATTTTTTTTTTTTTTTGAGCATAAGGTTTTTTATCATCCAGTTCTTCACACAGTGTTTTCTTCCAACAGCCAAAACAAAAGAAAAAAATTGTGTTTCATACTAACTGTTTCTTATTTTAAAATAAACTTGCCTTACTCAGAACTTTGCCTTACAGTACTGCAAGAGAGTACTTTAAATTGTACAGTTATATGTTACACCTTCTCTATCATGGTAACATCCTACAATACTCCAGTTTGTACATAGAAGACCATTAATAATTATTGCTTATTGCTGGATGCAAACTATACAGAGAATTTAACAGTGAATAAAGATTACTAGAGAATGAATATGCCTAAAAATGCATCTTGAACTACAGTGCAAGTTAGCCATTGATTTCTGTCTGGTTATTATGCAAACTCAACTGGGCATGAAAACAGTAAGTGTTTGGAAAAGAAAATACAGACAAAATTTGACTCCCTTCCTCCAAGGAATCTCAGCCCAGCTAAAGATCTGTATTTCAGCCCCTACAAAGAAGTATTCTGCTTTTATAGCTCCGACATCAGTAGAATATGAGGGTACTGAGCATCTCCAAAAGTTAAGCTGTTCTTTGCTTGTAATTATGTCTGTTTAGACATCCTCCTACCTGGATTTTTCTTCCTTATGACAGCAGTGAAAAGTTACGTGCATTAATCCTGTATGCACAAGCCTCATTCAAAAGTCAGAGACCCATTGAGTGAAGCTCTGTGCAAACATATTGAAAGACAAGTGATGGAATCATGGCACTTCAGAAATTGGTGGGGGATGTGCATTTGATTTCACCCAGGCCAGGCCTTTCAGGATTACACTCATGTTTCCTCACCAGGATGGAAGAAATCATTGCAAGATAAAGCCATGATGTGGGAATGGCAAGGAGGGAGGCAGTAACAGTTCCATGAGCACTGAAATGAATGATTTCATTTCAGTGCTCATCGTTGACTGATTTCTTAAAACAGAATTTAACTAAGGTAACAGTTTGAGACCCCTACCACTTTCATTTTTACCACCAGAGGCTTATCTTTATTTAACTCCCTCTTGGGCAAGAGGTGACTTGAGCTGCAGTCTATCCCAGACTACCCATACAGCTATCTGGCCAGGTAGCTAAGTATTATGCGTCTCCCACATGGTCAGCTGGATGCTAGCAGTCAGTGACCGGACAGAGAATATGATTTGCCATCTCTTAGTTGGTGGCAGGCCAAACTAATGTCTTTGGAGGCTAAGTATTGTACTTGATTCTTGTAAGAATGTTCAGTGTTTTGCAGCTTCTTATTTCCCCGTTATATTTTGTCAAAATTGTCCAACAGGTTCAAGCATTTATGGGGGAAGGGAGGGATATGCACCTATATTCAGAGTGATTTCAGAAGCCTCATTTCCATAGAAAATCAGGATAAAAATTGGTTTAATTTGCTTAAGTGGCCAAACGGAAGCTGTTAGAGCAATACTGAGTCATTGGAGCTGTGCAGACTTACCTCAGTTCGGGTTCTGATTTGCTTTGCACATAAATGTTCTCAGGTAATTTTGTGAAAATGCTTACAAACAAGAGCAATTAACAGTATTAATAATGCCCATAATGTCAGAATGTCACCATCTCTCTAACAGATTGCATTAAAGTCACTCCAAAGCACCCTGGCAAGAGGAAGCTTAATAAGAGCTTAATCTAAATCACAATATGAGTATCTCAAAAAAGGACCGTCCTTTTTAATTCTCTTGCACGTCATACGAGGTGAGGATCAACACCATTTTTCTTGCAAGTCTCACAAAAATTAAGTGTAAATAAGACATATTTCTGAGTATATAGCATGCACATTAAAAGTAGTGATTACAGATATCACCTGTACAGAGCATGAATAATATACTGACAAGCTCATGGAAGAATGATGTTCTTTGATCTCATCATTGCATACTTGAACAGTGTATGAAGATTTTATATTCATGCTAACTGTCATACTGCAAGTTGAGCTGTTTATACTAGAAAGGCATACATGTAGCACCCCTATTCATGTTTACATTTACCTTGCAAATGTCAGCAAAACGTTTCCTTCTTGTAAGCATCCCCTCTCTCTCCCTCACTGCCTCTAATTCAGACATTAAAATTACTCAAGCAGGACACATGGTAGTAGGTTGAAAAAGGAAGATAAAAGTAGCATCTGAGGAGCTGAACAGGGTCTTATAATCCAACATCCAGTGTTTACAGTGAGTTATCTTCCACTAATGACTGGTGGAAAAGGCCTTTGCTGAGTGCAACTTAGGGAGAAGAAACAATGTAGAATGGAGCCTAAAAAACATACGAATCCAGAAGTCTCTGAAGGGTCCATCGGAAGCTGGACCTTGCTAGGAATGCAAACTCATGCAATGTGGGAATGACCCCCAGTGAAAGCAGTCCTATTATCTTTTATCCCAAATGATCACAGCATTGCTTGATAGAAATATCTACCAGAGCTGATGCATCAGGATTGCTAATATTCTTTATTGGGCGGCTCTCTTACCACTTGCTTTCATGAGAAACAACAGAAAGGATTCAAAAGCAAGTAGTGTTCAATGCTTATTTATAGATGCTGGATATTTTAGCTGAAAGCACACTGAAAACATTTAAGGAAAACAACTAAAAGTTTGAAACTTCCATGGCTTGCTTTCGAAAAACAGCAAGCTGAAACTTCTCATGGAATGGCTGGCCAGCTTTCAGATACCACAAAGCTTCAAGGGGCTCCAGGTAAAAAAAGACTTAAAAATTGTTCCCAGCAACAGCAAAAAGTACATTTTAGGCTGCTGTCCTCCTGCCAGCTCATTTGACATTAAGGGCAGGAAAGAGGACCATCTACTGCATACAGTACACCATCTGGTAGCAGATTATGCAGTATGTCTCCCTGTACAAAGATCATGTCATGTTTACCAGGACAATCACAGAATACTTTCTACAAGTAGCCACTCCACAGTGTAACCACTAACAAGCTTCCCTTGCTGACCCAAGAGACCAGTGACATTCCCATCTCCAGGCCTTCACCACATTGGGATGACTGTATACAGTGCAGGTTTGCACGCGTCTGCACATGATCAACCAGCATCTCCATACAGTTGCTGCATTCCTGATCTCTAGGCAAGTATTCTGAGGATTTGTTTCTCTAGTAGCAAGTTTGGGTGGACTGTGATTACATTATAGACAAACCCTTACTACAAGTAATTCTTCTGGTCCTGAGCGACCATAAAAGCATGCAACAGAAAGTGTACCAGTCCTGCAGCTCCTACAGCAGGGCTCTGACCGGGCTTCTGAGGACACCTGCATGGAAATCAGCATCCAGTTTTCTCATGTAATCACCACTTAAAGTTTCAGAGACAGCACTGCAGGCCTACCATTCAGGAAGGCCTACCATTCAGGAATCTTAATTGAATGTGTTTCATAATGACTGGCATTTTTAAACCAGGCTGCTATATGGAAAAGACATCTTTTTTTAATGGTTCAGAAGAGGTCAAGCTATCAGATAAGAGAGGAACTACTAGAGTCTGGTGACAATAAGGCTTACAGTGAAATATGAAAAGCTAAATTTAGCAGCTGCATTGATGGCACATTGTTAAGCACTTTCTTACATGTACATACCCATACTTGTTGACATCTACTACAAAGGCTTAATCTCAATGCTCAGGTTTATTGCACTCCACTTAATAAATGAAAAGAGAAAGAATTTTCCCTTCATTCTTCAAATATTTTTTCATACAGCATAAGCAAAACTCAAGCTATTTCAGACTTGAATTACACACACAAAGGTCTGTAACCCTCTCATCAGATCATATATAGAGAACAATGGGAGGATAATTTCCTGTCCCCTTACACTGAATTTACTCAGGTGCCTTAGTCAATAAGAATTGCTCAGAAAACTGATGAGCCATTGTCCCAAGGTGTTCCTAAATGATTAAACAAGAACCATGCATCTTTCAAGGGCCTTGCAATTTGAAAACGATAAAGGTAACTACAGATTTTAGCATGAAAATCCTTTTTTTCCTAAAATATTAATATATTTTATAATGAGCCTCTTTTTTTTTAGGCACATCCTTACAGCAATCTTAAGTCGTGCTCACTGTATTGCTTATAGAACAGCTCAGCAAAGTTAAACCTGAAGAAATCACGTAGTCCTTTCTTTCTTTCCTTTCTCTCTTTTTTGCCTGTTGTATTTTGAAAAGCACAAGCAGATGATAAATTCACACTAAGATTGCTGAAACAGTCATGAGGTCTAGGAGGCCAAGGAATTTCTTTTTTCCTGTCTCCTCTGGCCTCTGCAGTCATTAAAAGGGTAGATAATAGTCTGAAAATCCTCAATCACGCTGCAAGTTGTTACATCTCAATGCAGGAGATATCTGTAATTTCTGTAAATTGTTTAGATGCAGCTGAATGTAATCCAGTCCTGTCAAGATAAGGTAAGTCTTGGCACTACTTCTGTGGGATCAATGATAAGTCCCTTTTTTGGAATATCTGAGGCTGCCCATGAATCACAAGACCTTCGAGTTCTACCAGAAGAGTTGGGCATACACCCAAAAAGGTTTTCTAGATTACAAGGCTGTAATGTGCTTCTTTCACGTCAATATACATAAACTTTCTTTGAAAATAAATACCAGAAAAGGTTGGCGAAACTGTGTCCCAACTAGCTTTCGCTGGCCTAAAGACCTGGATTCTTCCCCAGGTTCAAGAAGAATGTAAATTTAACACAAAGCAGATACAAGAAAAAACTAACCACAATGTACACTCTGCAGATTTACAGGGCCCAAGCCAAAAGTCTAGTGCAACTCTTCCTATCGACTTCCCCAACAGACGGGTCAGAGCACATTTCTATGGCACGTGCTCCGTTCCTCTTTGCACAATCCCCCTAAAATCTGCACTATCAATAAGCTATTCTATTTCCCAGGGTAACAGAATATATACTGTCTGCAAACACACACGCTAGTTTATAACAAGCCATGAATCTATAGGCCTTTTCTAGTGAGCCACTCAGAAGGGGAGAAGGGAGAGGGAGGAGGGTCCCTTTGACTGGTACCAATTATGCAATTATGTAAGTCACAATAATGTACCACTAATATTGTCCAGAGAGAGTTCCTTTGGCTCCATTCTCAGATGGTGTTTCTAACCCTCCTTTACAGAAGCATATTCAATAAATGAGGTATTTCTGTGACCTACAGCAAGCCTGCACACAACTGTTTGCATTATATACTGTTTCATTTTGCTCCCTGGCACTGCTCTTTGGTGGCTGTTACAGCCCATAAAGCCATCTGTTAGGAACGCTCAGTCGTAAAATTATTAATGCCTATAGCCTAAAACCAACCCTAAGTAAATAAACAGTACCAGAAGGCCCAGTGCAAAATTCTGGGATGTTAAATACACAGGAAATACACAGAACCATAAATCTTCTTAATAGTTCTATGTGCAATTATGTATTCACTTGAAATTCAAATAACACACAGAAAGGCTAGACAGAAGTTGCTTCTAAAATAGTACACTGCAGATTTGCTTCAGATTTGAACCCCACATGAAAAAAATCTGCAATACTATTGTGAATCCTTGTGACATTTAGAGCTTCTGGAATTATACAATTAAGTAAGAAAATTCTTAACAAAGAAACTCATGACACACACAGTCCTCAAGGCTCAAAATCCACAGAACAAAGGAGGAGAGTCCCAAGTTCAAGCCATTTAAATTCTGAAGAGGGGAGGGCAAAGAAGATTTATTTGTGTTCTCGGATATGTGGCATTCCAAGCACGAAGAAAACATTAAGAAATGAAGTACAGCTGGATCTTTAACGCTGTAATGGCAAATCTCTTGAGTAAAAGACACAGGACTGCCACCTTAGTAATGTGTGCTGGCTCCCACACTAATGTAAGTGCAGAGCCTCTGGGCCATCCGATGCTCCATCCCAACTCCCTTCGACGATACTTGCCAACAGTCTCCAACAGGCTGGCATTGAGCCTGGCCTGTCAAGTCTCGCCCACGGGATGTGAGACAGACACACAGTCGGCTCCACTTCCCATCCCTCCTACAGCTAGGGGCCATATTTCATGCCTGCACAGCACAGAAGAGCAGCCATCCCCCAGTTTATTAGCCACAGATCCCAACAGATAGCATCAGCAGGAGATCCTAGGATCTAAGGAGCAGCTGGAGCAGAAGAGAACCTGTGGTGCTGCAGACAATAAGTGTATCTTGCAGAAAAAACTGGTCTTAATGAGGCCAATTAGCTCCCTAGTTGCAGCTTAGCATCAGCAACAATAAGGCCAAGTGTCTGCAGGCTGGGCACATGAAGAGTTATCTGGATTATTATCATCAGCCCTGCAAAGACCACCAAGACCTTGCTGAAGAAGGGCAAATACTCACTGCCTGGCAACCTGCTGGCCCCCAGCGAGGCTAACACAGTCAGCAGCCCTTGTCATGATAGGGCAGAGAACTGACACTTGCGCTTACATGAATGGCTAGACCAACAAGGCTGCAAGACCAGCTATGCTACAGCCAGCATTAGGCATTAACAACCCCCAGCTGCCATAAACATATTGTATGACAAAACTAGCCTATAGTGTAACCATTTGACATTAAACCCACACAAAAGCTGCTTCCACTTACAGCATGTCCCCCACTGCCCATGCCAGCCGCCTGCCACACCACAAGCCTGGGCTCTGCAGTGAAGGTGGTACTCAGCTCTCCACCTCCAGCCATCACTTCCCTCCCAGGGAGACCATGGGACAGCCGAGGGATAGGATGAGCCCCCTGTGGGGAGCTTACCACAGCACCTCCCAGCCCCACACGACACCAGCACCATCAGCGTACTGGAACCAGGGCACAGTACGATACCAGCCATTCTCAGAAAAAGATTTGGTTGTTCTAAAGAATTTTGCTCATCTTAAGCCTTAACCCCAACACAATCACCCTTCCGGAGTTTACTTGAAGATACAGCAGCACTGCTGAGTTTACCTGGCATGTTACTAACTGTGAAGAAATTTTAAATGAAATCCATTAGACGTGTCTCTTATTGCTTGAAATTTGAACAAACCTGTTACTTTAATAGAGAACAATTCCTACTTCCTAAGAGCCCCCACTATGTTTTAAAACCACACTAACCTAACAGAAGCCAGGAAAGAAGTTGCTTCTTTATATTTTATTCTCTAAAAGGAAAATGTTTTAAAGATCTTCCAGTTTGATTTTAGCACTACAGTGAGAACAGGAGACTTTTGTTTCAAACACCGTGGCTTATATTTTGCTGTTGTTTAAAAATGTAGCACCCTTTCCACCTCATCTCACTTGGTTTGTCTCTGCAGCTTGTACAGATTTCACTTTTTAAATTTAAGGTTTTAATCATGGGGGAGGGAGTTCAGAGCCATGCAAATCGCAAACACAGGGTCTTTATTTATAGTATGCTGCATGTCTGGGTTTTCTCTTAAACTGTCAACTTCCATAAACTGAGTTGTGAATTTTACTGTGAACCATATTTTGACATATCAGATAAAGAAACAAATGCCTTAGATTTGTCCATCAGGTTTCCTCAAATATATACATATCCTTGAAACACTCCTCTCTCCACTTTCTAGTTCTCACTTTCTTTCTTTCTCTAAATGAAAATTGTTCAGTAAATTCTATAAAGGACAAAAAGAAAACACATAATCCACTGTAATTCAGCATTACAGATTCAGAAACTGAGACTATTAGGCTGACTAGAGACTTTGTGGAATAACATAAGAATTCAACAGTATTGAGGACACCAAGCACAAGGTGGACAACACAGCCCAAGAATTAGGGGCAGGAATGTAACCAGACGGGCAGGAGCCCAACTGGGAATCAGAAACTGCCAGGGTAATTCAAGGACTAAGACATGCTGCAAAGTCTGTCCTGAAGATTAGTATTTTATCCCCTCCCCGCCTACAGGGCAAAGTTTGCTGCTTAAGGAGAACATCTTTAGGGTTGTTGAAGAGGGCAGTAAAGCTGGCAGAGCAGAAGATGACAAAGCTAAATACTTCCAATAGCAAGTTGCTGCATATAGGCTGGGAAAAACAGTTCAAGAAGTTTCCTATATGTCAGAGCTCCATAGACGAGGAATTGAAGGGAAAAATCCAGACTGGACCTAGGAATACAGGAAGTCTCACATGAAAATGGAAATAGATTACAATAGTCATAAATCATCCCCAAAACACACAGGTACAGGTTCCAGTTCCAGATTAAGACTTCCAAAATCTGAATTCTGTTCCTAGCTCTAATGCAAATTTCCTTTCTAACTTTTGATAAATGATTTCATTTCTTTGTGCTTCACATCTGCCAAACAGAAATAATTCTGTCTTTTATCTATTCTGTCTGTTTATGAATTGAGGGAGAGGAAAATGGGAAGTGACAACAGTGGTGGGAACCATTTCTTAACTGTGCCCAATCTGATCAAGGCTTGGATCTCCGGATGTTATTGTAATTTCAATGAACTTTTCCTGAGGCATAGAAAAAGAAAATGTCTTGCCAGAATATGCTGCGAATAAGAGAAAAACTTTAGGCAAACAGCAAGCATCATCTTCAATGACACCCTTTAGTGCCTCATCTCACATTGCAATTGCCAATAAGTTATTTTGATAGATTTTCTACTTTACTGAATGGGGTGTTATTATAGTGATCTTTTCCAGACCAGGTGCATGCTCCACTCTTTCTTATTCATCAGACGTGTCCTACTGTGTCTCTCTGGAACTGAAGTGCTTCATATGAAACTATATTTATACACATCAACCACTAATTTCAGCATACCCTCTACACCAAGACCACCTGACTACAGAGGTTTTTCTGTGAATCTAGGTCAAACCCTGTGGCCTCCCAGAAAAACCTCTGTAGTTAATTTTCCACTTCTGACATGCAACAGGTTTTCTTCGAGAGCAGGGGGACTCGATAGATCAGTATTTTCTAAATTACATATGTCGGAAGATATTCTAGGCACTCTGTAATTAGCCAGCAAGGAAAAGCATTTCTGATTCATTAGGTCAACTTTAATGGTTTCCTCATTAAAAGTTTTTGCTGTTAAGCTGACAGAAGCTTGAATTTAATAGTAGCTTCCAGCACTTTCTTTATTAGCCGATCTCTATTGAATCAGTCTTTATCACCTGAAGAGATATTTTAAATAGAAATTCCTCAGCCCCGAGCAACCTAGATGGACCAAAGGCCTAGAGATTGCTCTGTCCCTGCTTTAATAAACTGACTGTATATATTGCTGCAAAGGTCAGTCCTCATTAGTCGGTGATGGCCATGCAAGTTTTAACACCTTATATTCCAGTACTACTTTGCCACTTGTTGAGACTACCTTGTTGATATTAAATAGCTGTTTCATATGATGGGGTTCATAAATACGAATCTCTGAAGAGCTTTTACAAGAATTCATCCCTTCCCATCCAATTCACAATAGTCAGATGGCTCTCAGGTCATCTAACAAACTAGCTGCTCTAATTTGGTAAGATATACAATTAAGTTCCTTTACTGTGCCCTCTGAACGCAAATCAGAGCAAAGACAAGTAATAGGCTAGTCTTCTACATGCCTATGGTAGAGTTTTTTCATAAGTAACTCATTGCAACTTAAATTCTCCTTTGTCAGATCTCAGCCAAAGCAAACTAGGTCATTTTCCTAATATTGTTTAGTTTGGTGCCTGAATTTGGAGAGGATTTGTTTGGGGGTTTTTTTGTTTTTTCTTTTTAAACAGAGAAAATTATCTCTACCCTTTCTCATTAATGTTCCAGGTTTTAGACAATGAATTTTCACATATAACAAGCTCACCCACCTCTAGACAATAAGATTGTATAACTTGGTCATCTGAGAATAACACAATTGCAAATACAGTAAAGAATCTGGCCTACTGAATCCAATCAACAGTGTTGTATTTTAATTAAAAGCTATCCTTCTCAGGAAACTAACTTGATTTTTGAACAACTCCTTTAAAGGTGTTTGGCTTCGAGTTTGCAAGTCACTTGAGGAAGCTAATTTCTATTTAAACTTCTACTTTCTGCAAGGAAAGAAATTTGAGGGGCTTATGGAGCATATTGGGAGACATGCTTGTCTTATGACTAGGGTCATAAAGATTTTTCCAGGACTTAGGAAGTGAGGCTTCAATCCATGCATCTCTCACTGATTCTGTATGTGACCTTGAAGGCAGCACCTCTCAGGGCTTCATTTTCCTCAGGCACAAAATAGAGGTTACATTCGCCTTCTCTCACATTTGGCCTGTCTTGTCTGTCTGTATCATAAACTCTGTGTTGGCAGGGACTCCCTCTCACAATTTGTTTGTAAAATGCCTAGCATGGCACTTTACAATCTGTAGGAGCTAACATAATAGAGATTAAAAATAGTAATTCATATGTTAACATGCTAACTGGATTTTCCCATCATAAGGCTAAGTAGGTGCCTTAGGTAGGGCGGTTTTTTTCCCCACTGGTATCAGATGAGAGAACTGAGCAAGAAAGGTCATGTGAGATGGGAAGACAGTGCTGGAGGCAGTTTGGCTCCACAATTCTTTGTTCTCATCAAGCTTCCTCAAACACTAATTAGATTAATTGGAAATTTAGCAGATAATTAACTAGAGAATCTTCTTTGGTAAGGCACTGAAAATGGCACAGAAGGAAGAAGGCTTTGGTCTTGGCCAGTGTGTTTGGCTTTCCAAGCTTTCCTCATTTCAGTAGGAAAATTATGAGGACTTTGGAGCTCAGCTAGTAGTGATGTTTTGCCTGGTAATCTCCTTGTGGGGAGAAATTAAAAAATGGTATGCTCAGCTTGAAGAGGTGACTGTCCACAGATGCACAAGCTTGCTAGCACAGGAGTGACCTTGGCATCCTTTTATCAGCACCTCATGATCTTAATGAAGGATTAATATAGGAAGGAGGGGACAACAGCAAAATAGGGAATAGATGGGGAAATGTGTGGGCAGTAAAGTAGCAACGAGCTTTCAAAAACCCTTTCAGCCTCACAAACCATAAAAAGTGGCCAAAAGGAGTATTTACAGAACCATTCTCTGGAACAGGGATGAAATAACTCAGCATGACAGCAGTTTAGAGACACAGTGTAAAAAAATCATTTTAATTATGGATGAGGAAAACATTAAATTCCAGGTTAGCAAGCACTGTAAGCAACACTAGCCAGTGGACACCTTGAGCTTCTCAAGCAGTCTCTCTCTTACCCTGACCACTCACACCAAAATGCCCCAGCCTCCCCAGTTTACATGGGCATAGATGTTTTGAACAGACTTTTTGCATTGCCATCAGCAGTATCAGAACAGAGGTCAAGGTTAGCTGTGAAGAATGACCACAGATTATTCATGATCCACTGCAAAAGTGGCATCCAGGTGTAGGCTCTCTTCCAGCTTCTGATATAGCCTAGACAAGCCTCAAAGTGGCAGACTTCTTGCTGAACACAGCAGTCCTTAAAGTAGGAAATAATAGGAAGTTTTAGAAGCATGTGGAACCCATTAGAAATGGCATGTTTGCAGGAACAGATTATAAATTGGATCAACTAGAAAAGCATCTGAAAAAAGCTTTCCTACAATTCCATCTTGTTCCATCTTGTATGGAACTGCCTGAATCCAGCTGAAATGTGTTTCAAACCAGAGGCTTCACTTCTCCATCATTTCTTCATTTTACCACATTTGGGAAGCACCTAGCACTGATGACAGCAGAGGCCCCACATACTGTAAGACCCACCCCAGAGCGGACCGAAAGGGGAGAGAGATGAATGGCACATCCACCTAGGTACCATAATGTACATGCATGACATCTCCAGTGCTCACTGTAATCAGAAAGGAACCATTTCAAAGGTCTGATGGGAACAGAATCCACATTTGCACAGATCCCAAAGGTCTTCACTCCACACTTGGATGTGATAGACACATGGCTTCTGCACTAGCCCAGAGTGACACATACTTGGGGTGCTCTCCAATAGCCGCACACTTGCTGTGAGCTTGGATTTCAGCTCCCTGGCCCCCACCGCCTTGCAACTACCTGGGGCCCGACAGCTAACTTCCCTGTTTTATGCAGATGTAGTGGATTTCACCCTAAAAGAATAACAACCAGTCATTCATTAACATCAGATATGCAAAACAAATTTAGCTAAGCTGATTACTGTAATGTAGTAGCCAAGAGCACTGTTCAAATTGACATGGGAGAAGAAACGCCTTTGATACTCTCAACACAACGAGCTGTCTATTTTTGTGAAGTCTCATGTTTCCTAATTACCTTAATACTTTAAGAATTAGGTAATACCAATGTACAATCACTCACACCGGGCTGAGTTCACAGCCTCCCATTCCACAGTACTTACAGGCAATGCTAATCTGATACAAAAAGTCTGGCTGCAATATCAGTATCAGACAGTTTCTTCTGGAATAATCAGTCACACCTCAGGATAAGAAAAATCCTAGAATGCCACAGAGCAGAATTCAGAGTCCAACATAGAAAACGCTACGGGCACACAGACAATTACAAATACGTCCTCCTGAGTTGTGCCCTGCTCCCTGCAATGATAAATCCTTTTCGCTGACAGCTGCACTACTGTGAGGACTGTCTGCTTATCCTGGAAAGGCCCCTCACCACCCTCACCCAGTCAAAAATGAGGATGAAGCAGTGTCTTCCCTCAAGTGTAATGAAAGCAGTTCCACTTTCCAAACCATGTGTGTGCCAGAAGATACCCAACACATCCTGCGACCCCACACACCTCCACCACAGCCTGTACACAACCTAAACATGCTCTCAGTACAAAGCAAGCACAGCACAATAACGCAGCTATGGGGAAGCCCTGACTTAGCCTAGAGGAGGCAGTTCCTGGAGAAGATTAATACACCTTTCACCCAACCCTTTCCAGTAACCCTAAAACTTAGGCCTCAGTGTTGCATCAGTGACATTAGATGGCAGATATGACACATGCTGCAATAGCCAAGCATGCCAGTGCTGGTAGGGAGGAAGAAGGACCTTCTGTGCTAACCCCATGGTGTGTGCTTCACACCCCAGTATTTTCTCTGTGTGTTTATTTATGGGCAGGTTCTGAAAAAGAAAGCAAAGCATTCCAAAATGGGAACAGATGGGGTCTGCCTATTATCCCAAATCATTCTATGACAGAGCATAAAAACAAGCAGGCTGATGTGTGGCAACCTGCAGTGCATGACACTAAGCAGACCCTGCTGACAAGCAGTATCTTACTGCTGAAGAGACCCAAGCTGGCTCCCCGTTCAGTGCTTGGGCAGAGCTCCTTCCAGTTCACAACAGTGAGAGCACAGAAAGGAGTCGACCTTTGTGTGCGATATAAACAAACGCAGCTGAGACACAAAACTTGGACTCCTGGGCATAAAGAAAACAGAAAACAAAGTAGCTAGGAGCAGTGTTAAACTTTCCACAGCTACAAATTGCTCTTTCATGCATGATACTTACAATTAGAGCATGCTTAAACTCTGGATTATTGGGACAATAGGCTGTAGCAGCTTTAATCCAAGTGAGTCATTAAGCTGTGCCACTCCAGTAGGAATCTGCCTACTTAAAAAGTGTCTGTGTATCATACAATCCATCTGTGTAACACAGTCCTTACAGCCCAGCTCCAGTAATTAACTTAACTACACTTCCTCACGAACATATTGCTACCATGTGTATACATTAGCATCTTGGCAATATTTTCTTTTTGTAAAAAGATTGAAAGTATTAGTGCCAATGTGGTAAATCTGTCTACGTCTGTCTGTATGTCTAAGCCTTACGGCTGTTCGTGGGGATTCTCCCTCTCATTCTCCTTGTGTTAGACTACCAACTGCTTTGGAAACTCCTTTTTCCATTTCAAATGGATTTTGCACTTCCATATTGAGATAAAACCCCCAGGAGATGACTAGAAAGACTCGTGCACCTGACACAAAGCTAACAAAGAGGGCTGTTAGCCAGTGATGATGGCGAATTGAGTTGGAAAGTTTATGGGGGAAGAGGCAGTTACCATCCAGTCCAAACCAGGTTGTCAAACTGCACTCTAGAAAGGTAACCATCCAAGTCTGCTGGGAATCTTAACTTCCTTATCAGCCTTGTCGTATAACCCAAGTAAAGGAAAAGAAATGTATGAGAGGGAAGCATGCTAGCAGTTTTAAAGTGTGAAAGGGCACTGCACAGTTCAGGGACAGATGCCATAACAGAGAAGAAGCCTATTCAAAACTGGAGTCTTCAAGAGACTCTGATCTAAACCCCAAAACACTCAAAGGTAGCTAGGAAACTGAGGCAGGAATATGTGCTCAGGAGTTTGTTCCTCTAGATCTCTACGGACGCATATCCTGCATAACAGATGAAGAGCTCCAAAAGCCAATATAACCAATCTGAACTGGTACGTCCACACATCACAGCATACTGCAGTGCATGGCAGCCAGCTCTGCTATCTCCTACATGGCTCACACGTGTTTCTGGGATTAAGCACTAGAGCCTGTTTGGTTATTCACAATATAGACAAGGTCTAAATTTCTTATGCTATCCAGAGGGACTGATGTCAGAGCCTCCAGAGCCTCTGCAAAGCTTGCAGGTGACCTGTTTCACTATCTAGTGTCCCAGATAAATAAGCTGTGACCCAAACTATCCACTGGATAATAGTGCTTACTCTCCTGGAGGGTCCACAGCTGGTAATGCTAAACCACACTGTTGAAAAATACTGGCCCAGCTTCTACGAGAAGGTCCTAAGCAGAGGACCTGCATCTCCTGATGGCACCTGCAAATGTGCTATTCAGCTGTCTGGAGCCTGCCTCATTCAGCAAGCCTGAGAGAGGTGAGTGAGTGTGGCGTCCTGATACAGCAGTATGGTCAGGACCCAGCAGAAGGAGCTTTACCAAGGTTTTAAAACCATTATTCTATATTCTGAATATTTAAAAAAAGGAAAGAAAAGGAGTTACTTGTCCACAAATGTTTTGCCATAGAATGGCCAGAAAGCTTGTAAAAGTACAAAGACAGTAGCAGTCATGTTGTTCAGTCGTAAAACTATAAAGCATCACAAAGAATCTAAGCAATATTTGGTGAACCGTTGCTCCCAAGCTGTGACTATATATGCCAAGTTTTACCACCAGCAAATATATGGGAAAAATGCATAAGGAAAATCCAAATAGGCCTTCAACTCAGAATTTTTAGCAAGTGTTGCCAAAATTATGATTCGACATTACCTTCTAATCAGTGCTGTGAGAATTCCCTCCCCCAACCCTTCCAATATCTCTAAAAGGAAAAATACACTTGAGGAAAAATATTTTAGTAAATGGAATGTTAATTAAAATCAACCTTGTGATCTGAAGCATTTAGCCCAGATTTTTACATGCTAATCAGGATTAGCAGTAGTGCAGACTAAAAACTAAAGTTTCCTCCTCTTGGGAAAAATGATTTTTTTGTCATATGTAGATTCCCCAAAATGGGATGAAAAGTCAACACAAAACAATTTACAGAATGAAAATACCCTTTCCCCACCCCCACAAAAGTGCCAACATACATACTTTCTGGAAGTCTACATTCATGTTGAACCATATCCACCTAAGTGCTTCAGTGCCTTCTGAGAATTATAATGTTGGTACCTCAGGTTTTAACTCTCCTGACAAGACTAACCAGCCCATGTCCACCTCCATCCACACACAGCAGTCATGGGATTCCTGCAGTGACTCACAGCTGGCGGAACCAGAGGCTCATCATGCCTCATCACAGGAGATATAATCCAGCCAAGGAAAGGACACCAGGAAAGAACAGGGAAATGAGATGCAAAAGCTAAAGCACTTACATGGGACTACAGAAGCTCAGGCGAATGAAGATTCACAGTGAAATAATATGAAACATTCTGACCAAACCAACTAAAGCAAAATATCTTAATTCTATTAAGCTCCACATGAAATACATATTTTTAATTTACCTGAGAACATTCAAAAATATTCTAAAAAAACCCTTCAATATTCCTGCAGAAAAGTATTATGATTTTGCTTGTGTTTGAGGTTCCCAAGGGAACAGGCAAAAAACACACTACCACTTAGCCTGAGAATTATTTAAATCAGTGAAAGAATTCAGAGGGAGAACAAGTAACTCCAAAGAGGTAGCATTGGCACCACTCCTCCTTAAGACTATTGTTAAGGACGGATCATCCCAGTGTTGGCACTCACCTGTGCTATGCTAGGAGAAGAGCTGGGAAAACAGGGTGCCACACACACTACCTCCGAGTCTCCACCTTCCCAGGAAAGGCAGCAGAGTTTGTCCTTGTTCAAATACCATGGACTCCTGGAGGGTTTAGCTGTGCCCCTGTGCACAGAGAGCAGGCTACGGGCAGTCTACTTCCCACCATTCCCTCACACACCAGTTTTGGGAATGAGTATCACAAGTGAAACCTTCCTGTCCCTGTACTCACAACGCTCATCCCTCAGTAGTTAAAGATGCTGAGGCATGCGGGAAAAGGTGAAAGCAATTGACTCCTAAAGCCAGGCATATGGAGAAAATAACATTAACTCACTGTTCTGCTTTTGGGCTGTGAAAGAAAATAAGCTGAAGCCATAACTGGGCTAAAGTCACTTTAGCAATTTTAATATATATTTCAGGGGCAGAAGACATAAGGCATCTCACTGAAAAGCCAAAAGTGCACATTTGCGCTTCGTTCTGGATTCGTGCCAGAGGGGAGCTGTAACTGAAGCAGCTGTAAAGGAGCACCTGCATTTTCAGGCTGGAGAACAGAGGAAGCCAGATGTGGGCAAGCAGCTGCCATGTGATTTGGCCAATGGGTCAGGTATTGATTGTGATTGCCTGTAGTTGAATTCAAAGCCTTCTGCTACATTTTGGTTTGGATATTGTCATACCCCTCAACTTTTTGTCATATTTTCAAGTTTGATGGAATATCTGGGCTTTTGCATGAATAAGCACTAGAAAATCTGAATTTCCTGTTGAAACAACCCATTTTTTTACTTTATTTTTCCTGATTTTAAAAACAATCTCGCTTACCTATCTTAGCTCACAGGTCTACATTGTACAGTTGCATATATTTTATTTCAAATATTCCCTTGAATCCTGACTTGTTCCACCATTAGTGCTGAAGTCCCACACATTTCAAACCCTGACCCCCTGAAATAAGACACTGACCATATTTACAAGAGATGGGATATATTTTAGTCACATTCAAGTCCAAATAATTGTAAGTGTTATCTGTAGTTTCTATAGTCCTCAGTCGTTCCTTAAACCACAATGTAAGACTGCTCACATTAAACCATGCCTGGATTTCCAAAAAGCAGCAACTGCTTCAGTCACTGCTGCACAGCAGGTTTGTCAGTCAAGATGAGCCAATGACACTGGGTTCTCAGCCTGACTTCACTTTCAAATTAATGAATGAAATTCACTATAATCATTTTGTAAACAATCATTTCTAAATTAAAAATCAATTCATTGTTTAGTATTCACAAAAATTTAATGTAGTTCAAACTGAATTAAGTGAAAGAATGAATATAAGGGGGATTTGCTAACATTCCGCAGCATCATAGTGAACCCAAGACTGCAGTTCATAAAATGGTCTGGGGCCCCTTTGAAAACCAGTGTAGCTTCATTATCTGTACAGTTGCGACCAGCTCGGGGCAGGGGGGATTAGAGAAAACACTAGATCTGTTTAAATTCTGTTTTGGCATGGGCCTGTTCACAAACCATAAGTTTAAGACAACTTTCCTCTGGACCAGCCATGCCAGCAACAACACACAAACACTTGGAAAACAGTGACTGAAAGGCAATAAAAGCCACTGCTGACTTTACCAGAAGTCTGTTGCCAGCTTCTAACCGTAAGATGCATTATTTTGTGGCTTTCAGGTACAGCAGATGTTCATCTCATAACTCCAGTGGTCATGATACTCATCTCTGCTGTTGATGCATCAACTCAGTCACATTTTAGGCCTCAAAGATTTAATACTAACCATAAAGCACTACACCATAGGAGAGGCTACTTGAATATCCGTGCCATCACTCTCCACTGAAACAACAATTACTCTCTCCACATTTATGGAGAGGAGGCAAAATTCTTGCAGACCCTAATGTCTTTAACAATGACCATTCAGCCTAGAAGACAGAAATGACTGAAAAAATGACAAAGGAAGCATATTGCACACATGCAAACTGAAGTCTGGAATCCTGGCAGGAAAAGGAATAAAACAGTGAAGAGTGAAGGGGACATGGTTAGACAAAGTCAACATCTTGGGAAGCAGTTGGTAAAGAGAGACAGATTTTAGCATTGTAAACAAGCTATAAAGTTCTCCATGGGAAGAGCAGACAAACCACAATGTATTATTACAATGTCTGAGCCATATCTCCTTTATGCTGATTTTTTTAATGTTATTTTTCTGACTATTTGTTTACAGAGAGAGATATAAGTGTCTGTCTATTTTGGAATTATACTTTTAATTCAAATGCTATAACTAGGCCTACACACTTTCTCTCATGATAAACGCACTTCCTGCTTATAGAAAGAAAATAAGGGGTTGAAACAAAGCAAAAAGTATCTGCACACTCTTTTTTTAACTTATGATACATTTTTCTATTTTGAGAATAGTTAGGCTCTATCATTCACTATTCCAAATGCAAAATTGCACAAGAACTTGATAGCAATTGAGGATGAGAGCAGCAAGCAGGAAGAATATATCTATAGAAACCTTGCTTTGCCAGCATACTGCAGAAATTCCAGGATATAATGACAGATGTGATCTCCCAAGGCTCTATATTGTTCTCCACATTAACAGTGCTGGTTTTGCTTCCTTCTACTCCGGCTTCCTCGCACAAAAGCATCGTGAACTTCCAGTCCCCTCAGTGCTCATAGATGATGTCTCTCCAGTTACACCACATACAAGTGTGTATGCAATAGACCAAACAAGTGAAATTTATGTGCAAATTATGGTGGAAAAAAATCTGTATCCTATCATAGCAGCTGCAGGACTCCTGTGGCAGCAGTATCAGAGTGGCTCCATTGTACAAAGTGTGAGACTGCCACTCTCAGAGTTGGACAAAAATAAGGTTATTCTCAATACCAGTGAGCATTCAACCTGGTCCATCACAAATCTTCTATCTAACCTTTTGACTGGCAACCGATCGGACATCAGCTGGGTATACAACCTTCAGACAACTATCTGAAGCAGCCAGTGTGGAGCAACTGTGAAAACTGACTGTACAAACACAGGGAGAAAGATACCTTCTCATGAATCTCCCTGGCAGAGATAAAGCACCAGCCTGTTACTCAGCCCAGACCCTAATTCTTTGTTTTGGCATGCCAGATGTAAGCCTCATGCCTACACTTCAGCTGGAGTTCTACATTAATCTGTACAGAACCAGAACTGCAGGAATGGGGGAGGAGAGCAACATCTTTCATATTTTCTGACAACTCTCGTTTCAAAATCAACAGCTTGGGAATGATTCACGTATCCCACCTATGTCTGAACCCAGTCAAACCTCACAGGGAGAAGAGAGCAAGCATCTAATGAAAAGATAATTACAGCCCCTAGATAGATGGAATTCTGTGACTTTACCAACCACGTTAACTATCTGCAGGCTCCATGGATGTGCCAAAACCCTCATCTGTCTTCCAAGAAATCAAAGGGCTTGCTTAACAAGAACAATATTATCCCTAAAGTTTGTTTTCGTAAGAGTTACATCACTCTTAGAGGTGTTGCAGCACTAGGGAAAGCAGTGAAAGGGCAAAAAAGGCCCCTTTTTTGTCACAGCATAGTTCCTTTGCCATTACTAATATGAGAAATAATACCACAGAGCTAAAATAAACTATGCCTTACCTCATTACAGAAACTATTGTTGCAGTAATTGCATGTGAGCAGGTCCAACCTTAACACTGAAATCCCAAACACTGATGTAAAACTCCTCAAAGTAAATTTAAAAATAATTGATAAGTTAGTTTTAGACCCTGTAACCTGCTTTGTTTGCTCATGCTTTGATCAGCAGTTCAGTTTTCATACATAGAGGTTCACATATACTCACACACACCAGCTTAGACAGCAAACTTCTAACTGATGTGCAGAAGAATAAGGATCTTTAAATAAAGTTTCCTGAAATGCTCTTACCAAGTAGTTCAAATGTGTACTGATTATAAATATTCTCTGAATGGGGCAGAAGTGATAAATTTGATATGCCAACCAAGGGCTGTATATTTTCAGCTGATTATATTCTTTCTGGAAGGCTTCATAACACATTTATGAAGATAGGCTTACAGGCAGGATTAAATCTCTCCTGTTTGTGCAACTATAATGCAAAATATGCAAATATCATGGTAAATTAAAACAGTTATTGTTGGCTTTTCTTTTCAAATGAAACCCGATTGTGCAGGAGTTTTCCCTTATCTTTTTTTTAATCTTCTTGAATTAAAATGTAACCTCCATCTCAACCCTTTCCTTACATCCCGAAACTGTATCTTCTAAGGCACCACCTTCCAGAGAAGCGATTGCATATTTTGTCCCGGAAAAGACTGCAGGACTTGTCCTACTCTGGAGTGACAAGCACGCAGCATGAGCAAGCCAGAGCTGGTACTGAGACAACAAAAAATAAAAGCAACTTACATTTAGACACTTCACACAGATACTGATCACCAGAAAGTACAATTACTTTATTAAATTGAAATCCATGAATAATTCACCAGTTTCAGCTGATGACAAACCCAGAAGTGGCACAGTATTTGATGATCAATAATTATTTGAGTTTTTTTTTTTTTTTTTGGGGGGGGGGGAGAGCCTGGCATTTTGTAACTGAACAATTTAATTAAGCACTAGATTTGATTGTTTAATTACACACACTGTATCAGTCTCTTCTTCCCTTTTGAATTTTGTGGAGGTGCTAAAAATAGTTCCTCACTTTTCAAATAAACATATTTCTCACCATGAATTACAAAAATGGATTCTCTAATAAGGTTTTCAATACTGAATTTTGTGCTACCCTTTTGCTCTCATTGAACAGCTAATAGCCTTCAAATAATGAGTTTACTGGAAAACAGTTCTAGGTTCACTGGAATCGTATTTGAACCTCATCTGGTGCTGAGGTTTATGATAAGTGACAGTGCTAAGACTGAATCTGATTTTGCTATGACCTTATGTCCTGCACTGCAGTACTCCAGCAGCAGATATGATTTCTAGCAGTCAGAGAGCCAGAAGATATGTCCAAGATGTCAGTCTTGGAAACATTCTTCAAAAATAAAGCAGATTCCTATATTTATCTAATGGGTTTTTCTACAGGAACAGTTCCTTTCTAAAACAACTGTTTTTAAAGTGTGGTATCATTAGTTTTCACATTCAACAAATCTCACAAGCTGCCAATCAAGTTTATTGACTGACAAAGTGTTTTCCTGTGACTGCTGGCTTTTTGGCATCAGCTGGGATGCAGAAATCCAGCTTGGTTGTTTTCAACGTTTTTGCAGCAGGGTAAATAAAAAGGCCTTATTCAGCTTTTCAGGCTGTGTCAGTGCAGTAGCTTTCTCCACTGCAGATTCCAACTGCTTTTTGCCTTTAAACATTTCTTAGGATGAGGATACAGGTATTTCTCTTGAAAAACCATGGAACAGTTTCTGGTCTCTCTCTCCCACTGTGAGGCATTTTTCTTGCTCCTTAGCTCAGGTTTCCCTTTTCTAAAGGTTCTCCCATTACTCCTACTTACAGGAAACTTCTTTATGCTCCTGTGAATGGTTCTTCTTCCTCCTTAAAACACTCAAGTCTCCATACACAGGTATGTGCTTCACCACTTCATCCTGACCCCTTTTGTCAACTCCTGATCAGACATCCATATATTGGGTCTTTAAATCTTTCCTCTTAAGTCATTCCTCCATGAATCAAGACTGGAGAACACTCCAGAGTGTTTGTGCACTCTTTGAATTCAGTTCCTCTACACCATTTGGAGAGGGAAGCACCCAAAGCTGCATAGTTATTTCCTGCAACTAGATCCCTAGTCAAAACCAGCTGAATTTTACAGAAACACTGATTTCAGCAGGCTTTAGTAAAGGCCTTTGGCACACAACTAGCAATTCTGCCCTTACTCTGTGATCCAATGCTTTTGAATAAATGCACCCCTGGATTGTACAGATCCTTTCTTGAGCCATTTTTCATAAAAAAAGGTTGTCACTCACTGCCATCTTCTTTCACAACTCGGTTACTTTGTAATAACTTTCAGTTAAAACTAGCATTAGCCTGTTATACACGGTCTTGCTGAAAGCTTCTCAACAAGATCCACAGCTTTTACTGAAAGCCTGGAATACAAAGGCTGTTCACAACTATTCTTTATTCTAATCCTGTTGCACCTTGTGCATCATAGCTGAGGTGCTGGAGCAGCCCAAGACCTTTCCTAACTTACTGTGCACTGTAATTGCCTTTGGAGCTAGTCAAAAATTAACTAGTTACAGTAGGATCTCTTCTTTATTAATCAAATGGGCAAGTTATAGAATACTTCTTGAAGTAAACAATGCCAGCTCTAAGCTGCAAAGAAATCCTAGAAATCACAGAAACCCTTTATCACAAAGCCTTTTCACACCAAGAAAATTTCCAGTCTGGTCTCAGCTTCTGTAAGTACAGTGGCACCTACGGTTCATTTTCCATCTGTCATGAGAGCTCCCGTAAATTATGTCCTGTGTGATCCTGAAACCAAGTTGATGTACTGTTAAACATTATTCCTGTCCTGGAAGAAATAATTTCTTATAGCTACAATGACACATACTGTCCCTGTTGCAAGAAAACTATGGTGATTGATATGAAACCAACCACTGTCACTAGATATCCTGATGCTGAAGCAGCAGACTAAAAAACACAAAATCACAGAATTCAAACAGGTTTTTGCCAAGCATGTTCCACACTGCCTTTCAAACTCCAAACATTTGTGATGAGATTTTAATTTTTTTCAGTTTGTTTTGCTTTGACGATCTTCACAGCCCTTTTTTGTCCACTTTCTTGAAGCGTTCTGCCTCTGCAACCTTTACTGACAGCAATGTTCTCCAAAGCACAACTTATTATGTAATAGTCATAGAGCAAGAATAATGAATGCACACAGTGGCCCCAAGAGCCTCCTGTTAGCAAGACTGAGAACAGCTAGAGTCTGAGGGGCAAGAATACAGAGCCACACGGTGAATAGCATTTCACATAGCCCAGAGTGGGTAGGCTATGCCAATTAGTAGTAGTTGTGGGGTTTCACTCTCCTAGCTCTACAGGTAAACCCTGCCTGCAGTCAGCATTACGTTCATATGGTCTCAGCAGACATTTGATCTGTCTAATCAAAAGAATCCATTTTCTGCCACCCAAAGAAGCAATAATGCAGTACACCCCAGAAAAAGATGCAACAGCTTTATGCAATTACTGTCAAACCATACCTGAATAATTATAGCTCCCATGTCACTTGTTCATGAAAAGGAGTAGTGCATTCAGTTAACATGTTAATCATTGCAGATAGAAATAAAAAAGAACTGGGACCCCGGATTTTGGATGTTTTTTGTTGGACTCATTGTTCAATCCATGTTTACAGGATGAAAGAACACAGCTGGGAATATCTTTTCAGAAGTTTCAGTGGCTACATTTCATTTTTAACAAAGAGAGAGCATTTAAATTTCTCTGAACATCACTATCTGATCTAAGTTAATGCCTCTACTCTCCAGTTCATGGGTCAAGACGACATTTGAAATAGTCTTCTGTGGTCTTCAAGATTAGCTTTATCTTAATGCCTGTGATAGCTGCATGTATTTGTTAGCCATAACTCAGTTATTCCATCACAAGATTGTTCCATTAGCAATGAGTGACACAGCAGAGAGATCAGATTAGCAATTTGGGAGTACTATTATTACTAACAACTAGATCCAAGTTTAGCTTCAGAATAATAACATATGAAAGCAGCAACCGTTAAAACTGCTCAACACCTGAGAAACATCCTATCATTCTGGATAATACTTCATAGGTATTGCTTCGTATGCTTGTGTCATGCCTCCAATATATTAGTATAATCTTTTCTTGGCAGGCCTTTCAAAAAGTATATGTATGACAGGACCTGACAGACAAATATCATCTGATAAGCCTTATTAAACAAAGCCACAAGAACACTCTTTCAGATTGAGTTTTATCACAAGGTAGGATTAAAAAGATGCTGTTAAGTTTTTGCCCTCAGCTGTTCCTCATTTTTTCTTGCTATGCTATCTATGTACCAACCAGCTAAGGCCATAACCTGCCCCCGTTTCCATGCCTAGAACTGCCACAGACAGTCCTTCAAGCACTGTAAAAAATCCAGAATTGTATTTGGCAATCATCAGAACAAGGTAGACAATTTCTCTAACATATCAGCAATCACCAAAGATTCAGTAATGTTTTCACAAGCTTGGGTTACTCTATTCAGTAACTATTTGCATGCCTCACAACAGCACGTCACAATCATACATTATATTCTTTGCTTTTTAGCTATTTTCTTTAAAATACTATTGTAAAGACATCTCTCCAGCTGTAAGGCATGGACCCCAAATACACTAGAAGAAATTTCTTTTGCTTGAGTCACAGGACAAGTCACACAAATTGCCAGGATAAGAGGTGATCTCAGTGGGAAAATGAGCTGAAGTGCCACCTAACAAGTTTAACATGGTCACTATAGTGTAGCTAACAAGAGTAAAGGCAATGAAACTCTACTGCTGGACAGCAGAGATTAGGCACCAGACTACAAAGATGGAGAAGGCGGGGAAGACAGACCAGCTCAATTTAGCTCTGTCAACAACTCTGTAATACAACCACTTCAGCAGCTGCTGTTTTCCCAGTTGTTCCCAGTCCCTTGTTCTGCAGGATATCTGTAGATACTTGCTATCCTCGCTACGGCATATGCTGTACTGAACATAGGATACTCTTAAGAACATTTTGCTATGCTGCCATCATTTTCTTGAATATGCAGGGAGAAAGAGCACTTCTGTATTACATATAGAAAACAATTTCCAACCAAACCTCAGGTACAGTTCCTGGAATAAGGCAAAGCATCTTCTGTAGCTAGAAGGCTTTTCCTCTGCTGAATTTCACAGGAGTTGTTAGAACTTTTCAAAAAGAAAAAGGGACCACAAGTCTTTCCCAATGGAGAGTCCAAGGAAAATTTAAGTACAAGGATCACTATCTTTGACTCTGTAATAAGATCCTCTAACTTTTTATCATTGGTTTGCATTTGCTCACAAAGGGCTTTCTAGCACCATATTGTAGCAAGTTCTGCATGCTCCATGACACAAATGCTGTTTTTTGTTTGAATCTCACCTTAAGACATACTCAGTCTTGTTCACATATAGCTAACCTTGTGGAGCAATATGATTATTTAAATCTGACCCATATGCATTTTTTTGCCTCATATCCTTCATGCTTCTCTATTGTCTTTGTTAGTCTTGTAATAGCAGACTACTAACAGAAACTTCACTTACTGATTTCTCACCTGTAACTAGCAAGTACCTATTATATTTCATTTTGGGTATCTACTTCTTATCATTTGGAACTATTACCACTTATTTAGCATCTCTGTGTCAACCAGCTCTTACAACATCTGCTTCTGTAGAATTCTCCATAACTAATCCCACTGAAAAAAAGCACAGAGGGCTTCCTTACGCAGCATGGTAAAGAAATAAAATTAAGGCACTTGCCTGTTTACTAGGATTTTCCAGATCACAGAAAACAGGATGTTCCTCTCAGGAATGTCCATGAAGAGGCTCTAGCTGCAGCCCTCATCTGAGCTGGTATCAAAGCTGACCAGGGAAGGACCAAGAGACGGTCTAAGATCAGGGGGATGAATTCTCTCACGAGCTGCCCCTCTGCTCTTGCCCTGGCACAACTTTGCTCTTCTAGAATTTCTGGGCTGTCTGGCCCCAAAGATATTGCTCATCCTGAATTAGGTATGATATCTGCTCTAGCGACGTTAATGACTTCAGCTATAAGTATTGCCACCATAAAAATCTAGTGTATTATGTTACATGCTAATTTAAGTGAAGCACTAAGAGACCTTGAAAAAAACAAAAAGTAAATTAAAATAATCTTTTTTTTTCCCCACAGCTGCTGAACAATAAAAGCTTTTTCTATAGGACTTTGGATTTGCTTTTTGTCTCCACTTAACAATTCTCAAGCATCCCTCAGAAGCTCACTGTACTTATATTTGCCTTGAAAAGGTCACAGTACTAAGGTCAATGTGTCCAATTCTGATGTAAAGCAAGTGTGAAAGTGAACTTTGGACACCAGGGGTGGATGGAATGAGTAGCTGATGCATCCAGTTAAACTGCAGAAGGTGAGAAGTAGAGCTCAACATCTGTCTAATGTAGATGGAACAACGAAAACCTTTGAGGCCAGACATCCAAGGTTCTCACAGTCTTCAACTTTTAGGCCAATTGTGAGAACTCAGCACTACGCAAGATAGAGAATCAGCTGTCTTCCTCCATTCAATACACAGTTAAATGTGTCAAAGACATTTTTGGAGTTTTGTTTTGCTTTTTAAGCAGAAACTCCGGTATTGCCATTCATCAAATATGGTACTCTCTCAAAATGCCAGGTGTCTGCCAATGTACAGATATCATGAATAACATATCTAATCCTCTTTATCTGCCTTGGATGGTTATGTGTTATCCGTCATGGGACTTGGTCAAAATACTGACTAGAACATTAAGACAATCATTAGCAACTCTGTGTGGAGTAGACCACATGAATGTGACGGTACACTGAGAAAGGAGGAAGAGTTCTGCTTTCCCACCGGGAGAGCTGGGAGCCGTTCTGTCTCGGCAAGAAAAACTCTACCGGTCTGAAGGGAATAAATCTATTACTGAAGTCTGCCTCCCCATTTGAGAGGACAGTCTGTAGAAAACATTCACAGTAGGCATGATTTTTAAAAAAAGACCAACAAGGAATACAAAGCCTCACGTTTCAACACTTCAGCTACCAACTGACAGAAGCTAGGCATGCTGCATCGTGATTTTGCATGCATTTTCAATCCATCTGGTATTGTCCAATATTGGAAACAGGATACCGGACGAAATGGGCAATTAATCTAATCCAGTACAGAAATTCCTATACATTTCTTTCCTCTTAAACATAAGCCAAGACAGAATTATAAACAGTGTTGAAAACATCTGAATTTGACGTACCGAAGGTCACTGAAGAGTACACAATTCTCTCTTCCTCCCTCTCCATTCCAGAACTCAGCATGCCTTATTTTCCCAGAATTAATTCCTATTTCATAAGTAACTCAGCTTTTAGATAACTTCTTACTCAGAAGAGAATCAAATACTCACTCAAGCCTGTGAAGTTTAGATCGGTCTTTTCAATGGTTAGAACCAGCATGATATAGAATCCTGATTTCATGAACAATACATATAACTCAGAGTTCAAGCAGCATAGCAATTCATCTTCAACAGAACAGCACATGGTAGCTCTGAAAACAGAGCTCTAAATTCCAGCGAATGTCCTAAAATATTTAACACCTTTTGGAGATTCCTGTTAGAACCCAATAGAAAAGATGCATCTTCTGCTCAGAAAATAAATGCAAATCCTTACAAGGCTGGTTAACTATAATATGGCTCCAGGCACATCTTTGTTTCTTTCTTACTATCTGCTCCTCTGAGAATCACTATATTCCCTGATGCTTGGGGAAAGCTCTTTAAATGACTGCTTTTTCCAGTCGCCTCTGACACTCATTTTTAGGCATCACCTCCTTTCTCTTTCACATTTACCACTTCCATTAATGACCTAAAAATCTGCTTTTCATGTGAAGAGTGCGTGTTTTGGTGCATTAATCCAATCAACTCATAGCTTGCAATTTTAGCACTGTTTTACAGTCTATAAAATCTAAACAGCAAGCTGAAGAAATAAATTAACCTTATGCACTGTCAAGTTAAAAAGAAAATTATTTGCAGTCTGTTCTTGAAAAGGATCAAGCTCACTTGTGATTAAAGCCTGGTATAGGATTTAACAATTGCGTTACCAGCAGCAGGCCCTCCATGCTTCAGTGTTATCTCCACGTTGAATACACACTCAAGCCAGCAGCACTCTGGATCCTCAGATGTACAGCATGTGCCCTTATGTTCCAAAGTAACCTTTGGCTTGAAAATTGCCAAAATATCCAAGTGCAATGTGACCCAAATGAGGAAACCTAAGTTCAGGTCCCATCTCTCTCACTGACCCGATACATCACTCAGTTTTCTTGCCTGACCTGAGTTTCTTATTTATAGATCTTTGGGACCACCTCTGGGACATGTGTTTCACTATGGGTGTGCACAGTGACCAGCACAATGATATCTTTATCCCAGCTGTGACCTTCGGGCACAAAGTCCCAGAATGAAGCACTGAAGGGGTTAAGGGCATTTTCTCAGAAGCTATAAACAAGTGACTTCAATGGACTACACTATTTTACATCAGTGAAGAGGCCAACTATTTTTTCCTCTAAGAGGGGAAAAAAATAAAAAGCATCTTATATGCAATATTTATATGGCATTTACTACTTCTTACGTGACTTCATTTCACCCTCCTAGGTGCCTTGCCCTGACTAGAGAGTCAGGTCATCATGGTATGTTATTCATGGTATGGCATCATGGTATGTTAAAGTACACCTTAGTCTTCTATTTCCCAGAGAAATGAAAGGCAATT
Organism: Apteryx mantelli; assembly: GCF_036417845.1. NCBI lineage: Eukaryota > Metazoa > Chordata > Aves > Apterygiformes > Apterygidae > Apteryx > Apteryx mantelli. The sequence goes on along the minus strand of NC_089981.1, from coordinate 79,444,599 downwards.
CTTTCAGCCTTCCTTCACCAGCCATGTTTTCTAAGTTTCTTACCCTTTGTGTTGATTCCCATGGCCTCTTCTCACCTCCTGTCTCTTCACATCTTTCTTAAAATGCAGTGTCAAAAGTGATATGCCACACTTACTGCTACATCACATCTTAACACAATACATACAAAAAAAAATTATGTGATCCACTGAAGAAGTAAACAAACCATCCTTGCTGTGCCCAGCCAAAAATATATATATATCTGCAGACCTGGATATTTCACCTGGTGTTCTTGGTGACAAATTAGAGACAAATTAGATCTGCAGACTCCATCTCAATTGTGATTATGCAGACAATAAAACTAATACTAACCTATAGTATACTGTGTCACAGGAACGTACCTTTTGATAAGATTTTTAGATTGCCTTTATTTGCATAAAAATACTGCTTCTTAGCTTGTATATTTTTGTATGTTTGTGAGAGGGCTGGTCATCTCTGCAATAAGAGACCAGCACATCAAGTCAATCACATATTACTGTTGCAAATCAAATAAAAAAGGAACATACTTATAACAGGAAAAAGATATCAAAAGTAGGGGTCAGGACCAAACAAAAAAGGCAAAATAAATTGAGAAGAGCTGGAGGAATCATTCAGAAAGTGTGTACAGTCATGAAACAGTTATCGCTCTTCTGTGAGACTGTATTATCAAGACATTTGTGAGGGTTCAAGTGGGCAATTACTATCAAGAAAAACAGTCTTGAAATGCTCAAGAGCTGATTAATTTTAGTAGGCTAGATTCTTTCTCTGAACATTCCAGAAATACATTATTATGCATTATCCATCACGGGTTCTACTTAACATTTTCAGTCATCCAGTGGTAAGAAAATTATGTGGCTCTTGTTACCTGTAATTCCCCATCTATGTGAATACCTGGCACTTAGGGAGCCTCGGACGTAATTAGTTTATGCTATGAAGACTAAAAGATCTTAACAGAGGCCACGCTGGGACAGGCCAAAACCTCTGTCTGTATTATCTCCCTAGCAGATATTTAGGGAAACAGTATATGGATAAGGCAACTACATGCAGTCCTTCCCATGGAACTCCATGGGCTGGGAACAAGCATTTCAGAAACATTTACTTGTAAGACCACCAAAAGAATCAAGAGTTGTATCGGCAGACATATTTGCTTGGAAAAGAGCAGCACTGGAAGAAGTCAGAGGTGGAAGTGTGTTTAGCAGACTGTCTCTTGACAAAACAAGAGGGGTTTTTTTATTATTATTATTTTTAACTGTCTTGCAGCTGTTTATATTCTTATCACCACTGCTACAGATGATCTCTGAAATAAAACTTCCATATTAATTCAGCCTCAGATGGTCTCTTTTCATTAACTGCCTCCAGACAAATCAATATATGGGGGGAGAGAGGTGGGCAGCATCTTTCAAGAGAAAGAAATTGCCATTGTAAATTATAACATGCAATTAGTCATGCAAAAATGAAATGCAGTAGAATTATGGTTTGTTTTATAAATGCTTCATTGTGAAGAGTAGATGGTACTTCAAAACGCTGGTGGAGCAATAAATTCTTGTTTGTCAACATACAATTTTGTAATTACATATGGAAATGTTATGCAAGCTGACCACTTTCCTTTGCTCCATTAGGGAAATGGACAGCTAGCATTAAAAATAGTGACAAACATCTATTTTCAACTGTGGACTGAAGAATGATGCCAGTCACTAGGTTGCTTTCACTGCTTTTCTCTGACATATTTCACCTGTGCTCCTTTAACAAAACTCAAGTGCTTGCTCAAGCCAAGATTAAATAAAGGTCAATTATCTCCATGTCTATACCAGGATAAAAAAAGTTGAATCACCTTAATTTGCATGCAAAAGACTTGCGTTCAAGGTAAAACTTTCAACTGCTAAAGCTGGTGACACGCTGGAATAGGCTGCCCACGAAGGTCATGAAATCTCCCATACTGTCCCTACATGACACTGAAGACATTTATAACAGCTGTGGAGGAGATCCATCCTATGTCAGTGCAGAGAATTGGACACAGCTATCTCTCGAAGTCCTTTCCAGCCTCACATATCTATTATTCACTGCTTATACCCACCCTGATTCTATAAGCACCTTGCTGGACTATTGCACTGATATAGCTGAGGCTGACAGGGCCTGGCATAAGCAGAGTCCTGTCTAATGATTGCAGGATCCGAGCTTTTTCATAACACTCCGTGACTGTTCATTACTAGATGTTTTGAGGTCTCTACACACAGTTCAGTTACCTCAGGTCATTGCAGCATTTTTTGATTAACTGATCAGTACTGTTCACTTTTCTATAAATGCAAATAAATGAGTAATGGCAAATCCAGTTTTCATCCCTGGTAAACACAGCTGCACAAGAAATGGCCCCTAAAATCAGTAGTGTTAGTTATCTCTGCTAGCTGACAGTTAAACAGCAAAGTATAGCAAAGATGTTATGCAATAAGAAATTAAAATCCAAGATCCTCCTATAGTTAATAAAAACAAACCAAATTCTCAGAAGGTATCATGGTAGGTATCATGCTGATTATTCCTTTGTCATCCCCTCTCAAAAACTTTTTTTTGCACAGCAAAATGTGACCAAATTTGATGATAATTCCTAAACAGAGAGGAACTGTACTTTGTACAGAAGTGATCACATTTTTACTCACGTTCCGGGCCTCCACAGATTGATGCCAGTATTCAGTTTGCCTGTTATTTTATTTCTAACTACAGTCATAAACCCAGCTGATGGCCTCAGGGAGATTTCTATAGCTGGCTCCCCAAATACTTTTCCTGATCAGTACAGCATGACTGTTCCCTTCAATGTGCACTCCCTAGTTTGTTCCATTACCCAATAAACCACATTCTTCCACTAGCCTGAGATAAAAATCAGGTAGCAGTCATGAGATCCGATGGAAAAATATGCTTTATGTAACCAGCCTTTTATGTTCAACAAATAAGAGATACAGCTTCTCTAATGCATACATAAAATTTAAAGGGGTTAGTGCGAGCAAATTAAAGAGGTTCCAAGGAACACTGGACTGGAAAAAACTTCCAAGAATTTCAGGAGCTGCAGGGTGTGAACTAAGAGCATTATCCTCCCATCTGAAACAAGAGCATTTCAAATTTAAAATGTCAAGGTTTTCCTTTTTTTCCTCTGCACCTGTGCCTGCCCAGTACAGAAGAGCATGCATGTGTGTGCATGCGTGTGCCATTTGAGAGACTATTATTGGTAAGAACTAATTGTTTTTATTATTGCTACCAAAACACTGTTCTGTACTGAGCACTTCAAACTCAACCATTCTGGTTGTTTTTTTAATCTACTGACAGCTAACACAAGCAGGATTTCACCTGACCGGCAATCCTGTCTATTCTAATTGTGCTAAAGGAGTAAGGCAAGCTTGGCAGACATTAAAAAGTAAATATCCTTTCTTGAAAGATTTTACAATCGGATCAGTTTTCATAAACTATAACATTCATGAAACTTACTTCATTTATTATCCAAAAGTCTAAATCTAGTTTATTATTTAAGTCTGAAAACAAATAAACCTGAACTCAATTTCAGATTACCTATAGCAGTGCATTACAGGGTGGTCTTTCTTCCTTCGCATGGCAGCTTATAGTATTTCCTTCACTTATTACACAATATACATTAAATGAGGCAATCTCTGGTGGTTACTGTTTGCTATACATTCACACAAAGGATTACAAATCCTCTTACACCAGCAATCAAGCTACTTGGGCCATAGGTCTGCACACACAGGAATAAGCAGGATCATGTGCTTTATTCTTTCCTGAATCATGCAGGAGAAAAGAGGAAGGACTGGACAAAGCCTTACCCCTACAGACACACAGAGCTACACAGATTCATTAGCCAGCATGGACAAAGGCTCAGGAACTTTGCTAGGGAGTCATTCCTTAGAACAAGAGAAAAAAATATTCAATTATTTCCTCAAAAGTGGTGCAATATGCCCTGCTCCTCACCTAAGTGACCAAAATCAGTTCCTATATGACACTTGAATTCAGCAGAGTTCTTTTGCTCTCAAACCTTAAAAAGTACAAACATATCAAAGGGCTCAGCTAAAGGGGCTAATCTGTAGCCTTTTTTTCTTATAATGCTGAGAGACATCTCCTCCTCTCTCCCCATCCCCTGAAGGGTACCCAAGTTTTTGATAAGCATGTTCCCTGCTACACGAGCTGCAAACCTGCCTTAACTTGTCCCTTCATGTTGTAGCAAGCAAATTCACCCCTCTCCTGGACAGATCCGCATTTCTCTAAGGAAAAAACAAATAAGGAAGGGGTGGGATTTTTTTGGTTTGTTTGTTTTTTGCTTTTTCAGATAAAACAAATTTCAGCTGTTTCTTCAATCTCTATCCCCAAAGCCCCAGAGAACCATTTCTTCGCATACCTACACACCACTGTCAGTATATTTGGAAAACCTTTGACCTCAGGTTAGAATGTACTGCGTTGCTTTCCATGTTCAGTATTCATATTTACTCTTAATTATCTTTAAAATGGGTTTGTGTATACAGTCAGCTGTATGTTGAAAGCTGCTCACTTGTTGCTTGCATGCTGCCTTGAGCTGTTTTCCCACAATGGTACCTGGCACCCTTTTGCCCACACTCTTATTCAGTACAGCTGGGATAATGTCAGCTGCAATCCCTGCGACTGCTGTCCCACTCCTGTGCTGTAAATTGATGAATTCTAATCAAAACACCTTGGGGCATTTTACAGTCTCTCAAAGTCACTTTCGTGTTGTTAAGAGAGAGCACTGGATGAAGCAAGTATTTCAAATTGGATGATAGCACTAGAAGGTTTTACTCAAATACAAGCAGCGCCCATTTTCCAGCCTTATTAAATCATAAAGCACTTGATTCATTTCCAAGGATTCGCTCCAAAATATCCTCTGGCTACACTGACCATTCAACAAATTGCATTATAAAAGCAGCACTACACTAGAGTAGCTCTAAAAGGCTGCCTTCCTAGGATTTTGCATGGTTATTATTCCAATCAATAAATGAGTGGTTCAAATCCCTCATGATCAATCTCCAAGCCTTCTTTTTGGTGCTTCTCCTATCTGTACAAACATTTCACAAATAATTTTTGTGAACTGCCCTAAGGGTCTTTAACAACAACCAGCCTTTTCATCATCAACTTCTTTCCATACCATCTCTGGTTTACAGGACACAATACATATCTCTTGGGAAATCCATTGTCATCCTTCAGTATTACTGCTTGCCATGAAAGACACCCTTCAAAATGGTCATTCATTCAAAAATCATAGGCTATTGAAGAGTAACAAGCCTCCTTGTCATTTCTTGTCAGACACCAATGCTGTGTTTGACTCAGAACTCCCCCTTAACCATGAAAAGCAAGAAACTTATAAAATCCAGCACTATATTTAATACTTCAGCTAAAGGAGGAACATTTTAGTTCTGAGAATAAAATGTTTCCTCCCCGCCAAAAGATACTATAAATGTGTGGTCTGACTCTAGCCAGAAGCATGGTTTTTCAGTTCCTTTAAATTGATAAATGCAAATTTTTAATAAGATCTATGGTCACTGTACCCCATAATCAAAGAAAAATTTTCCATCCCCTTTCTTCCTCACTCACATAAATGCTTCTGTTAATGTGTGTGCTTCTAGAACACAATCAGTGAAAAAATTGTCAAATTTGTACCTTGATGCAGGTCTATGGTACAATCCCCACCACATCCCAAAATGCAGTTTATTACAACCTGTCTACTAAAGGGGTTAAGTCAGTTAAAATCCAATGAAATTTCTATTCAGTGCTCTCAGCAGTGTGACAAATTGAGAGAAAAGGCAGGGGCACATGAAAGGTGCACTAATTTCAATCAACTCTCTCCAAGTGTGTGAATGCCACAAAATGATTGGATCTCAGATTTCATCATATGTGTGAGTATTGCTTTATTGTGAACATTTACATTAGCAGCTTAATCCCTTTAGGAAAAGAATACTGAAAATTGGTTTCAAAATGTTCCCTTCATTAAATCTGTTGCAATTTCTCTTGAAATAAAAGGCAGTCTGAACTAGTGAGAACCTAACAGACAAACTGTTAGAAACATTAGATAAGGACCTTTCAACTCATAAAAGGAAAGAAATTGTACTGTACATTTCCCAACTGAATTGCTGCAACATTTTAACATCATTTGGGGGAATAGAATTTTAAGTAAAGCTTGACAATGTGTATCACATGTTTAAAGAAAATCATCTACAAAATAGACTAAAATTCGCAAGGAAGTTGCATTCATACACAGCCACTCGTGCTCTTTCTCTCTTTTCTGCCCTTTCTAGTGGCTTATTTATGGTAATTTACCATGCCGGGAGACGAAATGATGTTGTACCACCATGAGACGCTTATCTCGGTTTTGTGCTTCAGGAAGTTCCCTTCTTAGAGTTTTGTAAGATCGTCTTAAGTCTTGACTTCTTGCATCTCATCTACTCACCACTGTGTCCCCCACTGGCACCACAGAGGCGTACTGCACTTTTTACTGATGCATAAACATCAGCAACCTAGCCATGTCCCATAAGAAGTCAAAAGGCACCTACGACTAGATACAAGATGTTAAGTGCAGAGTCTCCCCATGGAAACTGTGTTGGAGGAACCTCTTGGGCAAAGCAGAATTTGTTCCAGTAGAACTTGCTTTAGTTAAGTAAGCTCTCACTTACTTCAGACTTAGGGTTTGTGTACAAGCAGTTACTGTGGCCTAGTGTATGCTCAGTAACCCACCTGCATCTGTGCCCTCTTTTCTCCAACTCACAGAAACACCCAACTATTAGTTTACCAGAAATGTCTATAGTCTCAATCTTTGGGCTAAGCTAATTCACGTAATCTCAGATTTGTCACTTGGCATTTTGGGGTGACTTGCTCTCTCCAGTTCTCACCAAAACTAGACCAAGGAAGTTTTCACTGAAATTGATGCATTCTGTGAACAAAATCCTGTTTAGATGAATTCATACTTTCTGATGGCAAAATACTTTATTTAGAATTTCCTAAAGGCAAAACATTTCAAGCCTTCAAAAAGCTTCGCCTGTACGTAGAAATTTTATAAGAGTCTTGCAGTAATTCTTAGCTTTTCTATGTAGCATTCTCGCAATGTTGAATTAAAAGCATGATGATACTGGAAGTATGGCATTGGTAAAGCATATTTTGTTGATCAGATGTCCTTTTGTCTTCTCCACTCGCACCTCCAATAATCTATTACTTGTATTTCTGTGCAAACCACTTTTGCATTATTAGAACATCACTATTTTAAAAAAAGAAGTTTGACAAAAATATTTCTGATCCACACAGAAAAGTTACAGAAAAGACTTCTTAAACAATAATCTGTGAATGACACTAAACTGGACAGAAGTCTGATCTACAAAGGAAGAATATTTAGTAGTTCTGCCTTCAAAAATATCTTACAGAAATAACGTTAAAAGTAGCAGCACACATCTCCAGTTTCACTGCTGTGATAGACGTTTTGGAAATAGGAGAAGGACTGTACTCACACTAGTAACTGCCACCATAATGATGGCTTGATAACCCTGAGCGAGACGGAATAAATACCTACTTACTGGAAAAGTCTTGTATTGTATACCTCTGTTGCCTCTTGTCTAATAACAAGCTGCGGATGTTATCCGTGTTCAGAACAAAAATGACCTGTGACTTTCAATCCTACAAGGTTAAAATCTTCTGCTGACCTTTTTTATTGTATGACAGAGATGCAGAAATATATTGATATTGGAAACAGAGGATACCATTGAAACTAAATCAAGTTTTCCATAACTTCACTCTTGATCTACCCTCTGATGTCAGTTGTTTAAAAACAGACAGTCAAGGAGAAAAAGTCAGTTTGTATGGGTGGAACCAGCATGGAAAAAACAAGAAGTGCATACTACTATTTTCTCCTTAGTGGAGAATTTTTCCCAATTTTACACTCAGAAGACAAACCTTCTGGGCTCAGTCTTCACCTGCAAAGATGTAATGGCTGTGAGAATGTGCAGAAAACATTCTTTGGGACCAAACTCCCGTTAGGAAAGGGCTGCGCAAAACAATATGCCAAAATCCCATTTAGCTTGGGCAAGCATAAAAGCTTAGATATACCCTATTCTGGAAAGTAGGTAGGAAACCATCTGAATATTTTTATGTTCTAGTGAAGCATGTGGTTAAAGTTAAGCTTGCTTTTGTTCTTTACTGAACTACAAAGCAATGAACAAAACAGAAATAGATACACAGTTTATTCTTCATGGGAGCTCGGTTTCAGTAAGGAACACCAAACTATGCCCCCTGTGTCTACTGGGTCCATATATATCAAATATCTCTAGATTGTATCCCAAAGTAGGGCTTCAACACTTTAAAACAGAGCAGTCCTAGACTCTGCAATATACCATTAGCTGAAGAGCTATACTAGTTCCAACCAACAAACAAGAAACCAATTTAACAAAAGCTGTTGTAGAAGATTTCACAGCAAAGGAAGCATTACTGAAAAAGCACTTCACATAAATTGATTGTATTGTATCTATTCAGTATTGCTTTTTACTGCCAGAAGTCCAGCATTAACTCAAAAACGGCTGGGTCAGTGCTTACACAGACACCCAGCCGAACAATTAGAAACATAAACATTAAAGAGTTTAAGCCAGATGTTCAAGCCAATTTTGTCAGAACTAGGAGCCTCTGAAGAGAAATGTCTGGATTTTCTAGCTTGCTTATTTCTGCAGTGCCAGAGAGCATTCTCGCCGCTGTGTTTTGAAGCAGTAATTTCTGAATGATGATGCTGGCAGAACTACAAACAAGGAATTACACTAATCCAATCTGGATGTTACTAACACATGTAAGACTGTCTTCAGATTTTCACAGTTCAAGCAGGATTTAAGCCTTACTTCATTAAGAAAAGAGAAAGACACTGTTCTAGGACTTTTTAAAATCTTTGCCTGTGAAGGCACAAGAGTCCAGAGTTGGTTATAGTGTTTTGTCCTGTAACAGCAGTTCAAGGAAATCATTTATATGGATTGGACTGCGAATAATCAAATCCTTTTAACCAAATATGGCTCATCTTACTCTGAGTGTTTGCAAAACAGTAATCCTGCTAATATAGAACCACTTCTCCAGGGCTTCTCTATGTACATAAACTTTCAGTGTAACTGATAACCATCTGCCAAAGAACAGTGAACATTAAATTAGTTGTGAACTATAGCTTCACATTAGCACCAACCCTCCCTTCTCAGATTTGGGGAGAAAGGACTGAGTGTTGATTCAAGTCTCAGTGTGAAGCACAGCCCTATGGGGTTTGGTTATAGGTTCAAGCTGGAAATCCCAAGAGAAAAGTTTTTGCCTCCAGTTTTGGTATTACCTAGAGCAGCTGCAGGAGCTGCTGAATTCTCAAGGTTCTCTTCTGGCTACAGTTCTTATGAGAAGAGCTCACTCCTTTTGCAGGTGAGAATGCTTCACAAAATGCAGCCAGAGTTTAGCCTAAATCCAAAGGCCAAAAATCCAATTCCAAATTTTACCCAGAAGCTGGTAGGATATTGATCCAAATGGCATCTTTACCGACTGTACTACAAATAGCGCAGAAAGAGCAAAGGCCCCTATCCTAATATCCTGCTTACATTGCTTAGTACTCACCACACTGCCCACAAAAATGAAAACAAGCTGGGAACAAGGCATGAACGCTGGAAACAAACACACAACAGAAAGCGATCAAATTGGATTCCACAATGAACTGTTGTTGCTGCTATTCTGAGAGTCAGAGCTAGTGTTGGAGCACTCGCCTTACCTTAGAAAAGTGTCAGTAATTGTTTACTTATGCTACGATTTCTCCCACAGTTTAGAATGTATTTCATAAGAAGTTGGATTTGCAGCACTTGTTTCATCTTGTTAGAATGAAGAAAAATACTGTAATTGCAAGAAAAATTTTCATGACAGAAACCACAAAACACCCACTCAACTTACTTAACAAATTTCCTAGTCTTTTTAGTAAGCAAAGGAAATGGGTTTACATCTAATGAGAGAAAGCATAGGCAAAATAGATACTTAAATAGCCACCAACTGAAGCAAGTCTTTTAGATAAAACTAAGCTGTAAGTCACAAGGTAATGAATAAGGGTTTTCCTTCAATGACTCCAGACACTTCTGGCTTGTTAGAACAAATCACTTCACATGGATGCAACTCAGTAAATACCAACACGGTTAATTAATGGTGATATGAGTAGGCAGACAAATGTCACACTGTGCCAAGCATGCCTGATAATTTTAAGAATGAAATTTTAATTACAGTTAGGCTGATCGTTCAAGGCAAGATTAAACTTTTGATGTCACATTTCCCATGTTTGAACTATTTAAAGTTCCAGACCAAAGGTTCATCCCTATGCATTACAAGGGAGACTTTTACTGTAAAAGCCTTTAGCATGGTCTAGCGCACAAAAAATTAAAAGGGAAGCAACAGAAAGAGCAAAGGAGGAAGTTGCCCCATTCATGCAACTTCCTCAGTGTTCTTATCCAGTAGACAGCAAAGGCTGGGGACTTCTGAGTTAGACTGAGCCAGAGAATATAATCACAGAGGGGAGTAATATAGAATAAGATTCTCTTTTACAGCCCTTGATACAATACTCAGACCTTGAATCCCAGTGGAATGAGTAAATACTGCCAAGAGCACATAAGTGGAAAGAGGGCAAACTGATGGCCACCAGACAAAGCCATGGGGAAGCTCAAGGTGAATCTTCACATACATCATTCCCTGAATGCCAGGCATGGTCTACTGCATTTTATGCATCATCCCTTGACAAAGCTAACATGCTCTGTCCATCAATAGAAGAGTTCCTGTAGTTGACTGCAGCTAGGTAAGTCTGCATGTTTTCTGTTGCCTTAGCCTCTAGTTTGTGTCTGGCCAGTGTAGACTGGTTTTAGTTGAGAGAAAAGGCCTACTAGCATGCATTTACTAGCGCTGTTTCACTAAGACAGCCATACTGGTTGACATCTGGCTCACATTTGGCCAAATAAGAGTGCAAGCAGAGCACGCACACTCATCTGCTCTACTGTGTAGGTGCACCAATAAACCTTGCTAAAGACAGCGTCTTCTCTATTTAGTTAGCCATTCCAGGGCTCAGAGAAGATGCAAGGAGCTAAACAGGAAGCCAGTGGCTTCAGTCACTTAAGTCTTCTCACCCATCGTACAATAGCAATAAAAAGCAAACCTTTAAAGGTTTCAGATTTTCAGTCACTTGATGTGTCTGCCAGAACACAAGCCAGCACAACTATAAGCTGTGTAATTAAGAGATTATTAAAGACCTGGAAACAGATGAGAAAAGACAGAAAAAGCAAAAGATGCTATACCACATTGTAATACGGCCAGGAATCTAACCTCAGGATTCCCCTTAACCACAACCACCTCAAACAAACTGTGGAAATGAGTAGTTATATAATAGTATAGCATTAAACTAGAATTCAATTCAGTGGACAACTAAAAAAGAAAAAACCCTTAAGCAGCACACATTTCTCCCCGATCAGCAAGAGTCTTTCCTTCAAGCTCAGTAGCAGCTGATCAAGTCCTATCAGAGAAAGAAAATATTCATATTCTGTTTAGAAAATGTCCAGATGAGATATTAGCTGTAAGATTCAAATTGCTTATTACCGTACTAGAAAAAAGTTGATGGCACATCCTCTGCCATCAGCATAAGTGTATCTAGCCTAAGCCAGAAGCCCTTCAAAACCAAGGTTATGATCAGTGCAGAGGAAATTGCAAAGAATGGTCTTCACCAGCACTCTAAGCAACCAGTAAAAAAAACATTACACAGACCCTGAAAATTCTGGATCATTCATCCAAATCAACTCCACCAAATAGAGTTAAAGCATACAGATCAACTGCAGTTTCTATTAAAGGCACCATAGGAGCCACAATGCTGAATTGATGGGAATGTCAAAAAGCCTAGTAGCTTCAAATGCCTAGAAAGTCTAAAAGAGTAGTAAGGCTGGGAAAAGGCACAATCAGGGGAGGCTGGGGAATAGAAGCAGATGTTTAAAGAAGGCAGCAGTGTCAAAGCCCAAAAGGTGCATGATGCATTTCTATAATAACCTGGTAGCATTTGATTTTCAGTGTCTTATTTTAATCAAAGACTTAGCATACCATCAAGTGTGTGAGCCTATACATGCTGATCAGCCAGCACCCAGTGCCTGAGCTGAGAACAAGAAGCTTCCCATTTGTCCCCTGCAACCGCTCTGTCCCAGCAATCCCAGCTCATTTGTGCTCCAGCCTTACTGGAAGAGGCTACAAAGGGGGGGAGGGGAAGGAGGAGGAAAGCACAGCAGAGGAGAAAAAAAACATAAAATAGAAACAAGAAAACATCAAAGCCCTGTGCTGCTCACGCCAGAGAGGCAGTGGCCCATGGAGCACACTACATATCATGTCTATCCCTGGCATGGTTAGAAAAAGGAATTTGCACGCTCACATTCAAAACGCTTTCAGCCAAACTACCCAGATGTTTGTGCACAGCTGCATATTAGTAATGTTCTGTGGGCAGAACGCAGCAGACCCAGCAATCCTGTCTTGCTGTGCAGAACATCTGCAGGAAAATGAAAGGCACAAACATAACTCATGAAAGCTAAAACTAATTTCTCTTGTGCATGCTTTACAACTAAAAGAAAACTCAAATGATATACATGAAAGGAAAGGGAAAGGTAACCCAGATGAAGATAACTAGAGGAAAAGACAGCTTTGCATTGGTTTTCAGTTTGGGTTGTGATGATTCTTTCTCATTGCTCTCAGCAAGCCCATCTTCATACATGCTCCCCTCCCCTTGTTGCTCTGTAAATTGCTGAGATTTATGCTCCTTCATGGAGGAAGAATCATTTGGAAAATATTAAACTAAAAGAAAAATACACAGGCTGGAACAGTAATGAATGGCTCTGCTGAGAGAAGTTCTGACTAAGCAAATTCTGTCAAGAAATGCTGGTCCATAGAAAGCTATGGATTTCAATGACATTTTCAATGGTAGGTTTGGGGAGGCCCCGATGACCTTTTCACTGATTTGCATAGTCTCAGAGTGAAAGTTTGACCTTTCCAGGAAACTGAAGATTCAATCCAGTCTCAGTTCATACAAGAAGAGATACATTTTACTCTGCTGTAGAGCAAAGCAAATTTCAAACTTCAAAATTTGTCATTCTCTGACCAAGATCTATCTCCATTATTTGATCCAGGAGTACTTTTGAGATCCTTTGTCTGTGTGGGTCCCCTAACAAACCCCAATTCCATATTGAGGTAGGACTAAAATGCATCACATCTTTTTTGAAAAGCATACTTGAATGTTTGAGCAAGACATGCCTTTGGTGAACTTAAGAAAATCCACAAATCTTCATTACTAAGCGCAACTCCTGAGACAGCTGCCCAAGTTCTAGGTATTTATACTTATTATAAGAACATCAGAAATTACATCTTCTACCACTTGAAGCAACTAAATTGACAGAGTTGAATCCTTGCCTGATAGTCCATAAACTTCAACAAATGTACACTGATGTGCCTCTGATGAAGAGCTATTTAGAAGACTGAATGCTTCTTTTATCTTCATGTCTGTCTTAGAGCAGGCATGTTCACTAAAATCTCCCCAAGTCACTATAATCTTCAGAGCTCAACCAGTGGAAGCAACATAGAAAACCCGAGTACATGCAACACAAACAACTACTGGCACTAGCCCTGACATATTCCAGGCATATTTTGTATAAAAACCAGCTTCATGGCCAGAGGTAACAAACTATTTACTCTAGGAGAAAAGCCTACGGACTGTTATTCCGGCATATCAAAGGGAGCATGAGTGAAGCACAGGATTGTTGCTACAGCTGTCCTTTGGATGAACAGAATCATCCAGGTTTGTTAGTTCCTATCAGCATTGAAATGATACACTGCTTTAAACAAATGACTTGCCGTTTAAAAGGGTTAAAAACAAACTCTCTCCTCAGCAAGGGATTTTGCAAAGGAAACTTCAAGTCTGAAAAGGCAGGCCAAATTGCATCTCACAGTTTCACTTAAACTTGAGCTTAAATCTGCTCAGGAGAGAAAGCCCCAACTGCATTTGAACCCATAGTCTGTGCACTGAGCAACGCAGGCTATTTAGAAAAGCCAACCATGTTCATATAAATTAGACAGCACAGCAAGGCTATGTGGGTCCAACAAATCTATTAAGAACATAGCAGCATCAGCAAAAGCATTAACCACTTTACTATCATGAAAAGTAACTGGGTATTCAAACTCCATTGCATTTTACAAACAATTTCTATTTCAAATGATACCCCAGATGCCTAAGGGCCTCAGCTAAAGCTTATCAGAAAGTTCCCACTATCACAGCCTTTGGGCTGCTAAGTCTTCAAGGCGGAGCTATTGTCTTCTGCTGCATCTTCAGCACACAGAACAAGCATCCCCTTCTGCCATAACACCTCCCTCTTCACAGGACCTTACTGAAATCAGGACACTACCTGTCCTCCTGTTGTCTGTAACTCACTTTCCTTTCCATCTCTCTCATCTCACAGATAGATGTTCCTCTGCTTCCTGATTTTCAACCCACTGCTTCCTCAGTAAACTCCCTGAAAAACAGCTCATGCCAATTCTCACAACATTCCTTCTCTTTGACACTTTTCCCTCAGTTACAAGTATTTTAAGCTCTTCATCTTTACAAAATCCAACCTTTACCTCAAGTATGTATCCAGCTACCAACCCCTCTTTCTTTTTTCAAATCTCTAAACGTATTAACTGTGCTATCTACAGTCTGTCTGAAGAAGAGCTGGATGAGAATCAGTTTTCCCATGCCATGATCTATTCCGAGATTTAATCTCTTTTTTCCTGTTTCACAACAAGATAAAACTAAGATTGTGATATTTTTATTAAAACCAAAGATGTCTATCTCGGACTAGACAATAAGTCTTACAAAGGTACTCATACAGGAAAAAAGTCTACCTAATTAACAGAAGAATTTTAAAACAGTCTCCAAATCCCAGATGACTGCTTTTCATATTGTGCTACAGACTATAATAGGGACCCAGCACCACTTTCCTTCTTTCTCCCAAAATTCAGTCTTGAGCTGGGAAGCCTTCCAGAATATTTCATTTAAATGGATATGTTCTCATGAAAAGCTACGGCTTCAACAAAAAAGTGCCAAAAAAATTTGTCTACCTTAGTCTGGACTTCTCCCCACAGTAATAATTCTTCCTAGCTAAAGCTCTCTCCTAAATATTCCAGGTTTATCTTCCTTGGCCTGTCAGCTGTCTTCAGGCAAACACCTCCACCTTGAATGTGGCCCTCCCATGGCATCTTTGATTGTGTCCAAATAATGTTCTCATCCTTCTTTCCAATCATTCCCATTGTAACCTCTGAAAGTTTTTCACTGTACATGGGATCCACAGGACTCTTTCTTTCGTGGACTTAGTATGATTGCTAGAGGTTGCTTCAGAGGTTTGGCCTATAACAGACACCTTCTGATGAATCTTGCTCATAACGATTTAAGATGTTATCACCTTCAATCATCTGTCCCAGTCCTCTGGCCATAAGCAAGAAGAGACTGACATATATCAGACACATTAGCCCTTGGTCCATTGTAGTATCTTAAGCAGCTGAAAGTTGTATTTTATCTACTAAGACAACAACAAGACTCACTCAATGTCTCAAGTCTCCTCCCCAGAGCTAGATGACTTCATTCACAAATTTAATTATCAAAGTGCTGATGAATCTGATTTTTCCACCTGTTTCTCAAACACCTCATCTTCATGGCTAACTATCCATTCAAGCTCAACATGGCTGAACCATTCCCTTTCCCCACATCTCCTTCCTTCATAGGTCTTCTTTTCATCATTGTGGACGCCACCATTACTTAGCACTTATGCCTGAAACAGTGGTACCATCTCTGACCTGGATCTCTTTGTAGGTTGTCATATGCAAGTTTCATATGAATCTTACCAGTTCTTGCTAGGCAAGTCCAAGATTTCTGTATTAGCCCTAGATTTCATCATCTTATAAGAAAAGAGTGTACTGAAACAGATCAAAGGATAAGAAGCTAGACAGATTTATCTCAGACAGTGGCTAGCAATGGCTGCCACAGGAAAAAGTATTAGAACAGAGTAAATATATAGTGAACATTCTCCCAGTTTACTTCGTTTCTCAAGTCAGAGGTCTCTTTTCTGGTTTAATAATTCTCGCTCAATTTTTTTCCCATTAATTTGTTTGATCATTTTTCAACTGGAGATAAAGTTCTCTGACTAGAGCATTTTTTCCCCCCCTCTTTAATAAATTAGGTTTTACCCAAACATAACCATTTGGAATTCTGCAGCTAGCCCAATTTTATTGGCCTTATCATTCCCTTTTTGCATCCTTCCATTAGCTTATTCTTCTACAGCACATCAATTATAAGTCAGTCCTGTAGGCATGTTCAGGGTCATCCATGGCCTCCACAACTCTTACCTGACTTTTCTCACCCAACTCATACCTCCAGTCAGCCCATGAGCCAGTCTATCATTCATTACTAAACCCTCAAACACCTTTATGTTTTACCTCACTAAGTTCTTCACGGTTGAAGAGAGCTGCTAGCTAACATCATTAACTTCCTTCAAACTCTCCTTTGTCACCATGCCTGTATGGGTGTTTAACAATATCCTGCAGCTACCACTGAGCCTGCCCAGAACTACATCATCATCTTGTTCTCCCCTGTCTTTTGCCATCTGGCCATCTTGTACTTTACTTAGTATAGACTTTTTTGGGGCAAGGACATGCTGTTCCATGTTTGTAGAGCATCTAGAACTGCTGGATTCTGGCCCATAACTAGGCAGTATGGTAACAAAGTTGCAATTGCAGGCACTATGTCAGCAAGGGTTTCAGAATAAAAGTTATCTTCAATGCTTAGCCAAGACATCATTTGCTGCCTCTGAAAGCTATTTGCCACTGGGGAAAGAAACTCTGGGTCCACTGAAGGACAGGCCAGTCTCCCAGTGTTGCTGAAAGGACAGCCAAGACAGAGGGGCAGCTATCTACACAGCAACAAGTAAAAGGAGTTTGAAGGCGCTCCAGGTGGTGAATCTGACCTCAAGGCTGTCCTCCAGGCCAGTCCTGAGGAAAGTTTTATCAAATGCAGGACACCTGAGAACAGCATGCAATTTAGCAATAAAAACATGATCACATTAACAGAGGAAAAAATTCAAAATAAATGCATTAATCCAAAATGGGCACCAATGCCATAATCTTTGCATCTGACTTATGACAATGTTGCCAAATCTTGTTATTTTAGTATGTTTCATAGTTTTTGGAATTATTTTTGAAGTTCTACATCTTAGAGTCATGTTATTGGATTAGCACTTAAGCTTTTGCATAGCACAAGCACTTCTAATTATAGTGAAAAAGCTTAAGGACATGAAGAAAATGAAGACACAGAAACCAGAAGAGAAATACCTTTACTTGGAGACTAGAGGTAAGGAAGGTGGCAGGCACAGGAGATTTGTAAGATCAACAGTTCAGACTGACTTTGTCAAATCAAATGTTATCAGGAAGCTTTCTTAAGTATATATTAATAACTACAAGACCTAATAGTTCCATAGTCCTTTTCCCAGAGCTCAATGAACTCTAAAAGCTTTAATTGAAAACAGACCTGAAAAGTTATAGCATTTACAAAAATAAAGTTAGAGCTCAGACAGGGTTTGAGGGGGTGGGAGGATAGGGGGTGCAGGCAAGGGTTGTAAATAGGCTAACTATGTAAACAACATTTATGGTCAGAAATATCTTGAAGAAGCTGAATTCCCACAGTTCTTCTCAATACCCTGTGGGTTTTCTTCCTCCAAGAAATTTTGTAGTTTTCCACTGGTTTATTTATCCCCGTCTGAATTAGTTTGTCAATATGCAGAAGACAAAGTTAGGCATGGATGATAAAGCCTTGCATATCTTCTTTTGTACTGCTCCAGCTCCCCATCCCTTCTATTTTCTTAACTGAATGTGGCTATTAAGCGGTTCCCTTTAATATGCAGCCAGAGAGGTTCTTTAGCATGCAAACTCCTGGACTCCTAGGACCAGCCTTACCAAGATGACAGTTCTAATTCCAATCATTTTGGATTTTGTAACATTGATCAAGAACAGAGGGATTTTCAATATTCAATTAAGAAACAGGCTAACAGCCTAAGAAAACCTTGGCAAATCACTGAAGGTATTCTCAAATATTAAAAAACTGCTGCCAGACAAAATAAGCATGATTTCTAAAGCTGCTTTCTGAAACTGTTAGAGATAGCAGGATAAACTGTTGTAATCCTAGGCCTGGAAGCAGGGATACCACAGCTTTCAAACTGCTGTGGGCAGTAACCAGGAGACCTTCCCCCCCACCCTTTCCCCAAGCCTTAAACCTGTTTCCAGCCCAGTGAAGTGGGAAATACAAGCAGTGATATCATGGGCCAGTTTCTGTCACCAAGCAGATGGTGACTGCTGGAAGCCAGCAACACAAATCCTAGTCACTGAAACTTTATTGGGAGCGCCCACCAATGTGAATGAATGTCTTTAGACTGACTAATTAAAAGGGCTCTTTTCATTAGTTAGGACCATCTGTTAGGCCACAGACCTGGTGGAATTGCATACAGGTGGACATTCCTAAGTGGGAATCAGCACAAGTGTATCTCAAGGCTTGTAAAACTATTGTGTTCCAATAACATACTAATTAGGTTTTCTGCAGCATGGTCCTTCAGTCTGTATCTGCAAAAAGATTTTCCTCCCCTCTCTCCCCACCTTAGCTGGATAGGTACTGACTAGTGCCCCTGAGCTCAACAGCAGCTTAGTCTTCCTGGCCAGATATACCCAGTGTTTCTGGATGGATCACAAGTGGTTGTATCCTGCCATTATTTTCCTTGTATTTCCACATTTTGAATCTCCCCCCACCCCAGCACCACCGCCATGAGCAACAGGGAAAGAAATAACCAATATTTTCTGTTAAAAAAATGACAAAAGAACAGCTTGTAAAAGCTCAGGAAAAAAGTCTAAAAGCAGAATGAATGTGGAATCCACGACAATGGTTTGGGGGCAGAGAGGATAGTGGGTAGGAAATACTTTCAAGCTTTTGCTTAAAATCAAGCAGAGTAGTCTTTCACATCATACAAGGTAACTCATACGAGACACCATTAAACAGTGTTTAAGTCCTACACACTGACTCAACCACCTTCCTTTGAAACCCACATACACATGACAAAGGGCAATGAGCCAGACTTTCAATTTTACACCTATTCTTGTTTCCCCCTCACCCTTAGCCCAGGACACACAGCTCCTTGTCACTACTGCACTGCTTGCATTTGACAGCCATGCTTTTGAACAAAAGGGATAAAACTTCATTAACAGGCAGCTTCTTATTACGGATGTCAGCATTTTCCATGCATTACTGCTTGCAAAAGCTGGGTGCTTGCCTTGTTGTTGGCATCTGCCACTGATGCTCATAGATCTTGAAGGCTGGTGCCCAAATCCCTAATGGGTATAACCCCCTATTGGTCTTGGGTCTACTCCAGTGGCAGCAGTGGCCAGGCTGCCTAGGGTTTGAGTTGGCTATGGCCTCCATTGCCTTACTGTCACATTGTACAATCAACCACTATGTAACTACTTAAGGCAACTATAAATACTCTTTAGCAGAGAAATATACCATGCTGCTTTTATAACATCTGTTTAACTAAAGCCAAAATTTTGATCTCCAGACCTAGACTCCATTGTGCTAACACTTGGTCCCTTAACAAGTGATCTGATATTCAAAGCCATTGGTCGCAACTCCTGCTGACGCCTGGAAGGACTTCCAGCAGCTCAAGGCTTTGAAAAAAGCTATCAAGCTACATGCTTACCCCTGTGAAATAAGCAGCCCACATATAAACCCCAAATTATGGCTGAAGCAGTTCAACTCTGATGAAACTTCTCTTCTGCCAATTGCTCACATTTCCTGGCACAGCAACTTCTAGAAGTTATAGTATTACTTATCATTTGCTTTTCTGTAGCACCTAGAATTAATACATGGGCCAGAAGATGCACAAAGAAATGAGAAGGATTAAAAATCCCAGTCAAAACATGTAAATACAAATATTGGTCATGGCAATTCTCCTGTACTATCCTGTATCCTACCAAAATTTCTGGGGGTGAGAGCTGGAAGGAGGAGACTTCATTGCCAACATAAAGATCTTGATGGAAACATTGTCAAGAAAAATGTTGTTTCAGGCATTAGTATACATGAAAAGGTCACCAATGGCTTATTTTTTCCCCCTTATACATCACCTTTAGACAGCCAAACAGTTACAGCAACACAGACATCCAGAAAGCTGGCCAGCCAACATACGAGAAGCTTCAAAAAACAGCAGAAAAGCCAATATGTTCCTATTTACAATATTTTGTGACCCTAACCTAATCATCATGTTTTATTATTTCCTCATTTTATAGCTCTGCTCTTTCAAGAGAGCCAGCAGCCAACATTTCTTCTCTGCTGGCCAAAGGAGCAGCCAAGTGCCTGCTTCACAGCCAATATCAGTTACTGAGCCATAAGCAGCTAATGCAGGGTTATGAATGCACAAGGTAGCAGCTGATTCCCTTCTCCTGGAAAATTAGACTTCGGTTTTAGGCACCTAAGGATATTCTCTATTTTCATTCATTTGGGGACCAGATTTGAAGTTCTTTGATCAGATTTGGATTTAAATCAGGGCAGCCAATGGAACTATACTGATTTATGCCATCTGAGGAACTAACTATTTTAATACTATCTTCTCTTGGTTCTGTGCAAGAGAATAAATAGGCAAGAATTCAAGCCTAAAGAAAACAAAATATCATTTTGTAATTTCAAGGCCAAATAGAAGTGTGTGCTACAACAAGAAACCTTCAATTTAAAGAATATACCTTGACAAAACAGACATGTTTTTTCCAGTCTGGGAGACTACAGACCTCAGCAGAAGGCCTTCAAGACTCAGCAACAGATTTGCTTATATTTAAAGCTAGTCAAAAAGTGTAACATACTGTATTCACTCTTACAACCCTGGGTAAACAGCAATCATGATTCTTAGATCCCTTCAGCTGACACTCCCACAAGCAACCAGGACATTTGTTACTAAGCTGTATAAGATTGCAATGTCTCATTCCCATCATTTGTGACTTGTATATTGCTTCACATAAAACGCAGCTCCTTTTCAAGACCTTTGGTCCTAAGGATAACTGGCAATCCTGTTCATGTAACACTGTTCCTGTGAGAGTAGCTATTGTGCAGACAGGAAACCAATATGTTAAGCTTATCTGAATCCATCTTATCTGAATTCTTGGAAAGGTTCAGAGGCTCACATTTAGAAGACATCTCATCCCAAAGCCTTATGGCCTCCTGGAAGCCTTGAACCTGAGCATGCTTTGTACAGACTTGTGCTCAGATAGGGATACTCCACCAGGAGATATCTCAGGCTGAGTTCCTGTTGAATAGAGAATCCAATTATAACTTATCTATAGCCAATTATATTGCTGGAAAAGGTGGGGGCTGAAAGATCCTGGTAAAGTTTATGCTCATTGTTTACTTTCTAGGAATAGATGGAGCCCTAACTCACTAAACTCATTAGGACCTTCATCTAGGGATTTACATTGCCCTTAACCCTTTGTTGACATTTTGCACAGGTCCATGCAATACTCCTGTAGAAAGTAAGCCACTTCCAAATATTAGCCACATATAGGGACAAAAACTAAATGGATATTTGCAATGAAGGGGCAACCCAAATTCAACAAACTTCTTTTGCAATAACCAGCCTCCTCCTACCCATATGATTCAAATGAAGCCTGATACATAAGTGATAGAGAAATCCTAGATGTGAACAGCGAAGTAGTAAGAAATGTGAAGTCAAACTTCTGCTAGAATAACATGAAGTAGACTTCAGAAGGAACTTGGGCAATTAAGATGTATGTTAAGCATGGAGTAAGATGCTTCAGTGAGCAAAACTTTAATCAATTGGTTTAAATAGCATTTTGTTACAGCTAGACAAACAATTAACCACATAATGTACCTAGAATTCCATGTTTTTCTAGACATGAGGAAGAAATAACAAGTAGGTGAGATCAATACTGCAATTTCTTCTTAAAAGGAAGTTATTCTTTTTTCCCAGTATACATCAGAAATGCCAGTCAACACCTCACTGATTTGCAAGCTTGTATTCCAGTGCACTGCTTGCAGAGGGTTCTTTTCTAACAAACCCTGCAGAAAATTTCTGCCCAAGTTGATTGCCTAGGATGCTATAAAATATTTTAAGTCTCAGATCCTACATGAACAGTAATGAGCATTCATAATCTCAAATTTATCCAGTGCATTACCTGTTAAGGATACTTCACTTAACCACATAATTTGGGATTTTCTTTCTATGAAGTAGCTCCATTTTGGTGCTGACTCAGGAATATGAAGAGATGCCATCATTTCACCTGCCATTAGGGGTTCAGAAAGGGAACATTATACTAGAGAAACAGTTGAACTTCCCCATCCTCAGCTCTGAAAAGAATTAGCACAAGTTTAGGGAAGGTATCCCTACAGGAGCCACAGGTCACCCTGGTTTGAGAGAGAATTTTGAGAACAGCATCCTTGGGAGGAGGGGGGGGTTACTGTTTTTTTTTTTTAAATGCTTTTTTTAGTTCCCCATTAAAACTCATCATGCAGAAACATGCACTTTTAACAGCCTCTGACTTCATCAAGCCTGAGAAGCTCTTGAGCAGCAGCAGCAAGCGAGATTCCAAGCAGACGTCTGCATTCTCCAGTCCTGTCCCAAAAAAGAAACCAAATAAGTCTTCAGGCACTCTGGTAAAAATAAAACTGGGATAATTCTGGAGGCTGGTATTTACCTTTTGACATATCCCTAAAAAATGATTAAATTAAAGCCTGCTTTTAGGGCCAAATAAAGATACATATATAGATTTCATTCTTTCCTTTACATATGTGTAAAACAGGCATCAATGCACTTTTAATAGAGCATCAGCATAAAAGTCTGCAAGAGGAAAACAAAACTGTTTTGAATCCTAGCTCCAGTAGCTTTATTCTTAATCCAGAAGAAACAAATCCCCTAGACTGCATAGCTACAGTATAAGATAAAATCTATTCTACAAAAAACTAGGATCACATTTTATCTGCTACGCTTTAATGCTCCTTTTTCCTCCCATTTACATTTCATTCCAGTTTCAGTCAAAAAGCAGACCTGCCAACAGTTCCTTCATTCACAACCAGCACTCATCACGTATACTCAATAGAGGGCAACTTTATCCCTGGAGACTGAACATACCACCTCTGTGACATTTAAAACCTCTACAGACTCAAAGATCAAGAAGCACACATTCATTTTTGAACTTGCAAATCAAGTAGTACTGAGCCTTAGGCATTTTTAGGGGAGCTACAGTTGATCATTTGTAAAGATCATAAATGTGCACATAAGTAGTGGGGGAAGAAAGTAGGACTAAGAGGTACAACTTAGGCAGAGCCACAAGCTAAGGAAAGACAAGTTTAGAATAGAAGTTAAACAGGAATGAAAAAATCTTATTTAGAGTAACTAATCATGCATAAAGCATCACAGCTTGTCATCCCAACCCAATAGAAAGGTCTGGAGTAGAGATGGGGGTCTGGGAACAGTAATGATTCATGTACTAGCTAATGCATACTGTAATAGCATCCTGAAACTACTGGCAACAGAGGAAGCACAACAAAATGAGCAAGACCGCTCAGCTAAATATGCCATTACAATGCATGCACAGTTGTTTTATTATATACAGGCCAGTGGAAGATTGGTACTCATTACCTAACAGCATATGATTAGGTTCACTTCAAAAGCAGATACAGACAGGCAATGCGGATGTCTACAGAAACTAAACAAAGCAAAGAAAAGCTTGTAAAAAACTGGACAAACTTTGTCCTCTAAAAGATGATGCACCTGGATAAAGGCAGAATGATATTTTCCCTCATCACATCAGGGATAAAGAGTTGTTATAAAAAAACTTCATTTCTTGATTACATGTAACCATAAATGCCAGCTTGTTTTAATTAAAAGGATGGAACATCAGCATTTAACAAGGTTTATAGGCACTGCTTTGAAGAGAACATGTCTTTACCCTCCTGTATTATGCTCAACTAGTATAACAATGTACATTTCAGCATGCCACATGCAAAATGCACATTTCTCAGCAGTGCTATTTGGGGGTCCCTGCATGCTTTATGAATTCCACACAAATGAAAATAGGCGCGATGATACAATGCCATCTCAGTTACCTAGATATGGACTGATTGTGCTCCATTTACTTCCATGGTGCTGCAGTCATTGCCTCTGAGCAATTTTGACTAAAAGGATTCCTCTAAAGCAGACTGAAAGGTAACTTTTCTAATGTCCTAAGGAGGCTGTTGCTAGCCAACAGCCTAGCTGTAAATATTTGCCATGATTATATAGCCTCATTGATCACTATTACATGATCTTGTTTTCAGGGCTTCAGTCCACCCTTTAGAACTTCCCCTGAGCTCAGATAACATATTTCTCCCCCTCCCCCCACTCTTTTTTTTTTAATAATGGTTTTGGAGTTTTGGCAGTGGTAAGAAATGTAAAGAGCTTAATTTTATGGTATAATTTAATGCTCATGCTATTCAAAAGCAGCTTTGATATAAGTAATAGAAGTAGGCACACAGAGACCACATGAAATAGCTAATTATTTTAATTTTATAAAAAAAATCAAAACAGGCAAGACATGATCCTCACAAATTAACCAAAGGCTATGAGCCAGGTCTTCTGCAGCTGGTACAATAAAAAGTACAGTATCATACATCAAACAGAGCTCATGAGTCAGGTTCCCAACAGTCAGGAAACAAATGTCATCACTGCTCAGAAAATGAGTATGGAGATATGTTTTTCTTGGACTTTTAGTGGTTGAGCCAGCTTCAGTCACATTTGCAAACTTCTCACCAAAAAAAGGTAAACCAAGATTCTCAGGTGCTGGCTTCAAATAAGGAGACAGAGCTTTAAGATTAACATCAAATATTAAGATTCAAAATAAAAGCTGAAGAGCTGGAAATACCAGTGCTCCCTTATAACAGCAAGAGAGCTGACTCCACTGAAAACATAGCCCATGTCTCCATTTCCAAAGTCAAGAAATAACATTCTCTTTCTGCCTAATGCTCTGAAGATTATTAGGAGCCAAATCTCCAAGTTTTAACTCCCGCTCTACCCTTTACTTCAGGCAATTTACCCAGGTGCATAAAGCCAGTAAAAAACAAGGTGGTAAAATATCCAAACCTGGCAGCCAGCAAGTGGACCATCACACTAAACAAGCAAAGTCTTGCTTTTTACCTGACCTTAACCTATTAAGGATTGGGATTTAGCCATGTGAGAGTAACTGTTTTAGGAGTCTAAGCCCTTAGCCTCAGTGGCTGTGGCAATGAATTCTGCAAATTAATAGCAGGAGTGAGGTAAATCAATTAGTCAATCTTACTTGTGTATATAAATATGTGCATATACACAAATACATTGGCACAGCTTCAGTTAGAAACCACAAATTACTGAAAACTCAGTGCACTGAAAGGAGAGCAATCTTGGTGCTGGATTACATTAGAACAGCCCCAAAATTCCTGTGACCCATCAGCCTGTAATGATACCTTGAGACCACAACATCTTCAGCCAACTGCATTGGTAGAGAGTACCCACTTTCTTGTCCATAAACATTCCCTTTGGCTCCTGACATGCAACCACTACCCTGCAGAGCCCAGAGGGCCCTTGAAGCACCAGTTATACTCACTGACTGAAAAACACCTGCTGAGTTTTTCCCTCCAGTGCTGCAGGAATCAGCAGCTGCTCTTTAGCAAGCTCAGAAGTCCTTTTGCACAAATCCAGCAGAACAAGCTGAACCTGGTGAGACAGGATCTAACCTCACATTATTAGATTCTCACCATCTAGCTACTTGGGTGGGGGAGTTTCTTACTGCATTCCTTCCTACTCCAGAGCAGAGATTACAGGGTTTACTGCATTTTTCTGTCACTGTATTAGATAGTGCCATTTCATGTATTTCTTCAATATTTTTCAAGTAGAAAAATAAAAAAGTTATCATTCAAATGTGTGTTTAAAAGACAACCAAACTGAAATGTTAAAGCAACAGCAGGCAGGAAATTATAAGCCAAGACTGCTACTGAGCTCTTTCTGCAGCTCGTGTCATCACCAGCACTCCTTCCTGTTCTTCCCTCTGTTTAAATCAGACACATGGTTATTTAAATGCATTTATTTAATTTAGCTCTGCATTGCTCCTTCCTCAGCAAAACAGACAAAACCAAGCAGATAGTGATCAAAGACTTAAAGATCTGCAGTCTGGAGGACGTGGCTGACCCTCCCTTCTCCCCCCTTCTAGAATAAATTGTAGAGGCTCATTGAGAACCAAAGGGAACTGGGACTCCCTGGTTGCTTCTGATCCTTTAATTAGAGCAGCAGGGTAGGAGTAAATACACCCTCACTTCTACCTTTATGACCTTCAATTTCCGACAGGAACAAGCCACTCTGAAGAAACATTTTAATAACCAAATTCCTCATCAGAAGAAGGGGAAAAGTGTCTGATCTTCCACTTCTGGTACAGTAGTTTGTTTGGAGATGACACACTGAATTTGACACACCTCTGTTCAGTCAGCAAAAATTAATGTCCCTTTCAGTTGAGTTGGGTATCAGGTATTTTATTGCACTCCTGCTCTTCAGTTAATATGGGTTGTCTTCTGTGAGTTTGAAAGATCTTTCTGAATATTACCATGACAGATAACAAATACAGTGAGCAATTGAGTCTCATTTCATAATGAAGAAGTCAGGGAGAAAAAAAAGCTCAAATTCAGTCAAAACAAGCTATCCCTAAATATTAGAGCAACACTACCAGGTAAGGACTTAGGTTTCAAAGTGAATTTTTCTATTTAATTTATAAGTAATCCTGTAAAGCTTTTCTCTTTGAGATTTTAGTCAATTTTTAAACTGAAAACTCCTGTTTTAAATAAATTTTAAAAAAATCCTTTAAAAAAATTCAGCTAGATGAATTCACTGAATATGATCCAAATTTGTGAGAGTTTTGGTTAATCTGGTTAATTAATTTTCTAGTAGATTGATGTTTGTCAAGAACAAATGAGTCTGCTTAATACAGCTCTTAAACATTTATTTGCAAGCCCAGCTGCAAACTGCAGCCACTTTTAATAGCCTGTTTTGTTCACGTAAAAACTCTGGAACAGAAAACGAGAAGTTTAATATAGGTCCTCAAGCTGTTATAAATTAAAATAGTTTCTCTGGTAGATTTACACTAGGCTGAGGTTTGAGTGCTTCATTTAAGCAACAAGTTTTGCTGGTTATGATTAGTTCAAAAAAAAAATTCTGTGGAAAAGAATACAGCACAGAATTTTAAAAAATACAGCTAGAATTATCTGGTGTAGTTCCACCAGATGTACTCAGCCAATCCATTTACATCAGCAGTGTGGTCTGCGGTACATACTAAGGATTCGGGCTCAAACAGCAACAAACAAATGGGACAGACCCTTAACTAGCAGCAAAGCGTTATTGATTTCAGGGGATTCCTATCAATTTGGAGCACATAATTTGGTTCAATTCCCTCTTCCTCTGCCTTCTCTTCCTCTGTGCAAATCCTGATCCAACATGCATTTTAGAGAAACTTTTAAGAAACACTTTCTAAATTATTTGGACATAGTGTGCAGACCACATCTTTACGGCAATATACTAGATGAATAACATTAAAGCTTCACTTCTCACATGGGCCATCCAAGAAATGGCCATTTTTGAGCATGGAAACAACCCTTCATTTCTGAGCAACACAAAAAACCTCCCTGAAGTGCTTCCTGCCATTCTGCAGCAGGTCTGAAAACAAGAGGGGAATTGCTGTTAATCAGGCCTCTCCAGCTCCATTATCAACATCCAGGTTCTTTCTTTGCTCCTTCCCCCCCACCACCACCTTTTGTTTTTAATATTTCTTCAGACAGTTTTCTTGCTTTTTAAAATGGAGAGACCTACTTGCCTCATGAGAAGATTAGAGATGGAAATAAAAACATTTCACAGAAAAGTCACTTTAAGTTTTCTATACATTCATGCAACTTTAAGACAAAGTGGGTTCACTTTTCTCCAGTATGTCCATGCACCTCCATTTTATGAGACCGACTGGCTCACGGGATGGGAATAAGGCTCAGAAGCTGGAGATAATTCCAGTCCCTACTGCTGGCTTCCCATGAAGCCTTGTGCAAGGCTTTTAGCCTGTCTCATACACCATATCCCCCAGAAGTGCCAGAAACCAGGTTTTATAGTTGCTAACACCCACTTCCTTTCTACTCTCAAATGCTAAAATGAAGAGGGCAGATTCCCACTAGTCTCAGTTTTCACTAGTGGAAAATTGAGAGGCTTATACCCGCATTATGATTCTTTAAATGCACATTTATTACTCCCATTTTAATTCACAGATGCCATTGTGTTGATATTGCTTTTATATGAAATAGTAAAAAACAAAAAAATCACAAATCCTTTGATTTGCCTACAAACAAAATTTAAATGCAGGTGCATTGGGATTTAAAGTACATTGAGCTTCTCTGTTCTACTTCCAACATCACCAAACACTCAGCTGAGTTACCAGCTGCTGCAGAATGATAACTGCAGAGTCTAAATAACCAAAAACCTCCAAAGAAAGGACTGATCAGTGCCTGAAAAACTCTTCCCCATGAAAGAAATTCTTCTGTAATCTGAATTCTAGGGATTATGACTGACTTCTCTTTAAATCCAAAACAAAAAGATTCAGATGCACTTTGCAGCTAGCATCTGACATATACCACATTTTCACCTTAGTAAAAACGCAAGATCAAAAGAGCATAGCCAAGGGGTATAATTTTCTCCTCTTTTGTCACAACCCAAAATGTTAAGTACACGTTCTCTTCCAGCAATCCCCATACAAAAGGATGAAATGAGCACCAGTGAACTTCAGTCTATTAAATGTCACCCCAAAATAGGTAATTACCATATGCACATTAAACAGATACAGACCTCTCCTTACAAGGTTCCTTTTTACTATCTAATATATTACTGGATCTTAATTGGTGTGGCAATGAAATCTCTTGGAGCTGCAATTCAAAGACCTCCAAAACTTCATCTGGCAGCTTATTCTAAACAGTGTCGGCAAAACCACACCAAGATGATCTTAAAAAATGCTGTAAGCACATGCACATAGAGAATATGTTGGAGCCAGAATGGCAAGGAGACCTTTAGATTCATACCCATGCATAAGATCTACATGAGTCACTGTTAGCCAGGAATTACTGGTCTGTTCCTTTATGAAAAGTTTTACCGCACCCTCCTCTGTATCCTTACCTGTGAGCCTCATGATGAAGTACAAATACATGAGCATCAACATCTTACAAAGAAGAGGAAAACAGGATAAATGTTAGCAATAGGCATCAGCTGAGCCCTTCAAACCAAGAACTACATATAAACTTTAAGATTGCACATGAACCTAGCATTTGATTCATTCACTGAGGAGGAGAAAGGAAAGCCATGCATTTCAGTTATATATAGGACTTTTCACTAAAATCCAGGGTTATTTAGAAACAGTCTGATTTAGGTTCATCCCAAAGAAATACTTCACAGAGAATCTCTTTTCTGATACTTCCTTCACCAGCTGTCTGAGAATACATGAAAGAATAGAATGACCCCACTGCATTCATGTTACATCAACAGTAGCCACAAGAGAACTCTTAAAATTAGGTATCAAAGGCGAAAGAATAGAAAGTGCTCCAGTCCAGGTAGGCCAAAGCAAGAAGCCATGTTACACCACATTGTTTTAGTTCAAGATGTCCTAGCCAATTTTGTTTCTGTATGAATTGACACAAAGCTCATACATTTCCGCTTATATCATTTAACAAAGTAGAGGGTACTTATAAAATATGCTGATATCTGAGAGGCTGGACAAACGCTGGCATGTTTTTGAGAGTGTATGATCCACATTACCTTCAAATATTCATCTTCACTCTTCCAAACAGAGCAGCTGATGTTTACCAGGGATGACAAATGTTATTCTAGGGGAGTCAGAGAATCTGAGAAGTTGTTTCAAAAGCAAACATCTGAAAAGCCACATCTACATATAAATGCTCTGTGATTTTAAAGTCACATCAGATCACTGATCAGTCCATGTGAGTTTCCAACAAAACCAGGAAGAAAGTCGCATATAAAAGTAGGCTCTGTGCTACCATCTTTCTAGTAAGATTTCTAAATCCTACATCCTTCCATGAACTGAGCACATTCTTTGATACTCAGTACTCAAAAGCCATGCTTGTAAAACTATTCTCCAAAGCCCGCAGTTTTCTGCTTAGCTACAAATCTTCCTTAATAAGTGCCTGTGAGAGTACCTCTGTGCTCTTTGTGGGAAATAATGTCTCCTTGCTTCCTCATTGCAGATTCCTATGTAGAGAACATTCACCTTGGCCCAAAAAAACGGGAAGAACAGGAAAGAGCACAAACATTTTAACTCTTCAGTGTTCCTGCATAGCCAGATAATAAACTGTCCAAGAGCCTTTGCTAAATCTCTGCCAAAGTAGCTGCAGCAGAGTGCAGGGAGCTGAGAATAACCAAAACCAGCTGCACTGGCAATGCACTAGGAGCTGAGCCTCTCCTGAGAGATTCACCACAAGTTTTACACTAAAGGGGGGGGGGGGGGGGGGACCAGTTTCAAATTTAGTTTCATCTCAAAGTTGCAGCTCCAAAAACATTCAATACAGGAGTGGGCTTTCACATTTCTATTCCAATTTGACAGCTTATTTCTCCATTTGAGTCAAAATGAGTCTTGGCCAGTTTCTGAGAGCAGGCCACATCCAGCTGGCACTGCTAAACTCGCATAGGCTTGGTGCACCAAGCTACTGCCTCTTTGACATGAGTTACTATCCCTGCTCCACAGACTAGCTTTCTGCTAGAGCAGAAGAGGGGAGAAAAAAAGAATGAACACTGACTCAGTGCACCTTTCTACTTATGAGGGCTTTATATTTCCCACAGGCATTTATGTGTTGGGGTAGTCACCACCGTCATGCTAAACCGACAGAAAACTAGGCTTACCAATCCACAGCAGAAAGATTCAAGAGCAGCAAGCAGCACAGCATACAATTAAGCAAGAGCAGCACAACTTCTGCACCCAAAACTTTATGGAGAATTGCCTGTGATCCCACCTCCCACCCAGTGGCCACAATCTTCCCTCTCTCTAAAGGCAGGAATGAGGTCCTGGGCCCACACTGCCTTCATCTGCTCTAGCCTGTGTGAAGCCTGGAAATCAACCATGGACCAACACAGATCTGACAAACACCAGTTCCAGGTAGTCTAAGTTTTGCAGCTGTTCTTCAGGATCTGAGCCACAACTCATGGGCTGATTCATCTGAAGATGTCTTGTCAGTTCCCGCACTTGATTCTGCCTGAGGAGAGCAGCAGCAGCAATAAAAGAGGTCATGACTGTCACTGTTCAGCATGCATGTTTTCTGTACTGAAGTATAATGTTTACAGGAGTTGCACAGACAGAAAACAATCCCTTTCTCCAGGATGCTGGCAAGGAAAGTGTTCTCCTCTACCAATGTGCTGGCAAGGAAAAATTTTTTACACACCAGTGCTTTCAGATTGGAAGTTTTCCTTGCGTCATGATGCTGGCCAGCCTAACACAGCCCATAAGTATCTCAAGGCTGAGATTTTTTATTTCCCCAGCAGTAACACTGAAATCTTCCAACACCAGCTTAATTAGATAAGGTAAGTAATATTAAGGATTATTTTAATATATAGATTTTCATCTTCCTCACTCATGCCTTCATACAGACAGATCTTTAGGCACATGAACCATTTGACCATGAGGTTAAGAACATAGGCTAAGAGAGCATAGGTTTAGCTTTGTTTTGTGCTTGTGCAAAGAGATTAATCTCTAGCCAGCTGGAACTTCAAATACATTTAATTGTTCGCAGTGTAAAAGGGATTTTTTCCTCCAGTTGGACAGTCACTGCACCCAAAAGACTTCAAGCAAATCATTTATAGTAGAGCAGCACTCAAGGATCCCACCAAGAGCAAAACCTCTTGTACTATGCCAGATTCAGGCACAGTGACTGACAGTCCCTGCCTATACAGAAAGCCAGAAAGAGAAGACTGGGAGAGGGCAGAGCAGACAGAGGGCAGCTTGCCCAAGGTCAGATGGAAGGTCAGCAGCAAAGCCAAGGCTGGAGCCCCAGCATGTGAGCAGGGGAGCAGCACCAAGGGTCTGACCAATCTGCCACTCAAGTATTTCTGTTGTGTTCAGCTACAGGGAACACAAGTTAAAGGTAAAATGGAACTGATGCCACAGTATTTGGCTAGCATTGGAAGCCAGTGGTCAAACAGACCAACTGGAGAAGGCATAAAGTTCACACCAAGTTTGAGCCTTTTAAAAATAAACAGTTCACAGCAAGAGCAATTCAGGACAAAACCCTGGTTTTCAAAGCCAGAGGTATTTATAGCCTTCAGCAAATAAAAGGTGAGAGAACACACCTTTCACTACAAACAGCTTTTCCTGTTTGAGTCCCTAGGACTCTTTCCAAGCCACCAAGAAAAGCATTTCCCCCTGAGCTTTACCTCCTCTTGCTGTACCTCAAGTTTAAATTCAAGATATATTATACCCTGTACACCATTCAATTACACAGTCACTTCAGTGCTGTTAAGGCTTGCTTAATGGAGACATGTGCTTGTCACTGACACATGCTGCCTATTGAGATCAACTTTCTTTTCCAATCCATATCATAATTTTAACTTTGAAGCAAGAACATTCTCAGCTTTGCTACTAACTTGCTACAAGCCACTAGATTTAGATTGAAAAAAATTTACTTCTACTTCACATTATACTGTAAATAAAAAAAAGAATTGCAAGAGCTAACTCACACTCCTCTGACATTGCCTGGCACGACAGACAGCTTCTAATGTACAGTACAGACTTTCTACAGCGTTATAGACAAATTACCATTGAAGTGAGAATCAACCTGTAAATTTTTTTCCATCTTCAAAGAAATTGAGACTCCCTCATTCACTTGGAGCCTGCCTACAGCTCCAGAAACTCCATATCCACGCTACCACATCACTTAAGTGTACTGTACACTACTTCTTAGCAGGGTTTATTAGATTAGGTTCACTAACATCTGCATGGCTTTTAAAGAGGAGCAGACTTGGTACATGGGTACAGAGCTGTATGCATCACACTATGTTGACTGATATCTGTATGTATAGGAATCCAAACCAAGGGCTATTTTTGGCTTCAAGCAGGACAAATCCATGCTGAGTTTAACCAAAGCATTTTTACAGCCAAGGTCTTCCGCAAACAGTTACTTCCTGCGAGATGAAAGCAAACTCCCTGGACAGCAAGTAGCTAACTCCCTGCAGAGTTAGTGCTCTGTGCCCTTTAGATTAGTGAAATTGCAGATTTGTTTTCATTATGAGAAATAAACTGATTAGCAGATGGCTGTTCATTTTCCCCCCCTCTGTCAACTCTAATGTAATATAAATGGAAATCTCACTTAAATGAACATTCAGAGAGCTCTCAAAAATCAGAATTCCTATACATTAAGTGTATTTTTTGCAAATGAACGGAATTTGTCTTTTAAAGGCAGCGGTTTGTTTTTATATTTGACTGATAGCATGCAATGTGATTAAAATATATTGACCTGCAAATTTTAAATAAATCTGATTGAAAATTAACTCAGACATTAGTTTCACACACTTCATTAGCTGGTCTTTACACACTGAATGGATATTCTTCAGGCTGTGAAGGTGCCATTTGTCTTTGTTTTGGCTTAGTATCCTTATCACCATGCCAAACCACACTAACATGTTAAAAGAGAGAATCCAAGCAAGAAGGTCCCAATTTCAGTTTGTCACACTCT
This sequence comes from Apteryx mantelli, assembly GCF_036417845.1. Taxonomy (NCBI): domain Eukaryota; kingdom Metazoa; phylum Chordata; class Aves; order Apterygiformes; family Apterygidae; genus Apteryx; species Apteryx mantelli. Next base: position 79,410,718 of record NC_089981.1, on the reverse strand, counting down.
TCTGGGCCAAATCCTAATCTTTTGCCTAGACTTTGGTTTTGTGTTTATGCAACATGTGGTGAAATGTGTTTGAAATTAGGGAAGAATCAGAGCTCAGATTAGCACAGGAAAGGGCTTGGAGAGAAGGCACACCAGGCATGCCCATGGAGGCCTGAGCCAGTGGCTCTGGAAACAGAGGTAGAGATCACCTGTCACTGACTTGATCCATGACGCTGCATGTGTCATGCCACACTTTCATTTCTTGCCTTTTCTCTGTTTGCTCTACTTAGATTATAAACTCTGATTCAGTCTTGTTCCTCACTGAGCACTCACAGTAGCCCGAGGCGGCCTGGGCTGCAAGGGCCTTCCCAAGCACAGGACAGTGAGGAAAACTCTGGAAGAGAGTGTTATACCACAGGGTGAGAAAGTCAAGGCAGCACAAGTTAAGCATCGTGACTTTATCCTCAGGAAATAAACATCATTGTTTTCCTTTCCTGAAGGCTAGTTCCACAACACAGGCAGCCCCATGATTGCCCTGGTACCAGGGAACTGCCAACATCTTCACTTCTGTGGATGTGCCTTCTTCATCTTGCAGAAGGAACTGCAGCAGCAGCAGCATATCCCAGTGCTCAGTTTGTACTAAAGAGGATTGGTCTGGTCCTTCATCCCATCTCATTAGATCTGCCTTATGCTCCCACAGCTTTACACTTTTATACAACACAAGTCTTATAAAACCTGCCAGCATCTGCACTCTCAGTCAAAAGGGCCAGCAGAATTTTCTCCCCAACATCACTTAAACAGAGTTCTGTATTTTAATATGGTTTTGAGACACAACACTAAGTTCAGCACTTCTGACAGATATTCAAAACACAATTTCTAGCCCATGGACAGGGATTCACTCAGAGTTCCAGTGGTTCCTACCTAAAGCTTTTGCAGCTAAGCTATGTCAATAAGTTGAGTTCCGACAGTAAGTCAGCCTGACTTTTTTTTTTTAAATACATATTTGCTCAAAGACAGTCAGCAACTTTTGTCTAGGAACTGAAAAGAGGAGGAAATATTGCATCAGGCTGACAAGTTCAATAAAGAGCTTATCTCCAAGACAGGCAGCAAAAGTTGCACCAAGGAGCAGAAGTACAATGCTCCTGGGTATGTCAGCAAATACCAGACATAGACTAAACAAACAATCTATTTACAGCCAGAATCAGAATAAGCCACTGCAAGCTACCACAACAGAAACAGACCCCATAATTGGCAAACAGGACAACCAAAGGGAGAGGAAGGGAATCTGTATGTTTTTCTCACACATGGCCAAGGCCCAGCAGTTCATAAGATGTGTCACCCTGCATCAGAGCACTTGGAGAAGTACCAGAGTTGTCCACAGTTTTTCCAGAGATACAGGGACCTGCTAGTGCCTCTCTGAGTACCCATCTGTACTGCCTGACCGATACTCTGACCTCAGCAAGGAGGGGAAAACAAAAAAAATTATTCAAGACAAGAGACACTACTTTTGCCTTAGGTCACAAGGGATCCTTTGACAACTGAACCATTCTGGTACTAGAGATTCATGCTGACAGTGTGATCACACAAGCTCCCCAGACCCACTCCCTGATCACAAAACAAGTAGTGCTCCTTTCACAAGGAGACTTCCTCAGAGTATGAAATTGCCCTTTCCCAAGAAACTATCACTGGAAAAGGACAGTATCGCCATTACACTGATGCCCTCTGCTACCTGTTCAGTGGATGCTAGTTTAGTAACAGTGTGATACAGTTTCACTATATCAGTATATGCTGTGGGGTGCTGTGGTATTTTTTGTATTTCTATCATGCTTTCACTTAATTTTTGCCTCTTTCATTTTCAGCTATCACACACTGAAGGAATTGCCATCAGATACATTCTCCCTGACCAATCCAAAATATTACAAGTTACTATACTGTAGTAGCAAGTACAAATCTGGACTAGATAGAAGACCAGTGTGGCAAGGCACATAGTAAATGAGAGTGCTTGTCTCTCATTGGGAATATACCTCTACTGAAAGCATTTGCACATGTGTAAGTCACATTGCCAAGTCAGCAAGCCTTAAAATGATTAAGTGCTTTCCCAAACAACAGCTTAAAGAGGAAATAAAGTATTCTCCTTTATTCTTGTATAGATTTCACAAGAAGGCCCCTTGATTGAAATACTGCTTGTGTTTTAACTATTTGACTCATGGTTTAAATTTCCTGCTGTATACCATTTCCCCAAAGAACACCTGGAAACAATGAAATATAAGGATTTGTCTTAATAGCTATTTCCAGTCTTAGAGTAAGGGCATCAATTATCTGTTTCCTCCTAGACAATGAATGATAAATTGGCATCTGAAAAAAGTCAGTTAGCTGTTAAAACACAATCTTTAGAGCAGAATAAGATCTAGAGCTGTCAGCCTAACCAAGGATCTGAAAAGGAACTGGACATGGAGTCATCAGGAGCTCCGCGGGAACAGAGAGGGCCATAGGACCTCCTAATTCCTCTTTCATTCCTAGTATCTATTCCTGATCATACTCCTGTAATTCCCTGGGTGAAAATACAATTGCTGTGTCCCAGCTGACAAGTCAGTGGGTCTAGACACCCCCGCCTTTTTTCTTCCCCCTCTCTCTCCGCTTTAAAAACAGGTCTGCCTACCATCCCCAAAAAAACATTGAACTCCTACCTCAACTTGAGATCTGGAGCTCTCTGGAAAGTGGGAAACCAGGGGGGCTTTACATTTAAACCCAACAGCCACCATCTAGGTGACAGTTTACAACAGGCAGGCAAGGCTGAGCTCAGCCCTGTCCACCAGCAGCAGCATTCATCTCTCCTAAGGCAAGTGCGGGCTCAGAGCCCAGATCACAGCCAGCCACACAGATAAGGAGTGCTGGGCTGTGGGACCTGGCACATCACCCTCATCCTGAAGCCTGTTTCTTACCATGTAACACCGGCCCTCCAGGGTTACGTTATCTCCAGGGACTCTTCCAGCCTCCTGAAATTCACACTGCTTCAAAACTTTAAACCCTTCCTAGCCGTTTGACTGCAAGAGAAAGAAAGAGTTAAGGATTTTTAAAGCCAAGAGACTGGATTTTTACTGTGCAGAATGAATTCAACCGAACACAGCAACTCAGTGGAGTCCTGAGACCTCTTTGAATGAACCCCTTCAGCAGATAATCTCTTCTTAATCAGTTTGATGCTCTGATAAATCGGCTCCTATTTCTTAGCAGGGGAGAAAAGTAGCAACTGAGTTGATGCTTGTTTGAAACACAATATTCTGAGACAGGAACTATTAGTATATGTAAATGCCAGAAAGCCCCTAATTTAGGAACACAGGCAATTCACTTCTATTTCAGCGCCATAAGTCTGTTTGTCTAATCTTGGAGCCTTTTGAGGGATTTTATATTAGCCCACATGCATATCATTCCACTTGCCTGCACTGCAAAATTTGCTTGAGTGTACAAAACATATAGCAACTTGTTGGGCTGAGTAATAGTAATAATCCATCTAATCACAGTCAATTCAGCTGCTGGCTGCTTATGGCATCTTTTACACATTAATTTCAGGACTGAATAAGCAAGATCAGAGCAGCTATTCAACAAAAGCATGCTCATAAAGCTGCCTCTAAGCACACCAACACAGAGAGCTCACCTAATTTCCAGACACCTGTGATCTGGGAACACGCTTTTAAAGTAAAAGTTTACCAGCTTTAACCTTTCTGTCTGTCAAACGGTCTCAAGTCAGGGGGTGGGTTTTTTTGCTTAATTTATTGCTAAATAATACAAACTTCTGATCACCAATTTGGAGCATTGACAAAGAGGGACACAAGCAATTAAATACTTGCATAAACACCTCTCCTGCCCACTCGCCAGACCCAGCTTGCCTTATTTTCACAGCAGGTTACGCTCGGTCTGTCAAAATTACTCCAGTGGGGTGTCAGGAGGTCGAGTAGCACAGACGATGGCTTCTGCTGCTCTGCTCCGTGGTGTCCCCTCAGGGGCATCTGCAGTCCCCTCAGAGGAGGCAGCGCCTGGATGTGGGTCACCTGTGCCCAGGTGTGGGGCACCCATGGCCCCTCAGGGGCATCTACAGTCTCCTCACAGGTGGCTACACCCAGGTGCAGGGCACCTGTGGCCCACAGTTCCCTCATGGTCGCCTGTTCCCAGGTTTGGGGCACCTGCAGGCCCCTTCAGGGGTGGCTACGCCTCAGGCTGTCCTCTCCAGGGCATCTGCACCTCAGGCTGTCCATGGTCCTCTCAGGGAAGGCCACACCTGCGTGTGGGGCACCCGTGCCCCCATGTGGGCCGCCCTTGGGGGTGCACATAGCCCCCCACCAGGGCAGTGTTTCCTCCTGCCACAACGGTCTTTGTGCCATGGTCTGTTTCCCCTCTCCAAAAAAAAAAAAAAAAAAAAAAAATTGTTTTAAATGCTTGAGCAGGGGCACCATGTGCTTCTCCAACTGGCTGAAGTTCTGGCACACAGTGGGTTCCTTCTCCACCCTGTTGTTTACAGCTGCCTCAGAGGTGGCCACCCACAGCTGTGACCAGCACACAGCCCTTCATGGCCTGCTCCCGCACAGGTCACCACTGCAGCCCCACTCCTTAAACCCACTCATGCCCCTCACACTGTCATACCAGGGTAGCCCACTAGCTCCCAGGCTCAAGGATGGGTGTGGAAGAACTAAGGGTCAAATTTTACCCCAAGAGAAACAAGTCACACGAGGCCTGACTTTCTGCACAGGTGTTGCTGCAGGCAAAGGTGCTGGGGATGGTCACTTAGTGCCACCTCAAGGCACAGCCATCTGACTGCAGGAGAAGGGGCACCCTCACTGCTTGAGCTCTGGAAGTGTCAAGAAGAGAGCATCCCTCCACCTTTCTGGTGTTACCCTACTCAGGAGGGCACCCAAGATAAGTCAGAAGGGGTTTCTGTGGAGGCAGGGGTGAATATACAAGGGGCTAAGAACCACTAGATCAGAATGAAATCTCGTGTGTGAGGAAGAACTTTGAGACATTTTCCCCATGGCTTTTAGCTTTAAAGGCCAAGATGCTGAATGCAGAAGAAGCAATTCCAAGGATGAAAAATGGATATATGACAAAAAGCAATTAGTGTAAGCAGCCATGACCACAGACCTCTACCTCTGCATGGCAGCAGTTTTCTTTTGAAGAGTGCCTGTAACACACTCAGCAATGAGCCATTCAAGAATCAGATATTTTTGTTACAAAACTGACAATAAAAGTCACTATTTTCTAGTCAGGAACAGAAATTCCAGTTTGTTCACACTGAACCATACAGCATTGCACAAATAACCCCATCCAATTTATACAGGGCTGTTCACAGAATAAGGCTTACTTTAACTGGCAGGTGGGAATGAGGACTTAGAATAGAAATTCTGCTTGCAAAACAATTAGCAAAAGTAATTTGGACCAAATCCTTGAGTGGCACAAATCCTTGTAATTTCACTAATGTTAATACACCGGTTCACACCAAACAAAACCTTGGTCTTACAAACTGTATCTTTTTCTCATTTACAGTGGCAACTTAACCTGAACTTAGCAGACCCAGCCCTGATCTCACTAAACATTCTCCACTGACAGCCATTTACATAAAATCATGATTTGGCCCTTTGAAATTAATCCTGATAAATGTTAAAGCACAGCACCACTGTTTGACCCAGTTACCCAGAAGCGACACTTTGTACTGCATTTTTCAAGCTTTTGCTGCAATCCATTGGGCATGCTCAGACTCAGTGGTCTTGTATCTTTTGGCATACCAAACTATAAAGACACTTGGATAAGAAATCATCAGTAAGTAATTATTATTCAAGCACAGTGCATGTTTCACTGAACACACAAACGCACCAAAACAACGTACACCAGACTAGATTATACTACAGACAATCTACATAATTGCATAGCAAACATGGTGCAATTACTTACAGTTCATAGCCAGTAGTGTACAGAGAACACACATATATTGCCAATTCTGCTGTCCCAGGCCAACTGTAGCAGGTTTCACTCCTGCTGCCCCCTTAGGCAAATATTGTTTCTAATACCCTTCTGGACAGAAGACAGGTGCTTCACATACCTTTCTGCAAACACTCCTGGCAGCAGCTCCACACTGCCTCTCCATATTTGAATCAATGCACTGTACTCCAGAGCAGATACAGCACCCCCTTCTCAAAAATATTAGCTACAGTTAGCTAAAAAAAATTAACACATGCTATGCTCATCCTCCTAGAGAGGCCCAAAGCAACCACACCAAAGTTTTAGCAAGTAACAGAGCAAAAGATTAGAACCATTTACTCTGCAGGGTTGCCAGACCCTGGTTCCCAGCATAGTCATTGCAAAGACGTTCCTGTGATGTCCAAGGTAGGAACATAGACTATTCGGCCTGAAAACACCCACAGGATTGACTAACCTCTCCCAGTAAAGGGGAGAGAAGCTACAGGACAAGTACTCATCCCAAAGTGCTTCAGCACCGGTGACAATGCACACTGCATGCGGAGAAGTTGTGCTGCACTAGCAGCTCCAGCTGTGTGAAGACTCACTGCACCATCATGAAGTTCACCATATCACTAACTTCCATCATTACACAGCAGAAGGGGTAAATCATGCCACAGAGTCAGCAAATAACACTATCTAATCTCACACTAACTGGGGGAGACACAATGACTTGCCATTTACAGAAGCAGCAATTTGGATCTCAATTTTATGCAATTCAGGATGGAAAAGGCGAGAGATAATGGAGCGATATAGGCTTTGGCTTCATAATCCTTTCAGTACTATGCTTCAATAGACTTATTCTACAGTCTCTTCTGAAGCAAGTTTAGATGTATATGTATCATATACATACGGGTTTCTAATATACAGTGTTGGTTTCATCCTTTGAGATGTTGCTAGGGCCACTGCAACACAATTCGTAAGTGTTAGCTTCAACCTTTTCATTCAATCAGCTATCAAATGCTGTAATGTTTTACTATATATTGAAATCTCTTTCCTTCTCCACTATAAAGCAAAATCTTAAAATTAACAGAAAAGACCCTCAGGCCAGACTTGGGAAAAAAGGGCACAGAAGATTCAGCCTTTCAAGCTTTCCCCTATAGTCTATATATGTTCTTCTACAGCTCTCCAAGTAAGTATCAGTAGGTCTGTTCATCACAGGGGAATTACATTTGATAGCATATTTAGTTCACAGGACTAGCACAGTTACATTAAACAGAGGCTGCTAATAAAACATTACATCTCTCTCCCCCTGGCACTCCATTTGCCATGATGTAAAAGGCAGACACCCCATGGAGAAATTAATCAGAAAAAGGGAGAATGAATCTAAAGAGTGAAAATTAAAGACCCCATGACATCTACATCCATCTTCTACATTCAGATGAAATGCTGTTCCTCCCAAGACTCAAGGATGTATTAAGATCCTTCTGAGAGATGGAAGTGGTTTAGAATTGAGCATATTAACATCATCAATATAAATTATAGTTATTTAAGTGGAAAGATTCCTCTTTGCTTATCATTGAGGCTCCACAGAGGATGCAGTATCTTTTAGATGAAAGCACACCTGTTTTGCTCAAAGTGATGCAAAGACCTAAAGCTGGAAGGCAAGATCCTTCAGAGGCAGTGTTAGTCTGACTTCAGTAAATCCGTGCTGCTTTACCTCCACCAAGTACACAGCTTAAGCATCTACACTTCTCCTGTAAAGGGAAAACTGAAGATGGTGTCTGTGTTCAAGGATGGAGACATGACTGAGTGTCCCCAAGTCCCAATACTTCCCCAGTTGCTTTACCTGCCCTCAAAGCTTTCAAGCAGAGACAAGTTAGGGTCCTTCTAGGGTGCTTCTCCACTTAATGCCAGAATTATTCCAGCATAAGGAATGCCTTAAGGTCTCAAGGCCATCTCTGCTTCCCTTTAGTCCCTAACAGACACTCAGCATCCCTAGAAAAAAAGATTAAGGTCAATCCCCCAGAGCCACTGGCACTCCTAGATGAGTCCAAATGCAACAGGTGTGCCCATATAAAGGTAGTATCAGCCAGGTAGAGAGCAGCAGCAGTCTAGAGAGGAAAAAAGCATCTTCCAGTAACTGATGGTACCCAAAAAGGCAACTAGAAGCATAGCAAAAATATCAGGGAACACTCCTCAAACCAGGGTGTTTTAAATCAACCCAGCATTTGAATGTAGGTTTTACTTTTCACTAAGAGTTCAGCATCTAAGCTCTACATGGGAAGGATCACAAATGCCTGGGATAACAATTTGGCCGAAACATTGGAATGAATTAACCTGCATAAAATGAGACAGAAGCAGTCTTGGCTTTAAGCATGCGTGCAGCACTCTAACCTTTGTAGACTTGAACTGGTAGTGGAGGGGCAGCTTTAATCAGCAATGGACATAGCAAAACATGGGGCAAAGGGCACATGTTCTGCATCATGTATTCTACCACATGTTGTAATCAAGTATGCAAGTATGTGGGTGTTGCAACACCCTGAATACCGGGATCTTAATCTATGGCATGCGAACACAAGTATATGAGAAGAAAAAAGCCTCATGAGCCTTAGCTGTTGCAGACACAGGGCAGGGTACTGTACTAGATTTATGAAAAGATACCTAGGTTAGAGCAGCCTGGGAATTTTTCCTTCAGCAAACCCTTTTCCCATTTTCCATTGGAAAATATCAATCTGTCAAAGCTAAAACTTCTTTGGGAACGTCAAGCTGAAAAGGATACAGAAAGTTTTCCTTCTCTGCCAGAGTGAAGCTTCTGGTTAACAGAAAAACAGATCCAGAAAAGCCAGATTATTCTTAGTCCCCTGAGCTACCTAAATGGAGCACTACACTTTTGATGGTCTGAGAGGTTTCTTTCCCTCAGCCCCTCATTTCAGAGATGTTACACTTTGCATAAATAATATATAGGGGTAACCAAATAGGCCATTGGCTTAGCACAGGTAGAAAAAACAAACTCAAAATCAAGTCTTTTTCATGAATCAGGTCTAACAAATTTGAAAGTATTATTTCACATCCCACACTACTGACTTATTTTCAGGAGTCTCCTTATCTTTCCAGACCAAAAATAAGCCAACAGCTTTCTGGTGTCATTCAGGAACAATTAGGAGAAACTTTGAAGTACTGAAGAGCTTTAAAGGGTGGAAAAACTATCTCCCACATGCTTCCATCCAATACTGTATTTGGCTAATAGAGCAGTATCTGTAGGACTGATCTTTATAGAAGAGCCAGCTGACGTCCTCTGCAATTTGGCTGTACATATGGCTCCATAAACCAGGGAAGTAACAGAAGCTGAAGGTAAAAATATCAGCTCTCCCAGCTATAGCCATAGGACCCCCCTTGTAAGAAGCTTCCCTATGATTAAGCACTAGCACAGTCACAGGACGCTATTTTCCATGTATGGCCTAGCTAGCACTATGGCTCCTAAAGCTTTTGGGTCAACAGACCTGAAACCCTCAGAAATCTGAATGGCCACACATTTTGCATTACCCCTTTATTGCAAGCACTCAAAAAGCAAGGTCATTCGCATTGCCTAATATCATTTCTCAGACACAGAATGGTCCACTAATAAGTCTAGAAAATTCTAGACTAACAGAAGTCAGCAACCACTCCTCTTGGATATAGACCTTCCCACACTTAGCCAGCCTTTGGTGCCTCTTGGCTTGGATGGCTGCCATAGTTAACCCTTCATGGGGTTAACTGAAAGCTAATACAACCAAGATGAAAAAAGTAATTTTATCAGAAATAACAAGTTTGGGTACAGATACTTACTTCAGGTATTTGCAGATGAATCAGGCTGAATAAGGTGTGCAAGGCTAGAACACTTCACTTTCTTTTAAATTCTATTTAAGCTCATCTCTTTTAGAGATACATAGCAGCCTTAACTTGCTTTAAGAGAGACTGCAAAAATCTCATCAGGACAAGAATTTTCAGTGTAAAACTGCTTCTGCTCTCATACACCAAAATTATTCCAATCTTGGCAGCTCTGGGTCAGAGATCACAACTGGGCCCCAAAAGATTATTAAATCAGTATTGAAGCAGGATGAGGACTACATTACAAGCTCTTACTAGACAGTCTCATACTTTGTGTCACAAAAGCTGTTACTTTTCAGCAAGTGGCTGTATACCAGAAAATAGATATGAAATAGCAATTTTAGACAGAGCTGACTTTCAAAACACGTCATAATTTATTCAGAGTGAGAAAAGCTTCTTATCCTGTGCTCTTGCAGGCTGCTGAGTTGAGGAGAATACAATGATTTGGCCTCTTTCTCAGGAAGGATAGTAGCATCAGATTCTTGCTGAGGGTGGAAAGGGTCCTGCCTGTTTGAAATTCCTGTTCATATCCACATTCCAGTATGAACCATGGTCACAGCAGAGACTGCAATTAGATAACAACAAAACAGACTGTGCTCCCATTAGCTGTTACTGGCGCAAGCCCACTACTGCTTTTTAAGGCAGAAAATTTCAAGTTAGTTGAATGTCCAATCGGTCTGTGTAGTTTCATCCACATGCCTCCACAAAGCCTTCCTCTAGCAGTGGAAACTCCACTGTCTTCAATGGGACCTGCTCAGTACTTCAGAAAAAAGCAAAACAGAACAAAAAACAGCGCAGATCACCTTCCTGAGGGCAGCAGCAAACACATGTAGTAACTGAACTTAATTTTCAGACTTCTGCATTTAATGACCTTTTCAAAAGGTTAAAGTCTTTTTGACAGTACAAAAACTGGAGTCTCCTTCCCTTTGGCAAAACAAAATCTTACATTCAGACACTGAGGGTTACTAGCTACACTCCACATTGTGTATGCTTTCAAGTGGTGTTCTAGGTAGTTACCATCTTCACACCTCAGCAGAAGAGATGTAAAATAGGCCTAAAATACCTCCTTAGCTGGCAGAATGGGAAAAATAAGTTCATGCTTGTCCCATTCCTGATACACTGTGTATGAGGCACCACAGTAAGCGAAGAGTCCTAAAGTGCATTGAACCACATCCATGCTAAGCTAGTGAGTCATCCCTGCTTGGCCATTATAGTTAGCATCTCAGTTAAGACCACCACTGAGCTTACTATCACTTACAGATGGACAGACCACAATAAAGCATCATGACTATGTCCAAGTCTATCCCTGTACTTACCTCTAAGTGCTGAAATTTAGCTTTGGTTCTAAATGTCTCCCTGCAATAACACCTTTAATGCCAAGATACCTTATTCTCCCACAGTAGTGGTAGCAAAGTGCTACCCTGGTTACATTATAGAAAGGAACTAGTAGAGAGGGTGTATAAAAGTAATACCAATGAAGTTACTTGTGCTAGAGTTTCTTTTGGGAGTTAAGAAACATCTGAAACATCCTATAAACTTTATGCTACTGTCTTTGCAAGAGAGGAATATATAGCATGCCTGGAATGGCTTGGTTCCCATGAAAGGAAAGGAGGGGGAACAGTTGTAACAAACATTCATAATAACAGATGAAGTCAAGATGAACATCTATTCTTAAATGCAATTTGGAGGATATTGTTTTATTTACCTGGTTAAAAAAATAGATGGACTAGATCTTAATACTGATCAGCACTATACATGCAAACACTCTGCAAAATATTAACTAAGTGAAATAAAATGAGTTAGAATTTGTAATGTGCTTCCTACTTTGTGTAATGCCAGATTTTTGTAAGTTAACTCTCACCAACTTACTTTACCAGTTTCCCTTGGTTATTTTCCACTAAAGATTTATCAGACAATGAGCATTATTTCATTACTATGCTCAATAGTATAGTTTCCTCCCTTTTTATGGTACCATTACAAGAACAACAGAAAGAAGGTTGTACCTTTTAAGAAAAAGGTATGGCCCCACAGGCCCTTGCTAGAGTTTGTGCCTTTGGCACATGAAATAGCTCCCTAATAAAGCAGGCAAATGATAATCAAGATAAAGACTTAAGTATATGAATAACTTTCACCATATGTATTAGGCTGAAGTCAAGGGCAACTTCACTCAAGGGTTAATAATCTGCCCAAGGTTGGGGCCTATGTGAAATGTCAGGGTTTATCTATAGCTATAAAGAAGACTTGTTCCAGCTTTCAACACCAGCAAATAAAAGACCTTATTTTAACAAGTTCACAAAGCAAAGCAATTTTGTCGTTACCACAGTTTTCTGCCTGAATGTATGTCTGTGTGTGTATAATAAAATGAATCGGTTAGTCCACATCAGCTTTCCCCAGGAATGTGACAATATCCAATTTTAAAAATAGCAGCAAACTCCTACCTGAGGCAAGTTTAGCAGAACTCAGATTTGCTAGTTTTACAGTGACAGGATGAGCATCCGTTTCTCAGAAGCTCATTTTTGTCCTGTAAATAGTTACACATTTGATTCAACATGTTTGGGCAATGTTAGACTGAGGAGTATTTTCTAATAGCCAGGTTAAAGAGGAGGGAGCTGAATCTCCTACTTATTAGCCTCACTCACTTGAGTACCTTCTCTGTGTCTCAGTTTACCTATCAATAGCACTCTTCTAATATTCACTTGCTTCATAAGTCTTGGTGCTGTTTAACAACTGATGTTTGTAAAATAGATTTGAGTACTAGGCACCTTGCACCATAAATATAAATTCCAATAACTTCTCTTTGCAGCAGAATGCGCAGCTCTGGAACTGTCAGGTATTTTAGCACACCAGAAAAACATAAGAAACAATTTAACTGAAAGTGCCTTCTCAGACTAAATGCCTCAGTTCAGACTTACAATTTGCACTAGGAAAATTAACATCCACTCCAGGCTAAGCTGTATTTTGAACTAAAATAACTTTTTGCACTTTGATGAGAACAGACAACGCTAGTAGGAAATACACACATCAGCACTTTTTCTCCTCCCTTTAGCACAATACAGGCTTTGAAGTAGCAACAAATGAGAACAGGTGTATTTTGTAAACAATTTTTACATCAACTTTCAAGTGTAGATTACCACATAAAATGATTAAAAAAATCAACATCTTCCTTTCTGCAAAAGCTAACATAAATAAACAATTATTCCTTTTTTGCAAAGAAATTAGGTTGATCAGTTAAGTCTACTGCAGAAAAACTTGAATTAGTCTGATTAGTCTCAGCTACTTAAATTCAGAAACAGATGCCTCACTTTGCAAGCCTGGTGATTAAAGGCTGCATTCACCAAAAAAAAAAAAAAAAAATTGGATTACACACACTTAAGACAATACCTAGCATTTTCCAGCCCTCCCCCTGCAGCAGATGGCCTCTACAATTAATGACTTCAAAAAATTCTGACTAAAACTCCTCCAGAGCTAAGACATGGCTGGCCTCACTTCAAGAGACAAAGGTGCATACGAGCCAAGACAATTTTAAATGTTCTCCTCGCATTGTCACACAGGTCAAGAAAGCCATTCAGTTCATTTACATAGGAGTGTACATCAAAATACAATGCTTGCAGGTTCCCAGAAGAGTCACCCATATGGCCACTAGCAGCACAGAAGAGGTAGAAGACTAATATAGCACGCCAGACAGTAAATAAAACCCACATCTCGCCCTCATAAGGCTCTAGCCAGCAAGTGAGAAAGCAGGGACTCAGAGGCACAAAATAGCTCATTATCTACCCCAGAAGGCACAGCACTGCCGCACTGCTCTTTATCAAGTCCTTAACAGGTGTAAAATTAGCACTCCTTATTAAGGACAATGGAGTTACATCCATTGCCAGCAGCTGAAGAAATGTGCTAGAATTGTTTTCACCTCCCCTTAATTCACTACCATTCAATAAGGGGCATGAAGCCCGTAAATTAGCAAAGTGCTTGCTGAAGCATAGTGGTAAGTTAAGCCAGAGTGTAAGCACCCTTTCCAAACACAGGTGCCACAATCCAGATCACATTTTCATCAGTGCTGGTGTAAGTTTAGACAAACTAAATTCACTTGAGTGTACTTTCTCTAGATCTGCACTGAGGTAATCTGTAACCAGGATCTGGAGCTATAAGAAATCCTCATAAGCAAATTCCGTGGCAGAGTTATTTTCAGCTTTTCTAGCCCTACTGAACATAGATCTACCAGCTGTACCAATATTCTCTCTTCTCAATTACTTTCAATTCATTCCCAGAAGCAGTGAAAGGAGTTATTTACTGAGAAGTAAATCCCTATCAGATGTATCTCATTACAGAAGACGACCTCAGGTTTAGGGCTAGAAGTCCCTGAATCACTCTCAGGAGTATGTAGCCTCATTACATATTTTTCTCTTTTAATGATATGCTGAGCTTTAAAAGCAAATTATTTAGATTCATACTGCACATAGGAACTTCTCTAACTGCTGAACCATTTTTATTCAACAGCGCAGTACCTCTCACCACTCTCCCCCTTATCCCTCGCAACTTGGAGAGCATTGGCCAACATCAAACAAATCTGGCAAGGGGCAGAAATCTCAGTGATAATTACATTCCCAGAGGGTTTCATGAAAACTGGCGGTGAGATAGAGGAGGAAATTAGCTCTTCCACCAAGCAAAAGGCGAGCACAGCTCATGCATTGTGCAGTCCCTTTGGTGGCATTGGACAGCCAGCCAGCACCTGAATAGCTCTGCACTAGACACAGCCCATGTTGTCTTTCATCTGCCAAGGTTGTCATAAGGAAGGTGTCAGGAGCTTGGGTTTAGTAGGACGGGATGGAGGGAAGGTGTTTATAAAAGGGTAAGAAATCAGGCTTCTTTGTTTCCACTGCCAGATACCATGCACAACCTGAAGTCCAAACCATGGGACAAAGCTCTCTTGCGTTAATATATTCTAATACTGCAGTGTGTGGGAATGGTACTGATCTAAGTAAGAACAGTAAACTCAGAGATGATTAATAGCCACAGGTTCTCTTCTGTTAGAGTTGTCCTGCAATTTTCCTATCATTGTTTTATGATGCAGTCAGAACATGTCTGAAACACCCAATATAAAAAGCAAACTGTTACTGTGTCTCTATTCAAAGGCCTCTGAACAAGTTCAAGTCTGGACAAAATTGAAAAAAAGTTTGCTAAGATATGAAAAGCTTACTGCTGTCCTTGGTTCATGGCAAATCTTAGAAAAGGCAAAAATCAACATAAAGCAAATAAAAAGAGCAATTTGTCTTTACACAGAGCAAATCTCCAGCTCTTGTTGGATTGGTAGGTGTGGTGAGTCACCAGCACACTGCCAGGGCTGTCTGAAACTGGCTGCAATACGTTTCTGGGTCATTCCACACGCCCCTACTGCTTTCTCTGCTAATGCAGAAGAGCTGCATACGACTACAGCCTTTTCACTCCGTGCTCCAAATGCACGGTGAAGTCTGTTATTTCTTCATGGGTCTCACCTCCCTCTGGGCAATGAGAGTGATTGCAATCTGATACATATTAATGCTAACGAAACACCCATTTTGACATCAAGCTGTTTAAAACTTAAGGTACGAGTACAGCAACTGCAGTGCAGTAAGATCAAAAATTGGAAAGGTTCCAGGTGACCTACAGGGCCCTGCCACACTGGCGCTGAAATCAGTGACATTGTTTAAACTAGGCCTGGGACTTTCCAAAGACTGGGACCTACCAGGAGAACTTGAATCATAGTCTAGTTACCACAAATGCTTCCACCAACCAGTGAAGCTACGCAGTCATGCACTGACCCTCTCCTCAGCCTACAAGCACACACTCCATAAATAAAAAGCAGCAACAGGTCCCTTAGATGGGTATGTGCCAATGCACTGCAGGCTGGCAAAACACATCAGTAATTCCCTCTGATGCAAGGATAGCACAACAAATGCAAGGCTGATGCAACACATTTGTAAATACAAAGCCACCCTGCCTTTGTTAAAGTATTGCCACATTTTAAGCTTACATGCAAATAATAAAACTACTGTCTGTGAAGCCTGTTGCTGTGGGAGATTACAGTTAAATCACACCCTGTGAAGTATCAGGAGCTCTATGCAAACAGCAACACAGTGGAAGCCACTTGAAATGCATGCAACAACTTGTATGGGTCCTAGAGAGCCTGGTAGCAGCCCTGTGTGATCTCATTTACCATCAGCTAGAAAATTATTAACTAGCTGCCACATATATACAAGGGGCAGAGAGAGGTTTTTGCAGTACATGACAGTGGATACACATTTTCCTAAGGGAGAGAAGGGAAGGCAGGACGTTAGCATTATCAAACATTCCCAGTTAGTTTGCATATGGTGCTGTCAGCGTGCTATGCTTCTTTTCAACTGGATTATTAACACTGCTAATGGGGACGGGCCTTGGAGGGCAGGGACTGCACTGCTGCATTCCTGTGTGCAGGGAGGAAGACTGGTGTGGAACAGTCTGGTACACAGAAAGATGAAATCCCTGGCCATATTCCCAACAGATACAGACATATCTATTATATTAAGTAATTTCATGGCATCAAAGGCTCAAATGTCATATCCATAACATCTGTGCTGGAGGCAGGGAGTATGCAACTCTCCAACTTGCATTTACAATTTATATATCTGAAAAGGGATCTTCAGTCTCTATGGCAAACCAGCCAGTGTGTTGTCAATACATCTGGAAATCTCTCCTGACACAGTTAGTCCAAATAGTTTCCAGTATTTTCTGACTTTAAAGGAAAAGGAAGAGGAAAAAGGTGTTCTGTTTCAGAACTTGGTTTGTGTTCAATCAGGTGGCTATCAATGACAACCCCATTAAGTAGCTTCATCACCCTGACTGAAGAAGATAAATGTTTCCAAAGTCATCAGACTTCTGAAGAGAGGTCCAGGGCACCCCAGGAATATACTGGAGCTTAGTTTGATGCTCCATTGCTTTTTTTTTTTTTTTTTTTCTTTTTGAAAGAGTGGCTTGATAAAGCAATTTAATAAGCTCTGAACATGTAAACCAAGAAAAGCAGTAGGTTTCCACATTCAACACTCTTCATTCAGCAGGTTACTGGATATGTTCCAGAGAAATCCCATACCAATGAGTAGCTGTCTTGCTGGAGCTCTTTGGAGAATATGTGGTGCATATGCATTATTCAGCAGTTGCTTTAAAATATCTAAAAAAAAAATCCTAACAGTTCAAGCTTTGATCTTTTTAATTTGGATTTAGTAATCATTATAACTTAATGTCTACACCCAACAGCGTAATGAGAGTATGGCACAAAACTCTGAGCAGTTCTCAAATGCAATTCAAATACAAGCATAGCTCAGTGGACTTCAAGCAAAGAAATTCCAACCCATAATACCTGAAGATCACTAGTATATGTGTCTGCTGTGCCTATCGTCACTGCTGGGCTGATTCTAAACATAACCACTGGCCTCATCACAGCCGAGTGTTTGAGTCCTAGAGGTGAACTCCATTCCCAGTTTTTCCACCTCCAAGACTTCTTTCCTTTACCAGCCAACCCTTGCCTTCTTTACTGTATGCTTTCCTGGCAGGGGCTAGCTTATACTTAAAATCTGCACAGCACCTAATGGTGAAGTGCGTTTACAGCTGGAATACTGGCAATATTATATATAGCAATATTGTATAAAATACTAGCAGTACAACTGGAAGAAAAGGTGACACCACTTTAGATATCAAAGAGCAGACCAGAGTCCAAGAGAGACACCCAAAGAAGTCACAGCAAGAAAAACAGAAGATGCCCAAAAGCAAACTAAGAATTGGGAAAAGGCGAGAACAGGGAAACCCTGAATTTGCAAAGCATGTTATAAAATTACTGCATCAAAGCTACACGTAGGATTTGCAAAGGATTCAGTCGGGAGGAGGCTGAACATTGATGTGACCAAGGATATAACCAGTGTTGGGGGGACAGCACATGGCTGCCCTAGGTCCTTGCCACCCCTTTATATCTGCCCAGTAGGTACACAGCTTTTGCAAAGAAATGCAGTCTGGCCTCTGGCATTTTCTTTCTTTATGAGTATACGTTACTACATTTTTCTCTTTCTGTTTCTGTCCCAAAAAGCTGAAGGGAAAGCTTTGTTTTCTCTTATTTCCTGCTGCTGAGATAAATAACATTTCTTCACTTTGAAAACCGAGCGGTTTGAAAATGGCAACCGACGGGAGCCTGTCTGCAGTGTTTGAGCTGCCAGGTCTGAAAGGTTTCCTCAGCACTGAGTAAAGGACGTGGTGAGAGACATATTTTTAAGAACTGTTACACGCACAGTTTGGAGGGAAACGCACTTTGTCCTTCCCCTTCATACCCTATTTAAACTAAAAAAATTGTGTTTGTACAGCACTTAGCCCCGTGAGACTGAAGCCTTTAGGTACAAATGTAACTCATTTAAATGGTAATGTACAATGGAATGAGTGGCACCCTTCAAAACAAGAGACGTTTGTAGGTATATCTGTGCCAGGTGCTGACAAATGGAGTGTCATTGGTACAGATGCAGGCAGAGCTCTAGGTCAGCCAGTGTTTAAAAGTCAGTTTTTCCAGTCAAAGGCCAAACTCTAAAATGTCTGCTTATTCCTCTGCTGCCTGTGCCCCGGAGCATTGCATGTGCCTCCCAGAGAGTGGCACATTAGGACACTACCGGTAGTTCCCGTACAAGGTCAGATCAATTAAAAAGTGTTTTAAATCCAGTCACGTGAGCGGTGGCAAGAGCTCTGCAGGCTTGATTAGGTCCCTGATGCTCCAAAGGGCAGAATCAGAGGTGATCCGGTGTCCTCGGGTAGGAGAGGCCAATAACGCGGAGGCATGAACCTGGTGTTTCACCTACCTGGGACTGAAGGCTTTGCCCCTGATGGCCACTTAATACACAGACTGCAGTAACATCAGCCCTGCCAGAAGTTAGCTAACGACTGCTTCTTCCCTTACTGAAGTCGACAGCCAATCTCTGTTTAGTCCCAGTAAAAGACAGGCTTGTGTTTTCAAAAGTCGGGCCGAGCTGCATTAGCCATCCCAAGGAGACGAGGCAGCACAGTGCGAGCTGCTGCGTTCCTTTGCCAGACCTGATAGGAAGCTCCCATGGAAATGGTTACACTAAATTAATTAAAAAAAAAAAAAAAAAAAAAAAAGCAAAACCTTTGCAGAATGAAGCTGTATGGGTCCATGCCAGGATCTGGGCTGCCCATTTCAAAGCCAAATCAGCAGAATGAAAGCCAGCAGAGAGGGAGCTCCTTACCAGAGGGATTTGAGGAAGATCCTAATCTTCATAGCACACATCAACCTAAAGTGTACAGCAGAGCGAATTAAGTTAGTAAATCGGTGTCGATACAGTGGAGACCAGGTAGAAATGTTACTTGGAATGGCTGTTTCATATATAAGCATCTCTTTACTGTCTGTCCCCCAGTGAGCTGCAGCCAAGGGAATGCTGCCCATCCCACCCATCTGGGAGCTGCAGGAATATGCCCAGGAATATCCTGTTTCAAGCTGAATGCAACAGTCAGAAGCAACAGATCTAGAAAAGGCAGGGAAAAACAGGCTGCTGGGGAAGTGCACGTCACCCAGAGTCCCCATGTGGGTTGCTCTGAAGGATTCACCTCCTCACCACCATGCTCCTGCAGATCCCTCGGCTTGTGGGAAGAGTCCTAAGAAATGATAAGTGAAATAATGTGCTCCTAAGTAAGCTGTTGTAAAGTTACGGTGGTGCCATACACACCCTATCATCAGGCAGTCCCCTGCAGGTCTGATAATAAATCTCGCTGAACATCTACACTGTCAAGAGTTATGTCTCACTCTATGTATCTTACAAACAGCTTTCTATAAGTCAAATTCTGCATGAAGCCATGAGATGCTACATATGGGAGCAGCCTGGGAGCCAGTTTCTGCTTTCTAATTCACACTCATGATATCATTGCACATCAACAGACTTATTCTTTTTTTTGTTCCAAAGACCACTGATAAAATTTTTTGAGCAGGATCTTCATCTGGTGAAAGTCAGCATAACTCCACTGAACCACTGCTAAAGCAGTTTACACCAAAATCCAAGTCAGTGGGATATAAGCCAAAACTGGAATGTTTTGCTGGATATAAACCAGATTTACTCACTTGTTTAAGCAGGTGCTTAAATGGTCTAGCAAGTTTGGGCCCATATACACCACCATGTTTTTAATCTGTGTCCACTTCTGCCAACTTGGACATCTGATACAGAGGTCATCTTATAGCTAACATTTTTTGCCTTAAACCCTGCCTATAGCCACAATATAGAACAGCTGCCTGTGGAATTATGTTCTGCACATAACTTTAAAAATAAAATGCAAGTGACTGGAAAACATGGGTTTATAACTAGGAACAAAATATATGAGCATCTTGAAATAGAAATAAATGAAACGCTTTCCACATGCTGAGAAAAGAACAAATAATCTCATATTTCTATTGCATTCTCTATTAGTGCTGATGTTTCAATACTGCAGTTCAGAGTGTCCTAGAAATACCGTAGCTGGAACTGGTTAGACCAGAAGCACTGCAAGGAAAAAGATTTTACACATACATTAAATGAGTTTTGTATACGCACTGTAAGATTGCTCTATAGCAAACCTATTTGTAACAACTGCCTTTCCAAAGACTTGAACCAAGGTCCCCATAGATGTACACTGCTTAGTACATGGTTAGCAACAACGCAGCTACAGGAGTGACTACTGACTTGTTTGTCCGTCCAAGCCTGCAAATTCTGACAGGTCCCAGGAGTAGTTTTATTTATGAGCCCATGACTGTTGGGTGGGAAGATCCAAAACTAAGCTTGGAGGCTATCTCCAGAATCTAGGGCACTTTTGAGGGGACCCAGTCTTGTTGCTGAGAGCTAAGCGTAATGTGAGCCTGCTCAGTGGCTTGGGTCCCCAAGGGAGCCAGAAAGTGTTCCCCCAGTAAGGAGGAGGAAGAAATTTCATGGGAAGATCTGCAGCCAAGGGAGGGAAGGAGCCCTTTGGGGCATATGGAGAAATGGAGGCCTTTCTAGTGTGAATTAGCCCCGCAAAAAGGAACTCACAGTGCTCCAGGACTGGTAGATTTCTAAGGTTTTATTTGATACTGTAACAAATAGAAAAACATCGGTTCTTCAAGTGTACTATTTAATGGCTCTCTTAAATCATTAAATCTCAGTGGAAAATTAATGAAATAAAGCATCCAGCCTCATTTTGCAATTATCACTTGTAAGTTTATATAATTAAGTCTTTGGCAAAACAGACTTGAATCATATGCTAAGCATACATTTGTATAAATTTTAACTGGATACAACTGCAAAAGTAACTAAAAAAGGAGAATTACAAGATCTGAGAACTTCTCTTGAGATATGGAAGATAACTTACTCTCCACAACTACAGATAAAGAATAGAATTTGCATAGGGAGAAGTCTGCTATTTCATCCACCAGTGCCTCACCTTATTTGCATCCCTGGCTTGTTTGTGTCACTGAACCAGAGGCTAAATGCATTTAATTTGTATGCTAGTGCCATGTAGACATGGAACCAAGCAGCCCTGAAATGTCTCTTCTGCTACTTTGTGGAAAACATAACCATAGTTAAAAATTAAGGAGAAAGTATCATACAGTGCAGGACTGATCAATAAACACTATATAGCTGAGCATTTAAACAAGTTGTCATGTTTATATAATGCGGGGTGGGCAATTAGTGGCTTGATTTTTATTTTACAGGCTTTTAATATTGCCAGGAGGGGGACATAACTAAGACCTTTGAGAAGAGGCTGAAGTGGCTGGCAAAAAAAGGGAAACAAAAACCCTTGTGTCCATTCAAGAGGGATTCACAGACTATACAGCCCTGCTGTGCCCAGGGGTCAGAGCCTACCACAGGTCCTTTGCAGAACCCACCTTGCAGCAGCCCCATTAAGACATGTACTTCTAAGGGACAGTCCCATAGCACCAGCACCAGCACCAAACCCAGCTCCCCACCAGACAAGGCAAGCCCAGCAGCCCAGCTGCAGCCTTTTCACCATTCCTGTCCAGGTAACTTCATCTGCCAAATGCAGAGCTCCCCCTGAATGCATTTGGCCTTCTCTTGTTTGGAGGTTTTCCCCTTTACTAACACATACTTGTCTCTCAGCACTCTGCTGCCTTTTTTATTTTAATTGTATTTATTTATCTGACCCTTGCTCTGAAAAAAAAACCTCACAATGTATTGAATCGCTACATGGGTTAGTTTCTCTTTGGAAGAATTGAATTATCTGTGACTTTACACACACACAAAAAATAAAACAGGCATTTACAACTTTATAAATATATGTGGCAATCAAGGGTATCAGCAGGTGGGTCCTACAGAAATTCTAGACACCATATCCCCATGCATACAACCCAATGCAGTACCAATACTTGATAAGCAACCTGAGGTGTGCCCTTTCTGGGGCAAACCACAGAGAGATAAAGCAGGCATCATCACATGGCTCCCCTCGGCAGGATTCATCACCAGTTTTGCCATCTGAGGGCAGGACTGTGTTTAACTCTCCTCACTCTGAGGAGGCGCAATTAGAAGACCAAACAAGGACAGCTGAAGAAACAGCATTGTCTAAAACCCAAGTCCTTATGCCTGAAGTTTCTCCACTGATGACTTAAAAGGACAGAGGTAATAGGATGATACAACATCAGGAAGGTACCCAAATCCACTGTCTCTGGAGCACAAAAGCCTCTTTAATGAGTGGCAGCCACTTTGTGTGAGTGTTACCATGGTCTCCAAGAGGAACCACCATTTCATCCAGCATGTTTTAAATAATAGGTAGCAAAACTGAATTTGGAGTTAGATGACCTGGATTCAGCTCACTTCCCAGTTCAGCGCCATATTTCATGTGTGACATATACAAAGTCATGAAGATATGTAAGTATCAAAATATTGCTCTCACTCTCCCACACCACCAGCTGCAAAATGAGGAGAAAAGCGTTTCCATCCTCACAAGACTCTTGTGAGGGTGAGAGAACTTTCTTGGTGCTTGGATGCTATGCTGCAAGGGCCACATAAGAGAGAAAGAGGGAGTGGAAAAAATCACATAGTACAGGTTGTTCAGCCAAATAGCTTGAAGATACTCAAGATTATGCCATTACAAGCACCAGCTTTACATTAAATCTGCCTGGAGTTACAGCAGCTGGCATCAGTGGGAGATGAGGACTGGGCACAGATACCTTTTAACCAGACAGCAAATGCAACAGTGTCGAAGAGAAATGAACCTGCTGGCTTGTTATGATGGACCTATCCATGGATGGTTGATTCCAGTTCCTAAAGTTTTCTTGTATTTGTAACCCCGTTTTTAATTGCTTTGTTCCATCAGGGAAAACAAGTATCTGAGCCTCAGGTCCTTTTTCTGTAAACTCTGTGAAGTGCTAAGAGAATATAAGTATTATCATTGCTATTTATTTTACCCTTTGGTGTTTTGTCTCTCTTTCCTGATTGGTTTATTATGACTAATGTCAAAATTCAGTTCACAGTTATCTCTCTTGGGCAAAGAAATAATATAATGTGACATTTAATACTGTGTACCACAGGCCATCTTCTCTCTTCAGAGCATTAAAATCACATACGTAGCACGGAGCAATCATAACAATAGATGTATCTTTTATTCACAGATAAAAACTGAAGCAAGCTGTTATAATACATATTTGTACAAAGGATTTGAAAAAACCATAAAAAGGAAGATGATCAGAAAATATGATTCATTATGAAATGTGGTATTACATACACTATTAAACCTTTTCAAAAGTATTCGTTTGGCAACAGTTTATCAATAGTTCCACACTTAAGTGGCCTCCTTCAAAAAAGCACAAATCTCATGCAGCATGTATAAACTTGATCCTGAGGGTTTGCCTTCCTTAGAAAAACTGTAAAAAGATATACTATTTGTCTTAAAAGTTCAAAATGCAAATGCTATATTTATAGTCAAAACTATATAAAAATATGGACCTAACTTAACATTTACAAAAACTTTTTGTTTCTTTTTTTGCTTGTTTTATGGTTTTGGTAATAAACATAATTCTCAATTCCTGCAGTCAGAGAGGAAAAAAAACAAAACAAACCACAGTGCCCTTTGTAGACTTCCTCACATTAAGTTAACGACTCCAAGAAGACCAGGTTTGTGATAGGTGAGGTTAGTAACCAAAGAAGTAGGTAAGCAGTTAATATATATCTATATATGTATATATAAAATGGAAAACAAACATTTGTTTTGATCTGAAAAAGTAATAATACAAAACCTGAAGGTAAAAGAATCATCTCAAAATGCCATAATACAACTTTTCAATAGATAAATGTTCATAAAAATATCTTGAATCCTAACCAAGAAAACAATTATAATACAATTTTAATTCTGCTACATAAAACAGCTTTTCTATGAAACAAGAAGGCAAGTTCAGGTATGAAAACATAATTTACTTATTGCTTTTGCTACAATGTTGTTTGTTTTTTACATATAGTCATAAATACACTATACAGTATAAAATATTTCATAGGAATACATTTTGTGGTCTGCTTAGGTTTGCTGGCTTTAATTCTAGCACCAAATACAAAAATGAAAATCAAATGAACTTTAAAGGCACTTCCATTGTTTGTTTGTTTGTTTGTTTTTTAAAGTCTTGGTTTGTACTAAATTTCTTCACTTCCCTCTGGTAGAAGCAATATTTTTTCCTTTTATCTTTGTACAGTTCAGGTCACATTGAGGCACCAAATGATTTATGAACATTCCCATCCCTCAGCTGTTTCATTCTCCTACAACATTCATTGTTGCTTTTTAGTCTTCATTTTTCCTCCTTCACTTTCTAGCTCCTTATTCTCTTTTCTTCTTCGTGTCAGACGATTCAGCTTCACTTCCTTCAGTCCCTTGAAAATCTCTCTTCAAACCTCCACTTCCCTTACTCCATCCTGCGTGTCTGTTATTCCAATATCAAAACACGTCACTATCATGATATGCGACTTGCACAGATTAACACACTGCTCCAGTTCCTCTGTCACTTGTTCCAGTGCCTCCAGGTACTCCTGTGACTCCTTATCGAGATCAGGATCCACTTCAACTGTCAGCCAAAAAAAAAGTGGGTAAGAGAAACAGCTCACCATAAAACATTATTCTACCGGCCGAATTTAACTTGTGTCTCATCACAAGGGAGAAAATCATGTGGAGTACAATTTCATTTCTGTTGAACTAAGGAGCTTTGTCACTGGGTTCAGCAGAAGCAAAACTCTACTTTTAGAGACTCCAGTCAAGCACAGCACTCAGTCTGTGAACAAATCTCACGCCTCAGTTTCCCAGCTGTAACATCCACAAGGGAATACTTTTTCCTTCTTTGGAAAGAAGGAAAATCCACTGTAGTGGATTATAAAGGTTATATAAATATTTAATAATAATAATAATAATCACAGTGAGTCTCTGCATTGTTTCGACTTCCTCTTCTGGTTGAGCTTTTTGTTCATTTCTGGCACTACTCAGCATTGAAAGCAAATCCTGTATCACAGCAATGCTCATGCAGTCACAGAGCTCAGTTTAGCCAATAATCTAAACAAGTGCTTAACTTTGTCAGTGGGACTGGTCACATGCTGAAAATTGGTCACATGCTGATAATACTGCTATTTTGTAAAAACACTTACAATCTTCTTTCCACTTATTTGGATCCATCATCAACCTGCACTTTGTCTCTTCCAACTCTTCCTTCAAAAATTCATGCTTTGCCTTTACTTCTCTGATTCGTTGCTGGCGCCTTTCTAGTATCTTCAGCTTCGTATGGAAATACATCAGACCCTTTTAAGACACAGAAAGACAATTTCATGAATTTGCGTGTTATGAGCGGACCTCCAACAGTCTGACACAAATTGATCCCAGCTCATTACTTGTAAGAGTTAGCAGGTGGGTTGTTTTGTTTGGTTGGGGTTTTTTTAATTTGAAGTGTACATTAATGGATTCTAATCTAGAGGAACAGCATGCCACATCACTTCAGCATTTGTTGCATTTTACTGAATTAACAAACATCTCTAGTACATTCTGTAATTACTACTGTTTGTAGAGGATTTCTTTTTTCCAGTAGCACAAATGATAAACACAGCCTAATAATAATGAGTTATATTTAATACTAAGCCATAAGAATTTTTATTTTCTTAAAAGCACTCCTACCTTCTCAACATCCTGGAAAGGCTATTATGAAAGAAACAGGAAAAAGGCATCAGAAGAATATAGAATTCTGGTCTCCAAAATAGAATTAGTGGAAGTGTTTTCCAATTACAAGTAAATTAAACTCAGTGCATCCCTGATGTAATAGAATCTTGCCATTTACATAAAGAGTTAATGACCCTACAGTTGAGAGAGGCTGTAAGGTTTCATCAGCCAGGCAGGCTAAGACTATAAAGTCTTCTCATAATGTATTCATTGGTAACTTCCATTCACACCATCAGTCATGTTAAACACAATTAATTTTAGACAGTAATCATTTTCATTTTCTGTGTTACGGGTACCCCAACATATGAATTGTAAAATTAATAATTATAGTGCTTTAATTGCAATCAATTTCCTGAACACCATTCCAGCATTCAAGCAAGGATTCTGCCTGTATACTGTAATTTAAGTTGTCTACAGTTCTTGTAAAATATGTGCTGACCTCAGTTTCCTCTTGTCTGTGTCGCTGTAATCGTTCCACATCATCAATCTCATAAACTTTAATTTCAAAGGGCTCTTTTAAAGTGCCTGGCAAAGGTGGTAGATCAACCCATTGGCCAGTGACACTGGGTTTTCTTCCTAGGGAGGCAGCATCCGGCAACGGAGCAGGAATCAGTCTGCGACGCTGGAGACCTGAAATACAAAAGACAAGTGTTCCTCAGACTCAGAGGACTAACAGACTGCAGAAGGTACTGCAGCAAATTAAAGATCTAGGTTCTCAGGATGCTTAGGAGGAAAAGATTCTCTTGATCTTTTCCTTTTAGTAAAATACAGTCAGGCTGCTAACTGAATTACTGTCTTGATGAAGTATGTTCCTCTTGGCTTACTGATCGGAGTTACAGCAGTTCTCCCAAAGCAGATGTCTGAGCATCAGTTCTTTATTTTCCCCTTCCAAAAATATTTTGCCTGGATCATTTTCTCTTTGGTGGGCAATAATGGCATTCACTACCTTGCTATGGTAATGAGATAGTGAATAGATTTCAAACCAATACTGATAATGGCAGAAGAATCTGAAAATCCTCTCCTCCTCCAGTTAAAGACAAGCAAGGCTAGCTAGGTAAGATCCCATTGATAAGATCTCATTGTATTACCTCTTCCAAAGGACAAACAGCTCCCTCCAGGACCACTATCAATGCTTTAAGGTGCTAACTACCAGCAGTTTTCAATTACTTTGTGGGATTAGGATGTATTTGGCACTTCAGAAGGCAGCAACCAGCCAAGCTGCAACTTGAGTCACCTCTATTGTCTGCATATCACTGCCCATTTGCACCAGGACTCAAAGGGTCAGAGCATGACCTCATCTACTCCTCAACGACAGGGCTACAGATTTATAAACAAACAGCAAATTGTCACCATGATGCATCTGCTAGGACTCAAGTTTCCTGAAGCACAGACTGACTTGTGTCCTTCAAAAATGTTGGTAATTTTCTATATAATGGTTGGCACTTCAGTGTCCAAGATTTTTTGTGGTTGTAAGTCTCTCTCTCCATTTTCTGAGAGGCTGACCTTTATGCTGCATCTATCAAGGATGAGTATATGTATAGGGCTGCTCAGGCAATATTATAAAGTTGCATTCCAAACCTTAGGTAAATAGGAAGGCTGAAGGCCACCAGAAACAAGCTGAAGTGTCATGTGGTAGTAGTATGTACAAGCAGCTTCTGGCTGACAGGTGACAGTAAATTTAGTGCCTGAAAATTTTCCTCCTCTTACGGAAAACCAACTTAGAGGAAAGGACTCTTTTTTTTTTTTTTTCTGGTCTGATTGCTAATAGGGAGTACGTCATACAGACAAGTCAGTGCTGCTCAGAGGAGGATGCTCCTGAGATAACTTCTGAGACCTTTACAGGAGAGTTAAGTGCAAGTGAAGGCTGTCGGGTCAGCCCTGCCATAAAATTCAAGAAGAAACAGAGACAAAATCCCAGCATATTCCCCTAAGAGCAACACACCTGCATAGATACCTGAAGAGTTACCTGGTTTACATATTTTTAAGAAATAAATCCCTTATTCTTAATTGCTTCCCTGTTAATTTCTAAGTAACATCAATAATCACAAAGGAAACATTTTGGAAAGGGGAAGACTTGATCCTGCTTCTACCTTGATAGGCTGGAGATTAAGGGACTGAAGCATCTCTCATATGAGGAGAGGCTGAGGGAGTTGAGGCTGTTCAGCCTGGAGAAGAGAAGGCTCAGAGGGGATCTAATCAATGTGTACAAACATGTGATGGGAGAGTGTAAAGGAGATGGAACCAGACTCTTCTCAGAGTGACAGGACAAGAGCTAACGGGCACAAACTAAAACACAGGAAATTCTACCTCAACACAAGAAAATACTTCACTGTGAGGGTGGCTGAACACTGGAACAGGTTGCCCAGAGAGGCTGTGGTCTCCAGCCTTGGAGATACTCAAAACCCAACTGGACACAGTCCTGGGCAACCTGCTCTAGCTGACCCTGCCTAAGCAGGTGGGTTGGACCAGATAATCTCCAGAGGTGCCTTCAAACCCCAACTACTCTGTGACTCT
The DNA here is from genome assembly GCF_036417845.1 of Apteryx mantelli. Classification (NCBI taxonomy): domain Eukaryota; kingdom Metazoa; phylum Chordata; class Aves; order Apterygiformes; family Apterygidae; genus Apteryx; species Apteryx mantelli. The sequence goes on along the minus strand of NC_089981.1, from coordinate 79,382,221 downwards.
GTGATACAACCCAAGGGAGATCTAAAAAACAGTCTCTCTGGACCATAAAAAGTGAATCTATGCGGTGTTAGCCTTCACCTGTTCATCACTGCCACCACTCCAATTTATTTAGCCTAAATCACAAATACAGTCCTGCCTGCTGAAATCACCCACTGTAACTCTGATCCTGTAACCTGCAGGACCCCTCTGAACAGGATACCGAACAGATGCAGTCAAACATACATACCAAGCAGACTAACTTCATATCATTCCATTGAGCCAGCCAAGGCCAATATCATTTCTTTAAGGTGGAGATGAAGTTAAAGAACAAGGGGAAAAGGTTTCCATTGACATCTGTGGAAGTAGGTTCTGTCCCCAGGACGGGCTTCCCTTCCAAAGCTTCCTTAAGTCCAGAGACTGCAAGTCTCCAACACAGCTTGACAATTTAAGCTACTCCAAGAATATGTCCAAAACTTTACAATGATGACAATATATTTTAGGCCAATAATGGGTCTACACAAAACCCTTCTTGTAAGAAATATTTAATGAAGTTCCTAGGAAACCTCATTTCATGTATAAAATACATTAGTGTGTCAAAGTGTAAAGCACTGAAAAAGTAATAGATAATTTACTGATACAGAGCAATTGCAATTGAAAAAATAAATAGTTTGTCATTTTTAAAGACGTTATAAGCATTTCCTGGGGCAAAAACAAATACAAATCCATCAGTGGGTAATACCTTCTCAATACATGTGCAACTTATACAGCTGTTAATATTGATTTGTAGGAAAGGTTTAAGAGGTTGATATCCTATGGAAAGAAAACTGTAGTAAATGTTGCACTAAGTCTCCAAACTAATTTATCACCTGCTGAAGCAATTCAGTTGCTTTGACCAGAAAGCACCATGAAATGTACCTCAGTTTAACCCATTTCAATCTACTGTCAGAACTGAGCATCATGTGTGTCTACAGGGCTTGTAATAGTTACCCCCTTTCAACCAAAGGGTCAGATTCGGTCACACTCCTGGTATTAGTGCATACTCTTTTTCCAGTAGTCAGCACACTTAGGTTGCTAAATCACACTACTGGCCAGCAGCTGCACCTCACACCTTGTCTCAGATTCTTTACAATACTACAGCACTTCCAAGCTGGACCAGTAAAAATGACTCTGTAACACCAGTCATAGAAACCTGATGCTGAAGCTGGCTACAGGCAGCAGCACTGACATGAGCACCACTTGCGAAAGCAACACAGAAAGGCTCTGGAGACCAGGAAAAGGGGACTTGGCTCTTGCACGATCACCTTTGTGTGGTACAATTGGACGTGTCTACCTCAGCACAGTGTAGGAGTGGGAGCCACCTCTTTTAAGTGATTCCCCCCCAACAAGTTTTCTATTGCTTACAGAATCTACATGTCCACTTTAAAATTTCCTTACAAAACCACTATTACAATACAATAATTTTGTAATTGCCTGGTAGTGTTAACTTAAGCTTTGCTGCATCCTGTATATGCACCCTTCCTCCTCTGCCTTACCTCCTCTTCCTCCTAAGCCTTACCTTTGGGTAATCTAATGCAAATCCAGCAATCCTCATTGATTCACAAACCCTCTTCTCTTCTTCAGGCCTGTTCCCCGTTTTCAAACTAAAGTCCCAGGACATCTCACTGAAATTCCCTCATAAATGTCTAGCCAACAGCAACTCTTCCTCTCCTTACTGCCATTCTCCCCACTTTTTACCCAGCCTGCAGAGGCACACTCTCTTCTTCCTCGTAAAAACTCATCAAGATCCACCCAGCACCCTCACTGCTCCCTGTCATGTGAAAAAAAAACTCCTTTTCTGGTCATGCTGCACAACGCTGAGAACACAGAGACGGCTGACGTGCTGCGATCGCTGCCGATCCCGCCGAGGAACATGCTCTCGCCCATCCCCTGGGCTCCCCCATCTGCCCGCAGCCATCTGCTCTCTCCTCCCTCGCAGGGAGATGGAAAGCGCCTTGGGGCACACTGCGCTTTTCCTGCCCTCTGAGACAGAGCACCTGGGTCGCACCTGCAGCCGCGAGGTGGCTTTGAAGTAAAATAAATACTGACAAGTGGCTTCTGTACGCGTATACGCCTGCACCACAAATGCATGCAGACACATTCAGCTCTGCACCGCGTCTTCCTCCAAGCCAAACAACCTTGCCCTCGCCGCCGGAGGCACCGTGAAAACTCAACGTCCCCGGGGACGCCGCCCTGCCGCATTTCGAGCGCATCTCGGGGAGCTCAAGCCCCACGTCCCGTTTGTTCCTTACCTGTCGATCTCTTCTTGGGAGATTTCAGGCTCCTCATGCGGCCCGGTGACGACATGCCGCTTTCGCTCATGGAGTCGTGCGCCGAGGAGGCACTGCCCGTCGCCTCGCTGTCCCGAATCATGCTTTCGTAGCCGCTGCTGCCTCCGCTGTGGTAAAAAAGAGCTGTCCTTCCCATGGCCGGTGGCAGTTCCCCGCTTAAAACGCTGCTGTTGTCGCTCCCGTGGCCGCTGCTGTACCGCTGAGGCCGCCGGGGTGCCGTTATCTTGCTGTAAGGAGACGGCAGCACCGGGATTTGTGACTTCTCATCGCTGAGGTTGATGCCACTGTCGTTGCCGCTGTCGGAGTCCGTGGAGCCTCGGAAGTGCCCCATCTTGGCAGAGCCGCCCGACACCAGCTCGTTCACGCGGCTGTTGGCCGCCCTCATGGCCTGCTTGGTCCCCATAATGGTTCCCCTGCCGGGTTTGCTGCTGACCGCCTGCACGGAGCGGGGGGCCGCCTTCCCGCTCGGAGCAGCGCTAGAGCTCTTCCCCACGGGCTGCGTCAGGGACTTTACTGAGGAACTGAGAGACCGGGAGCCACTGGTGGAGAGGCTCCGGTTTTTATTTCCATTGGCTTGGACTTTCTGGTTAGTTGTGCTTTTTGCCTGGCTGTTTTTACAGGCCACAGGGGCAGTGAAGGACTGCGGTAAAGTCACACTAGAAGCAACAGGAGGGACCCCCAGCCTCGGGACAGAGCGCCCTGCCCTGCTGTTATTAGCACTTGCGTTTTCCCTCGCCATGTTTGCTTTGGATCCTACTGAGGTCAGACTGTCGCACCTTTCCAGGGACATGTGACTTCCATAACGGTGGACAGCTTCGCTCTTCGATGCCTTTGTCTTTAAACTTGACGTCATCTTAGGCAAAGAGTGGTCGCCCTTCAGGTTCATTTTACTACTGGCACTTTCACTGACGCAAGATCCAGCTTTTGACCGCAAATCTGCTTCTTCTTCAGCCTTTGGGGTGGCAGCTCTGGCAAAGTCCAGGCCAGCAGCTTTTCCCCCACCATTACCCAGACCAACAGGTTTCTGTTCCAGGCTCGATTTGCGTACAGGAGGTGTTGGAGGTGTTGGCCCACCTGGCCTAGGTAACACGCTTGACTTCTGGGGCACGCTTTTCTTTCCCAGTGATGATTTCAAGCTGCCAGCAGCCAAGGGAGCATCTAAATTCCCTCCGGTCACAGCCTCTGACAAAGTACTGTTAGTGTGCGATACCGGCATCACACCCAGTGTGGTGGCTCCTCTCTTCAGCTGTGGCATCTTCATTGCAGTTTCTGACTTCTTTGCAGCTCCGCTGGAAGATTTGCAGGCCATTTCACAACCATCCACAACTCTCTGAGAACAGGCAAGCATAGTCTGCGACTTAGTTGGCCTGGATGCTGTACTGAAACACTGGGCAGCTTTTCCTGGCTGCTTATCAGTACCAAATGTGTGAGATTTTGGAGACAGCACTGGCTCTGCAGGATTTGTTTCCAATTGATTATCCGTGCGCAAGAGCCAGGGATCTTCAAATATACAATGTGGACTCTGCAGCTCTTTATAGCTGAGGACAGTATTATGGTGGATTGCAGACGAGGTAGTTTTTGTTTTCCTAGGAAGACTAGAATGTATGGTTTCTATCACAGGCGTATCTCGAGAATTAATAGATTTTATTTTTATGGGCTGATCAGTGACACAAAAAGCACTTTTTATCTGAGATGCTTTGGTAGTTTCTGGGGTTTGGGGACTTTTGCTGATGCCTGAGGACAGCTTGCTGGAACTCATGCTCTCACTCTCCAGCTCAGAGAAGCAAAACCCACTGTCATTCAGAGCACTTTTCAGTGGTATGGGTACATTAGGTGAATCCAAGTTGAAGGGTTCCTCAGACTTATTACAGCTGTAAGATGACTGTGCAATGAAACTGTCACTAGAATGTGCTCCATCACTTTCAATTGTACAGATGCTGACTTCGCTAAGCCATGAACTGATGGAGGAACGTCTGCTGCTGGTAAAGGGATCCTTAGCAAAGGGCACAACGATATCAATATTTACACCAGTAGAACTTTCCTGTGAGGTATAAGCATCAAACTCATCATTTATGCTGCTGATAATACTAACTGGCCTGGAACCTGATGCAAGGGCCTGAAGGGAGCAGTCGCTGTTAAAGCTAATGATACTGGAAGGTCTTCCATTATCCAAAATCCCACTAATGGATAGTTCTTCCACCACTGTGAAAACAAGCTCATCCTCTCCATTCAGCTCAACAGGCTGCTGCAAAGTCACTGTGGTGGTTAATATATCCCGATCAAAGCATTTACCTCTGAATGCGGACCGGAAGCTGTGTACCTCTATAGCACCCGACTGATTCTGGGTGTTGCTACCAACCAGAAATGTGCTTCCTATTGGGTTTTGCTCAGGTTTGTTAGCCATCTGCTTGCTCATTCCCACAGGAGGAGTCCGAACTGCATTGCTATTGTCCAACTCCAAACTCTCAGCCTTCGAGCTTGGCACTTGCTCTTTCTGCTGGGGAGGTGGGGGTGCTGGGCTTGGCAAGGGTCTCTTCATATACAGAGACTTTTCTTTACTGACAGGTTCAGCTGTGGCTTTATTCTGCTCCTGATTCCTTGAAGGGCTACTGCTTGAGGACTTCAGAGAATCTGTGATTGTCTCTCTCTCTTTCTCTCCCTCCAGTACTGAGTCTATTATTTTGCCATCAACTTTGCTCTGCTGCTTGGAATGCTCTGTTTTGAAGTGAGGTGTGCTCTTTTCATGACAATTGCCAACCCTTGGCGTAACAGCCTGGAAATGAAGATTATATCCTTTTTTTGGAGATGCAGTTTCTGGTGGAACTGGTTTCTTAAATCCTCCAGAAGGAGAAGATATCTTCTCCTTTATCAGTTTAGACTGTGTATTTTCTGTACCTCCAGGGACTGGACTACAATTGGATGCAACAGAGTTTTCTCCACAAGTGAATTTGATGGGTTCCTCACTTCCATCAATGCACTCTAACCTTTCTTGCAATTCAGCAAAAGTGTTGCATTTAAAATGATCCTTGTCAGAACTTCTACCAATAGCAGAATTGTCTTTACTTCTCTTCTTGTTTAGGGATGGGATTATGGGAACAAACTCTGGAGGACCTTCATTATCTGTCAATTCCCTGTCAGACAAAGCTGCACCATTGGGACCAACATAAATGACAGTATCACAAGACTGTTCACTGCTGGAGGAATAATCAGGATCACTAGATATGCTCAGGACAGGAAGGTCAGGGTCAAGGGCAACAGTTCGTGGGTGGAATGGTCGCAAATGGGGTGGTCTTCGGACATGTCCTTCTTCACATGAACTCTCTCCTCCAGATGAGCTGGATGCATACTGTAAATGATCAGTAAGGAAAAAGTTATCAATATTAATTGAAGTATATGTATGTAATTATATGGATGTGCACATAATTGGTAAAAAACTTAGGTATCCAATATACTGGGCTTTGTGTGTACTATCAAAACCACATCTAGTGGAAAAATGTTACAGTGTGAATTAAAATAACAAGGTCATGCTACATATATTTTACTATATCAGGAGTAATATAACAATCACACCTTTTCAGATAATTATCATTAAATATTATACATTGTCTTTCTCTTCATCAGTTTTCTGTTCCTTTCTTATGGGTTTTTAATTAACACAAATTGAAGCTTTTGCGATAGTTCCACATATAAGCAATGAAAGAATACATGTTTACAACAAAAAGAAAGGGAATTTCAGGATTAATGATCAAGGGGAGGGATGATGGCTCTGTGCCAAGCCATTTGTCAACTTCTCTCCTGAGCTTTTATGCATTTTGTATTACTTCTTACTGCCGAGAAATCCCACGTTCCCCCACCGAGAGGTTAAGAAAACTCATTTTCAGATGAACTAATTGCAGCTTGTTTGTGCACCAACCTTGGATTTCTTCTTTCTCATTCGGTGGATTCGCGATGCAAGCTGAATGGTTGTGAGAGTTTCTGCATAATTGGCTGGGGAGTCAGAAATATGCGCAATCATGGTTGTTCTGCAGTTGATGTTCCCAAGTGATTCCCTCAACAACATTGTCAACTTGTTGTCCCTGTGTAACAAATGAGAACACTGGGATAGTTTCAAGAAATTACAATCTTTTTTGCAGATTTTTGCACCACATATTGTGCTTTCATTATCATAGGATATATGCATGTATGGTACATGTGGATAAGAAATATGCTGCTATTATTTGACCATATGTAAAACACGTCTAAATGTACCATACAAAGATGCCATCATTTTGATAATTTATCTGCATGTGTAGTTGCGGTATGATAAGTCATTTTATTTGTTACTTAGACAATTCTAAAATGATATAATTCTAGTTTAGTTATCTCAGGTTTAGCTCGTATTACCCAAACAGCACATGGGTGCTAGATTTTTATCTGGGCAGGCTTAGTATCTGGACATACAAACTCTGTGAGTTATATGCAAACAATTTTGATATGAAGAAAAAAAGTAAGTTAACAGAAATAGTGAAAAGATCCCAAACAAATATATCATTAGATATCAGAAATATATTATCAGTTCCATCCCAGTTAATCTAGTTTCCTTTCTGCCTGCTGACTTTCCTCTCTGAAGGCTTTCCTGGTGACGTGAGTCCTCAGCTACAGACAGCAAAACTGAGAAGTCACTGCACTTTGTCCTCCGCTATTCTCCAAGACATCTCTCCAGCGGGGACCCCACAGCACCCTGGGGGCTGCTCCCTCCCGTTCCTCTGAGCTGGCCCACACACACAGGAACTGCCACTGTGTCTCTGCTCCCCAAACCAGCTTAGGTGACAAAGGGATCGCCCCTGAGAAACCACCCTTCTCTGTTCTAACTACCCACCCATCATCTACTCCACCAACAAACCTAGCAAGTAGCCTGAGAAAATTATCTATTTTCTGTCTCATACACAAGGACAGGACACCTGTTTGAGACGCCACACTAGATAAATAAGTGAAACGACATGATTGATAACAAAGGCATTAAGTTCTAATGCATCAAGACAAGCAGCAATTAAATTTTCAGTATTGCAGGCCAAGTTCTGGTTGGGGGGTTTACAATGTGGATGTTGTCTCTAGGCTGGGCTCCCCGCAGGTGTGTTTGACATAACATTAGTGTCAAGCACACTCCCACGAAGCAATACACCTACATGTTCGCTTCTGCTAAACAAATGTGCAAGTGAATAACACCGTCTTCCTCTTCTTTTTAATTGAAAAGATTAGTATGTGTGTATCACTCAAAAAACCAAACTGATTAACAGCCCTTTGATGACGATACTTCATATAGCTCATTGGTATTTTCTGAAATTTCAATAGAATTTCTAAATTTGGAAAACAGAGGGAAAATCCTATGAATTTTTTATGAAAATATTCACTACTTTTGTCCAGCTGGCTGAGACTGGTATAAGTTCCAAATCCAGGAGACAGAGAGGAGGGAGCAGAAAAGAAAACATTTTGACAATTTCTCTCTGTTTTTTCAAACATCAGTCCCTCCCCAACACACACACATTTCACCCAAACTAAGTATATGACAATATCCATATGATTTTTAGTCAGCTGAGTAAGGATTTCATGTTACTATGGGACCTTTAAAAATATGCAATATAATCATAAGTGATCTTGAAAGAAGACAGATCCCTCTCTGATAAAACTTCCTTTAACTTCCTCTTATATGAAGAGTACACTGTTGATGCAATTCACTGTTCAGGTAACACAAGCCACATATTTAAGGTAATGCATGCAATAATTCACTTACTTATATGGCACATGCTTAGCACCATTAATTAAGGCCAAAATTACATTGCCCAGGGCAGAGAGAGACAAACACAGAGAGCCTCCTCCATCTCGGGTCTTGCTCAGCACTTTTTCACAGCTCCCTAGATCAATGAGATGCAAGCGGCTGCGTCCTCCAGACACTAAAACAATAAGGGGAACATTTGTACATCATGTGATTGCATGGACCCAAGCCAGACTGAGTATTCAAAACATATTCAAATGAGGAAAATAATGAATGCAGCATGGGGTAATGCTCAAATTAAATATTAATGGCAGGGATACCAGATATTAGCCACAGCTACCAAAGTTAAAGGTGACTCTTGACTGGCTTGAGGGGTCACTTCATTTTTTCTTTACAAGTTTACTGCAAATTATTATTAAACTAACCCAAAACCAAGCCATTTAAAAACAAGCAATTGGGAAAATGATTCATACTTCCTCCTTTGCCACTCTTCTCCATGCGATATTGGTATATGTGAAGAGTGAAGAGCATATGCGAATTCCTCCTATCTTCTTCCTCACATTCAGGTTTGCTGGTACTTCTGGCAGCAATTGCAGCATCAAGGAAAAAGGCAGCTTTCTCTGCTGTCGGGGCTCTTAGCTCACTTTGGTTTTGGAGCTTGAATATAAACAAGAAAATGACTAATTAGCACAGGGGCGATTTTTTTTTTTTTGCTGAACTGGCTAAATCTCTAGGGTGCTAAAAGAAACAAATACGTACACCACGGGAGCAGGGCTTACAAATTAAAAGCAATAATTTTTTTTTACTGTCTCAAAAGTTGTTGTAGTTGTTGTCAGATAAAAGGAAATAAAACATGGAAGAAAGTCAGGCTCAGAAAATCTGTGTTGTGATATCCATTATACCTGGGTTCCACATATTGGATCTTCTCTCAGATAAACCCCAGGAGACTGGCCATCCTGAAGGCTGCCAGTGGCTACTTCAGCTAACAAATCCTTAAGGTTTTCATCTTTGCCACTGATCTCCACAGCAGATACTCTAATAGAGAAACGAGTCCCAGTTTTTTCTTTACGTTCATTGATTAATTTGAAGAGCCAAGAAATTGCACAGGGGATGATACCAAGGCTTTGTGTGGAATTATCTTTCCCAATCATGGTGTAAGATTTTCCTAGAATGGAAAGACAAAAGTGAACTTAATTCACCTTTCATGTACAAGACAGTTTCTCTTCATGCTGTCACCACTGCACATTCTATGTGATGACAGGTGCTGCACAGACAATGGGAAATAACAGATGCAAAAATGCAAAGTATTTAATTATTAATCCATTACTATTTATTCAACTAGTTTTGCCATTTTTGTAACTCAGACCCACAGCAAATTAAATTTTAAGAACATCTTTGATCTTTTGATTTTCATCATAATACACCTATATAAGCTTGCTCCTGAATAAGCTAATCTGATGTTACGTTTTACCTTTTCAAATTAAAACTTACAGTCCCTGTGTAGAAATAAACCATGATAAGTTTGCAAAGCTAATTAAAAAGAAATTCTAATCTATTCATATACTCCAGGTTTATTGTTCCAGGAGCTGACAGCATGTAATTACCAGGCTGACATAGTAATTAACTGTAACGAATTTGGGAGCTCACCAAGCTTGACATGACCAAAGCAAAATATGCAACCATCTGCACCATTCACAACAGACTGGATTACTTCTGCTACTGTTCCAGAGCATACCTCCGCCTGAAAGAAAGATTGGAGACAAATAAGTAAAAGAGTGTATACTGCTATGGGTTTTGCTATTCTTCTACATGAAAAGAATGACTTAGTATTTTTGAGGCACAATACTCTCCCCATGTTTATGGCATCAGTCGTATTATTTTAGTAGCTATGCTATCTTAAAAAGTAATAAAATCTACTACTATAGCCTAAAATAGTTTTCAATTCTATTAAACCAATTCTCTTGGAATATTGATTCTAAGACTAATGTAGCAAACTGAATGCTATCCAACCAGGCTTCCTGCTGGTGTAATAGCTTAGCCAAGGGTTTTCAGCAATAGTAGCAACTCCATTGAAATTAAGCTACTCAAGAGTGCTCACAGAAATTAAAAAGATATTCATACTGGAAAAAATGCATTAAGATCCTTGAATAGGATTTCATAGTATCACGCTTTCCTTTTCTAGGGGAAACATCATTGTCAGTAAAGAGAACTCGCTAAAATACTTGAGTGTACTAAAACCAGTTTATCCACGTCCGTGAAAGTTTCAAATACAATAGGATATATTAAGAATGGTAATGGGGGGAGGAGAGAATATGTAACTACAGTGAAATGATAAGGCTCTGTTTGCAGGTGCACAGCAGAAAGCATGCCTTGAGCGATGACACCTGCACCAAAGTCACTGTGCTGGCCGGCATCACTTAGACATGCCACAAACGGGCCCCTGGAAAGGCCCATCACGAGAACCTGAAAGAGCCTAGCCCACGCTGGGGTCAAAAACCTAGAGGATGGGTGCCAAAACCAGCACGGCAGCACACTGCAATGGGCCACCTTGCAGCCAGGCTGGCAACGGGACCTTCAGTAACCATAAGAAACAGCCATGTCCAGTTCCAGACTAACGCTGAGATCAGCGTTGTGAATTCCTGCACAAAGACACCGTTTGGCTTATCCAGTATCTTAAAACCAGGCTCCTGCTGAGGTGGCCGCAGCCTTACGCACGGGTCTGTGAGGGCCATTATTCTGCATCTTTAAGGCTGAACTTAGACCAAATAGACGTTTTCATGTATCTGATTTGGGAGCCAAAAAGAAAACAAAATAATAGTAGAAGACTGGAGGATGGGTTTCTGAACTCGATCTTGTCTTGTTTTCTCAACTTTAATAAACCATTTTCACTCTGAATGTTCTGTGTTTTATTTTTCTTTCACCAAACCCTTTTTTTCCAGGCAGTTTAAACTTGAAGTGGTTCTCCATACTCTGCTTAATTTGTTCTCCTTTCTAAAGCTGCTCTACAATTTTTTTCTGCACCCACGATTTTGCTTGGAAGGGAGTTTCAGGTGTCCAGTAAATATACCCTTTTGCAGGGCAATAGAATGACATGAACCATCAGCACCACCATCAAGATAAAAGAATCGGTCAAATACACAGCATAAATAAATTGGAAAAGGAAAGGAAAATACAAAAGCTCCCCATCTGTTACAGTACAGCAATCCCATGGGGTGAGCTGTATCTCTTCTCCTAACAACAGCATTTAGCTTAACTTTAAGCACACGCTCATTTCCCATTGAAAGCAGTGGGGAAGGACTTCATTTCAGTGACATCATATGGGTTAAAACTTAACTGAATGGAAAAGCAAATTTCAAATTGGCTGTGTGTCTTTCAGTAACAAGAGAAAATGCAGGAAGATAATTTAGTCAGCAAATCCATCTCCCCAGCTACTACTCCTTAATTTTACATCTCAGCTAAACTGAAAATGTAGGAATTTAACCACTCATCTATTAATTACTGCGTTTTTTTCCAGGCATTAAGGCAACTCATTCAAAATTCCCCAGAACCAGAACTCTTAAGGCAATCAAATGCAGTGGCCATGAAAAGACTCAGGAGGTTTATACGAGTTTCTGCAGTACCTGTGAAGCATCCTGGGGGAATACTGCATCAAAAGCAAACATCTTTGGGACAGCAACAACGCCTCTCCTGTGACCTACGTTGGAAGGCCCACTTGTAGCTGGATCATAAAGCGTGATTTGCTTTTTTCGTGGATCTACCTTTAGGAAGGACATGGATTCAGATGTTTCATGTGCTCCTTGAGAGGGACAAATCCTTACCATCACCTTCACCTGCAAGTATTTAGAAGGAGATGACAACTTTAGTTTCCAGCTACAGATAAACACATGCAAAGCATTTCTCCCAAACCCACTCCCCCTCCCAAGACATGATCATTTGTAATATTTAGGTGTCAGAACAACAGTGAGACATAACCAGAGCCAGATTTTCCAGACTGGCTTCCACCCTGGGGTCTGCACTGAACTTACTTTTAAAGGTGCGCTTTTGCCCCTCCAGTTAACTCTGTTCCGATCTTACCATTTCAAATTCTAAATACTTGAGCTGTAGGTATAATCTTCTGTAGGTGTAATACCGTGCCTAAAGAAAAGGAAACTCTAGTCTCCTACCTTTCATATATTTAATGTGACCAAACGTACAAACTGTTCCACTCTGAAAATCAGTCTGAATAATGCAAAGCTCGGACAACTAGCGCATTCAAACTGAACTAAGCCTGGAAACGTTCAATTCCTTGCTCACATTCTTCTAACAAGAAGGTGCTTCTCTGATAGCCTTCCCGGGCAGATGCCTTTACACTGTCATTGCTAGGCTCTTCAGTGGTTAGCTACCGATTTACTGGAAGTCTTGAGGAAGGGAGAAAAAAAAATTTTACAAGTCCCGAAGCCTCAAAACAAACCACTCACAAAGCACATTTCTACTGCAGTAGTGCTACTGCTTGTTTCCTACACGTGGCATTTTGAGACGGTATTTTTAGAGAGCTCAGACACATTGGCTGTGATTTCCAGAGCTGCTTAGGGGGAGCCAAGTGACTGGGTCACACTGAAGTTCAGCGGGGGCTGCACACCTGCTTCCTTTAACCTCCTGGAAATCAGGCTCTTGTTTTGGAAAACTGTGTGAGATATTTATTGCCTCACACCCACTTATGACCATTTATCCTTATGAAATGCTCCCAGATCAGAACCAGCATATTTTATGCACCTGGCACTGAAGTAAATGACTATACCAGGCACAGGGAATCACTTTGCAGATCTTCAATTCTGTACTGTCCAGCAGATTCAAACTTAGAGAAAAGCAATGCTTTGCCAGAGTGACTCTCTGTGCCCAGTATGAAACGTTTCGGTAACAAGCTAAATGACAGTATTATGTCCTTATCCAGCTACAGGAGCACCGTCACAGCAACTGTGATCCTAGGCTTCACCAGTGTTAAGCTAGATACTAAGGGAAGAGCCTCAGCGGCTGTAATCCACTACTGCCAGCAGAACTGGAACAATTTACCCCCGCACTCTGCAGAGCGCCCATCATGAGCCTCACCTTCTGCGATGCACCTACTGACCATTACCAAACACACGCTCCTCCTTTTACAGCGTTTCCATCCGATTTACAAGTGGAGTGACAGATAGCAACCCCTCTGCTGCAAATCTGCCGGGCGAGTCCCGCAAGCACAGAGCGTGCAGCAGCTTGCTGACCTGAGTCAGGCCCTGCTCTAGCACGGAGTCACGTGTTGCGTGGGGAAGCCGGGCTAGAAAGCATGGATTTCTGATGAAGAAAGATCCACTTTTCCAGTAACTTACTGTTGCTGAATTTAACCTTAAATCTCCCAGAACAATTTGACTCTTGCTTACTACATTCCAAGAATGTTTTTTTTCATTAAAATGTTGTGCATTTATTCCGCTGACACAATTTGACTCATTTTGTTTCTACAAAACAATGCACTTAGTGGTCAGCACCTCCCCATCGCTCCCAGTTCCAGAGAAATAACAGCCAGAGAAGAACCAAAAGTGAAAATCTACTTCAGCAAAGCACGAAGGGGGAAGAGCAGGCCTCCAGGCACTGCCATGGACAGAGACCTGAGCAGGCTGAGCCGTCCTGCAGGGACCCCCTTTCATACCAGGACATGGTGAAAAGGTGGTGGCCTCCATGGCTGGTGCAAGCCAAGCGTGCTGCCTGCGCCAGGAAGGTTCACAGCAGATGGGCGGGAGCAGCACGACGCACCACACTGAACCGTCCCACCTGTATCCGCTGGGGACGGTGGGTTATCTGAAGATTTCATTTAGATCCCCAGCTGTTTTGCTTCTCCAAAGCCTCCTTTCCACTGCACGCAGGCATCCCTGTACAGTCACTCGGGGTACGGCTGAGCACTGTTGCAGGAAGCACTTTCCGAAAGCGACTCATGAAAACTTCCCCCCATTTTTTCAAAGAGAGAGGTTAAGAAACAACCAACCCCTCCAGTAAATGCTACAGGAGGCTCCACCAAAGGTAGCACCAAATTCTTCCAACCCATTGACTCAAGCCGTCCCCTGATTTCAGCACTTTGCTTTCTTTCCTCTTGCATACTGATATGAATATGAAAATACCGTCTCAGAAAATAAACGAACCTTAAAATAAATGAAACAGCTGCTTCAAAAGCAAAAATGCATCAGAGGTGACAGGCTCAAGGCTGTTTCCCCATAAAAGCCCCACGAAGCCAGCTTTGTGTGGTGTTACCTCAACCTTGACGTGCTACCAAGGGGCTCAGAAAAATAACCTTCCTCAGGAAAAATAAGTAAATAAATAAATATATACACCAATACAAATGCCCACTTCAGGGTCACTCAATTAAAATGAATGTTTAAAATACACACTGTTTTCAAAGCGTGTCTCTAAACAGTCCTTTCTTTTCTCTCTTATGCCTATTATTAGATTATAGCAGTCAGAGCTAGTATAAGAGGAAAATTGGTTTGCCCCTGACCTCAACAGCGCATTACCTCCGTCAGCACTGCTCCCCTTAACACAATGATGGCTTCACCCCCAGAAAAAGCTCGTGTCAAATCAGCTTTTTGAGTCCATCTCTCTGAAGCTGGAGGACACTAAATGCTCTCCCCATAATGCATCAGATTCTAACTCTTACCAGGCCTCAAAGGCCATGTTCATTTTTCCAGTGAAAGTGAGCTTTCAAGGGAAAGGGGAGGGAGAAGAGAAAAGGGGCCGGAGGGAGCTCCTTTTTTAGCATTCTGATGCTGAGCTGGACACTGACTTCACTTGGAAATAAAGTGGAAATGCCCATGTAAGTACTACAAGAAAAAAAGATTGCTCAAATCTATCCTTTTGAAACAGCAAAACGTAACTGCAAGCAAATCCTGGGTGCATGCACATGGTTCTCAGTACACAAAAGATATGTGCATCTATACTGCATCGATATCAGCTACTGGTAACACTTTGTGGGCAGTGATAAAAACACAAGAGAAGGAATTTGGAGGAGAATGAATGAAGAAACAGAATTAAAACCAGTCTGAAAGAAAAAAAAGGAGAGACAGAGAAGGAATGGCAACAGGAGGAAAAAGAGAGACACAGAAGAGACAAACACAAAAGAAAGGAAAGACCACACAAACACAGTGGTTCCAGAAAAGTCATCTCAGGCTCCAGGCATCTGCACCCTGACCACTTTTAGATCCCTTAAAGGGAGCTAAGATGGCATATCCTTCCTGTGATGGGGATGATCCTTCCTTTTAGAACAGGGGATTTTTAGTAACTCCCTTTATTTCTCTTTTCTGTATTTCTTCCCTTAAAACATAACTGTTCTCTTCAATGTCACAGAAAGATGCAGAGTAAGGAGAAGAATTATAGGTGGAAGCTCTATAAAGGATACAGGGATTGGTACACACACATTAATACACACACTGAATACTGGATGGAGGATGAATTTTAATGAGTGCGTTGACAAAGAGGAGAGGTTTGTATCTGAGTTCAATTTCTGCAAATAAAACTAAAAGAAACAAAAACGTCACAATACATGCACATTATTAATATTTTTCTCAGGGCCTGAAGCCATCTTGAATCATGCAAATCACTGAAGTATCTCATTAATTAACTGGCTCTGTAGTCTTGTGAGTTTTGTACACTGGGGGTTAACACACAACTGCTGAACTTTCCAAATTCATGTTTCTGCAGGAACCAGGAGGTCAGCGGAATCGCTGAAGGAAATCCTATTAAAATCAAAAGTGTTTGGGAAAAGAAGATGGTAAACGCATCCTGAATACACCATTAAAAGATAAAGAATTTAATAAATAAACATAATAGCATATAATTTGGAAAAGCTGTGGAAAAGGGCATGAGGTCTGAGGCCCACCTACCCACACAACAGTGGGTGTAATTTCAACCATAACTGGCAAGGATAAGAGAGATTCACAGTAATTAGGGATTTCTTTTTTTAGGTTTATCTATCTGTCAGCCCACAGTAGAAATCAGGGAAAAGAAAGGTTATAAAAACAAACATTTGCAAGTTACAATTCACCTGTTCCAGCCATGGCAGGCAAACCCAGTGGATGGATGCTTGTAGCATAAAAAAATAAAAATAAAAGTCAAACCACTGTTTTAGGCACACATCGATAGAGTTCTAAGGGAGGCAAACCGACAAAAGGCAGATTTCTGCAAAAAAATGTAACTTCCAGAATCGGAGAGAGAAAAACCCTTTGTGTGGAGAACAATGGAAATGGCTAGACCCCAGTTAGTTTTTAAAACATCCAAAGAGACCATTAGAGAATCACTGATCTAGAGAGTACACTCAAATATCGGCAATTTGTGGGACACAGGCGTGAACCAAAACGCTAGACCTGGACATCTTTGACCCTTCTGAGAGTCAAATCTAGGTACATGCTTAGCACCTAAACACTGAAACATCTCAGAAACACATGTGAGCTGGTACCAGCCCGTCCTCCTCTTACAGGTCCTTGCTACAGGCTCCTGTTTGGCACCCGAGGGTCATGAGGAGAGACCTGGTGCCCTGCCAGGCTCGCTGCTACTGTGGCAGGACCACTGGCCCCAGGCGCTGCCCTTTGCATGGCCTGGCCGAGCGCGGGCTGCTCTCTGACCTCCACACCGCCTGGTTTCAAACTGGCTGGAGTTGAGGAGAACAGGGAAAGGGAGTCACAGCAACCAAAACAATGGCCTCATTGCAGAACCGGTCAAGATAGTGCAAAACATCAGGGATATAGCGAAGTGTCAGAAAGCAGGTTTGGGAAAAGTAAGAGACAGTCCGAAAAATCCCAAATTCCAAATTTCTCTCAGGCTTGTTTCTGACAGCAGACATGAATGTGAGACTGATGGCCAGAGACAAGCTAGTAGTTTTGTCTAATGAAGCCCATGTATTTTGGATATGCTGAACTGAAGGGAGCTACAGCAAAGCTACAAGTCAATGAACATGAAATTCCACCAAGCTCATTGAGGCAAGCATCATCTCAGAAGAAATCACGTCCAAGGCTGAATTTGTAGAGAAATGAGCCAGTGGATAACAGAGACAATGACACAACCCTACACAATTTTAGCTGAAAGATCTAAACAAAGAATTACCCACCGTGAGTCATTAAAAAGGATCTTCTGCACTGTAAGACAGAAACAGCCAGGAGACTGAGACAGTCAGGACCACATCAGTTATTACCACGTAATCAAAAGAGATGGAAGGGCCATCAACACCAAGACCAAAGAGAGGGTAGGAACTGTCTCACACCTAACACAAAGAACCAGATGATTTGGATTCTGTGCCTAAGACTATCACAGACCTCTAGCCCATTTTTTAGGCGATAAATACAAAAACTATTATATATGGGAAAGTTGGGCATTCACCTTTCAGTGGAGTGAAGGATGCCAAACACTCTACATAGTTTAATTTCGGGCAGACATGTAGACAGAAAATACTCCACTAATTCACTAAGTAATGACTAGACTCCATGGCATTTTGAATGCTGAGGAAATTAAGACCTTGACCCAGCCAAATATGTTAGCACAGGCATAACTATAACATATGGTACCTTCTTTGAAATCAATGCATCTGTAGGGATCACGTGTTTATAGTGATGCTTTGTTAGCATTTGATGCTTATATACTTGTCGAGATTAAAATTAAACAGACGAGAAGGAAAAAATAGAAGGCACATATTAAAAAGCATGTAAAAATTTAAAATACATAAGCTTGAGCCTTTGTTGCTAAAATAAACTATGACTTTATCTGTCTGTATTTTGGGAAAGTGCTGGCACTATACTGGAATCCATTCTAGAAATGCTGGTCATATTCTGCGTTACAGCAGGATCATAATCCTTAAATGAACAAGCAATTTGGTCTTTAGCAATAAATGTCATTATATCAAATTTGAATGGACACTAAATATTCCCTGGAAACAAACATCCTTGACAAGCATCACCCAGCCAGGAAGCTAATTTTGTCCAATGTTCACAAAATGCCATATAACAGTGGGTTAATTAAATAACTACGTTTAGACATCCACCATTCTGAATTAAGATTTCTCACCAAGAAATTACAAAGAATTCACGTTCAGTTGAATAAAGGCCCTTTTCCAATGAAATCACTTATTTTTTCAACTACAGTGTAAATCAAATGACAAAAGTCCTAGTTCAGAGCCAATATTTTTCATGGATTTAATTGTAACTGACAGATATATAACCCTTGCTAAATTGGTTTACTGTGTGTAGTTCTTACAAGCCTTTCATATACTGCCACTACCAATGGATGGCGAATTTATATGCAAAATTGCTATGCTAGTATAGACCATCTAGCTCCCCTGGGAGAACCTAAAAAAAATCACTTCTGTATTGTACTCTATTAAGGAAGAATTGATTCTCTATTCCCAGAAGACATGAAGAAAACTGTTTCGTTTTTAAAGGTGGAAACAGAGTAGAAGAAATTGTGTATTTTTATCTAATTTTTCACATTTTTGCTTAAGCTGTTCAAGGTATTGCAGCAGGCACATATGTTCCTCGGATTATACAGGCCTGTATACATGGATGGAAGAGTACTTAGTATGATACATGATTTATATCAGAAATAACACTCTAGTCATTAGGAAACAAGCAGCCATAAAGATGACAAAATTAAGTACCTATTTGTTATCCGTCATCAAGCTATCATAAGAACCAGTGAATGGGACATACAACACAGTTAAGAAAACCCTGCATGATCAGTAAATCATATTAGCAGTACCTTAGCTATGGCTTGGAAAAGAATAAATGAAAGTAAATGTTTAAAACTTGTAAGTGGAGACTAATATGTATATACCTGTCCAAGAAACATGTTTGGCAATTCAGGTTCCCTCTAAATGCACCACTTCAGTTGTCTCATACAGAAGGCTTCTGTCATTCTGACATAAAAAATTGACAGGATCTTTGGAAGAGACAAGCACTTAAAGTTGCTGTTGTAAGTGATGCAGCATTATAAAGAGCACTGAATAGAACCCTAGAAAAAACATTTTGCATGAAAAAGGCTTCCTACCATGCTAAGAAAAATAGCAAATTAGAATGCTACACAGCAGCCACTGTAAAAAGGATGTCTTTTTTAATAACACAATATGATAAATTATCTTAAGTAGCACATTAATGTCAGAAATTGAGCATAATCTAACTTCTTTCCAGTGACAATATTAAATGGCTTTCAGACGTCTTTCCTCCTATTCTGACATTAAATTTAATAACACCCAGAGAGACCACAAAAATGATTCAGTTACAAGAATCATACTGCAGTGGATCATTGCCTTTTAAGTAGGACTCAGCAAAATGATTTGGACTCTGATGTTTTTGGCACATTGGAGAGAAAGGTATGAAATTTACTATGTAACATTTATCAGTAGTAAGCAAAATTCCTTTCAGTATACAGTTTGCCAATGGTAATGGGATTTTCTTTTGTGCGTGAGGGTTTGATAACTGTTGATTACATGAAACAGGCCCCAGAGAGATCCTACAGTTCTAAATTTGTTTCAACCTTTCCCTGCTTGGTATTCCTGAATATTAAGGCCCCTGCTAGCACCTGTTGGAGTATATAACATTTTACACTCTTCATGAAGAAGAGTAAGCAAAAGGCTTAATTAGAAATTCTTATCACGGGACAAACCCACATGCTCCTGCTGAAATTCTGATAAGGGAAAATTGGCATTTGTGAAACGTAAGAGGAATTAATGAGACATTTATTTTCCACCTTCCCAGAGAGTACTGAAAACAATGAGAAATTATAAGTAGAAATTGCAAAAGATACATAGAGGGTCACTGTTGTAGTAAGTGGCCAATAACAAAGGTATTCAATGCCCATTAAAGCCATACAGCAATTTCACCAGCAGAACCGCATGACATGCATGGGGATGATGTTGTTAAGAACAAGCTCTTATGCAAATGCTCACTGACTCTTCTACAGAGCTCTAGCATATACATTCTGCCAATAAAAGCTCCATCACAAATCCCTATTATATCATATTTATCCATGTGTCTACTAGTTTCAATCTTTATTATTGTTTCAGCCACCTTGTCTGGGATGAAAGTCAGCCTTAATAGTCTATACTTCCTAGATTCCCTCCACAGCCCTTTTTTCCCCCTTTTGGCCCCAAAGTGACATCACATTTTCCACCTTCTACTCCTCTAAGGCTTATAATGTATTGAATACCATCTAAAAGACAACACTGAGCACAGGTTGGGGGGAAAAAATACTAATGAGAAAGCAGTGGTTTCTCATGTGTACAGCAGAAAATGGTGAGGAACCAACCCTCCACGTCACAAGTAACTTCATATGACAAAACAGCAGCAAACTGGGAGGTGAGGAAGGAAAATACTGCCCTACCAGCTGCTTAATGCATTGTAATCACACAGTAATAATAGGGCCAGACACACCACTGACCCGGGAACGATCAAAGAAACCAGGGAGAGAGCCCGCCACAGCCCCAGATGCTGCTGTAGGAGAAACTGATTCCAGAATCCAACCTGGATTCTGTCCCATATGTGGACATCGTACTTATTATTGGTCAGGCTGCAAGAAGAAGCTGAGGAAGAAGACAATTAGGAAGAGTCTAAAGTAAAAAGCTGTTAGAAGAGACTGAAGTTAACAGAGGACCTCAGCACTTCTGCCAGCATTTGCTCATTGCTCTCTCAATTGCAATGATACTTAAAGCAGTGAGGAAGAAAGGTAATTACTTTATTTGCATCACCGCCATAAGGAGATGCTGTCTGGCTAAGATTGACCAGCAGAAGCTGGTGAAGAGGAAAAAATATAATGGAGAATGTTATCCCACTGTGCAATAAATGCTACCAAAAGCTACTTGGCACTAGCATTTGCTCAGAAAAGGTGAAACTATGACCGTTCAGCGCTAAAGAACACCTATATAGGGTTGACACCTTTCCTTTGACCAAAAGCTGTAATTAGGATAAATGAAATTTCATTTGTGCTGACTCACGATTTTTACAAAGTGCTATATTGCTGGAGATTTTAAGGCTAAAAATTGTAATTTAAAAAGTTGCAAAGGAGGGATGGGTTAACAGAATCATTTAAGAGAAACTGCACATTTTAAACTGTGAATCAGAGAAGATGCCTAATTGTCTTCTTCTTAGAGCAAGACTAACAGCCAGCACACCCCATCAACATTTGGATGGTCTAGATCTTAACTCAAGTGAACTGAGTAGGGGTGATTCTGCTAGCAGAGAGCTCTTATCCTCTGCAGCACAGCACAGGGGGTTTCCAAACAGTGGTCAACAAGTAACCTGGTGAGAAGTCCACAGCTGGAACCCTGGGCCCAAGCAAACAGTATCTTCAACAATGTTTTCAGCTGAGAGCTAAACAAGAAACATTTGAGGGTCCACAGCAGCTTGTCAATCCAAAAATTCTGGAAACCCTTGTTGTCATGTGTCAGGCAGGGGACAGATACCACCCACATTGCCAAAATGCTCCATATCCATGCTGGAGGAGAAGCTCCTTCAGCTGAACAGGTGGGCACAACCCTGGTCTGTGGGTTGGCTCAAGGTCCTACCATGTTCCCAGCCATTCTAGTAGAGCTCTTCCCTTTGATTAGACCTCTGCTGTGCTTACTGATTAAAAAGGTAGGTAGACCACATGATCCAAGACGTATAATTTCCTGCCATCTGGGACCATGCACTTGATCTATATTAGACTTTGCTGATCTACTTGAAGACATCAGATAAACCAGAGCTTTCTATGACACACAAGTTATGCAGGTTGGCTCCACTAACCACCCTGAGAATGCAGGAAAAAGGCTGAAGTCCCTTGGCTACACACAGGTGGAGGCACAGAAGTGCTGTGAGGTGAGGTGCAGAGAAACAGTTCTTTGAGCTTCAGGCACAAGGAGATGCAAACACACTTAAAGAGTCTTCTTAAGGCCATTCCCTAGTGCCACAGCTAAGTGAAGAGGCAGGCACAGCAAACGGGCTCTACTAAAATATATGGACAGAAAGGGTGTTCCTTATTCAATTCTTCTGCCACCTGAGAATCTCTAAGTGACTGTGCCATGCTTACTGTATTTCACAATATTGCATCCTCCTTTCTAACATACCAGAAAAACAGTGGCAGAAACCATATTTTCATCTGTGAGTTCATAAAACAACGCAATGACTGTTTTCTTTTCCATTTAGCGCAAACTCACTGTCTTAAGAGAATACAAAGTATTCTCTGTAAACAACAGTATCAGTTATAGGTATTTAGGCTGACAATTTCTTTTTGTTAATGCTGTGTTGTACGGTTACTGAAGATGCATATTTTAGCTCTCCTGTGCACATTAAGTACTTCAATTCTATCTTCAAATGCTAATGCCAAGTAACCTATATAAATAAGTATTCAGCCACATGCCCTCGATGCGTCACCTTAACCCACAGGAGACGGACAGCACCAGCATCAGCGGTTGAGCCTTGCAGGCAATGCAGAGACTACTTCTGCCAGAGGAGAAGCCCATATATGTGCGTTGGTTTTGGATCAGTGAAGTCAAAGGAAAATTTTGCTGCTTACTTAATAGCAGGAAGGTCGAAACAGCCTTTGTCAATACCATTGCCAGTGATGTCCACTGGCTCCAGTGAAGCCGACACTGGTGCAGTGAATCTGCTGTGAGGCTACCAGCTCTTGAGCCAACAAACGGTAACAGCTCTCATGCGCATTCACAGACGTGTCTATCTCTCTCTCACAACCATTCCCTTGAGCTTATCCAACCCTCCTTTAGGCTGAAGGTTTCCAGATCTGTTAAAATTAATCTAGAAAACTAATTTAAAAATAATTGAAATCCAAAGTTACCTTTCCAATGCCAGGGTTGTCCTTGATTTTGGACACAGCTCTCAGAAGGCATGGTGGTGCTGGGGGAGGACAGAGCTGCAGGATGCCACTAAAGTTAGAGCCATAGATGGAGAAGTCATGTGTGTGTGGCAGGGGAGGATGGAATTTCTTTCTCTTCGAAGACAGGTTAAGCTTCTGTGCTGCTCTGTATAAAAGTAATAGCAAGAAAGGACAATGTTACTGGGTGTTAACTGCAATCTGGACCAGACAAACAAATTCATTGTGATCACTGTCTGTTTAACAAATCGAGTCACTTCATTCTAATCAGATTTCATAAGAACACACCATCAGGAGACTAACAGAAGGAAATATGGGTAGAAAAATTACTGGCAAAATATTCATTTAATTTCTTCCCCAACAGAGTTTCAATTGTAATCTAACTTTCCCCTCTTCCCCCAACAGCTTCACAGTTGAATCCTAAAATGCTAAAATCTCATTGACATCATAAAAAGCTGAAATAATTCCCTTATCACTGGCAGGACCAGACGGACTTTGCTGGTGATAACATTATGAAAGTGATGTTTTGTATTCTACAAGTTACTCAAGACAGAGAATGACACTCCAAGTGAGCTGAGCTCAAGATACTCTATTGTTGGCTGCACTGAAATCATTAGATAATTTCCTTCCAGACAGATTGGTTTTTCCTCCTCAATTCCATTTTTCCACATTAAAAGGGAAAGCTATTAAAGAGACATGCTTTAATGTTCTAAATGATAATGATCCTGCTTTTGAAATGCAGAATTTCAAAACAGAAAAGATGAAGAAAAAATTAAAACATACGATTATAATTGCAACATTCTTCCTTGTGAATAAAAATAGGCATATAACCAGTGTTTCTGCTGCTTCCCAACAGCAACACTAAACAGTATAACAAGAAACAAACTCAACTCTACATCAAAACCTGTACAGGAAAATCAGCCTGCAGAGTTAAGCAGAAAAAATACACGTTAGCGAGCACATGTTGGGGAACCACCAACAACTGGGTGGTGGTGAAATCTCAGCTCTGCCAAAGTCAAGGAAAAGTTTTTCCAACTGAATAGGGAAGGTGCAACCTGAACCACAGGCTGTCAGTAGATAGCCCACCCTCAGATGCATGTCGTAAAAACATCCAGCATGCTATCTTCTATCATTACTTCGAATGACTGTCAAGACGCCAAAGACTCAAAGTATTACACTGCCAGCGTCTGTGACCTGAAACCATGGTACTCTTCTGATCTACACTTGCAACACAAAGGTCTGTCGCTTTGGATACATTCATTTGTGTTTACATTAGTTTATGTTTACATTAGTATATGTGACCACAAAAAGTCTCTTTATACAATTGCTACTTTATATTTTTATCATGCCTTTCAGCCCAGGATTGCAAAGTACTTCTCAGTCAGAATGAGCTGGCCTCAGCAGCTGTGAAGTAATTACTGTAGGCAACAGACATATGGGGAAACTAAGGCAGTGCTTTGCTGTCACACCTAATTCGGGGTAAATCTGGACCACTAACCTTGCCTTCAACCTAGTAATCAGACAGCCTCAGGCTGAATCAACTCAGTAAGCTGATCAGACAAGAAAATTATGCCTTTGCTTATTTGGGGGTGATGTTAGAAGCTAAAATGAATGCTGGGAGCAGGAGGGCTGCATGGTTTCTTCCAGCAGCAGTACTTGCTTCAAATGAGTTACACTGTGAAGTACTGTTTGCGTCCCAAGGAGCAAAATGACTCACCTGGGTTGAGATTACACAGGCAATCGGTACTAGGGGCAAGACCCAGAATACAGATCTCCAAAATTCATAGTCCTATGCTCTAAATGCCCGAACCTGTGCTTCAAACCCCTGAACCTTTCTCCTTCGTCAACTTGGAGAGATGTAGACCTCCCACAGGCTTCCTTCTCCCTCTGCAAACACTGTGGTATTTAGAAAAAGACAAAGACTCAAGTGAGGAAAAAATCTGGCTCTCGTTCCAAACTCAGAGGGAGCCATAAGCCACTGTCTCGTGAGGGACAAGTTGGACTCTTGCCTTTAAGGAAAGCAGCAGCATTTGACTCCTGCTGCATCCTGAACTCAGCAGGAACCGTGTCCCACAGAGAAGCAAAATACTGCAAGCATGGACATACATAAAGCCTTGGATTTTCGGTGGCAATGCGAACTGATTTAACTGCCTAAATCCCAAATCCCCTTGCTGAAACCCCAGCCAGTATCAAAACATATGCCTGAAATAGGACACCAGACAAACCGTTGCACAACTTCACTATGTTTGCAGCTGCACATTAAAACTGTAATGACTCCTAAATATGCAGCTTTATTGTGCAGAAAAGAGTCTCTACCTGTTGGTACTCTCATTCTGGAACTCAAGACAGTCATTACTCTCTGTCTCCAAGTACCAATTAACAGTTGCGGTTATTATTTAATCATCTTGTTGATTAATATGAAAGATAATGTTTATTTCCTTGTTTACATGCTATGATTCCTTGTTAAAATGATAAAAACAGCTCAAGAGAATCTCTTCAAAGTGCAATCAAGATATACATTAAATCCTGATGAAATAATTATTCCTTCAATAGATCTGGCTGAAGGAGCTCCTCTGGGAAGCATATGTGAAAGGGAATGGGACACAAAGAACAAATTTTCTCAGGCAACATTTACTCAAGCACCTAGACTAAGCACTAACAGCCAATAAGTAAATGCACCCAGAAAGGCCAAGCTAAGCAAAATATACAAATAAGTCAGTTATATTGAAGTACAGTAGCTCTCATTTCAAAAAGCAGGTGGAAGATGACAGAACCACTAGTTTTCTTAACTTCCCCACCAAGATAGACCAACTTTCAAACTGATTTACTTCCAACAGCATTCGCACCCTTTCTGCATCTCCACTGTTCAAAGGACAGTGCCATATGCTAGAGAGAGCAATTAACTGCTATAGTGCTGATAAATCCTTTTCCTATGAGTTTAGAGAGCCATGATGTATTAAGAAATTTGGCAAAGGGACTGCAGATGTCCACATGGGATAACAGGAAACTGAAAAAGCAGAGGAACTGGAGTAGCTGTTGTAGAAAATAATCAGTGCTTTGATGGGCAACGGGCCAGCTGCACTAATAATGATGTATGTGGTCCACATTTAAAAGGCATCTTTCCTCAGGTAGCACTGCGCAAAGCTTAATTATATACCTCTTTGTGCGTTTGTATGCAAGAATCACTTTGCCTGACATTGAAATGATGTTGTTTCTGTAGTAGGAACATCCCAGATAGCAATAGCAAATGGTTTAACTTTCCCCTTTTAGGAAAAAAAGAAAAGTCTAATGGAAAGAATTGGGCAATATAGGCAAAATGAAATGCAACTATCAAAATCTAGAGCCTGAATGCAAAGGTAAGTAACCTCTGTCCTCAACTCCTATAAAAGTGCAGTCAGCTCTTTAACTATCACCAAAGACAGCTGGGCAGCACCCTTCACGTACTGTGCTTGGGCTCCTCGACCAGGCCAGGCAGAGAGTACGACACAAGCACTCATCAGTCCTCATGCATTTCTTCCAGCACCAGCAATCTACGTGCTGGTACCCCAGCCAAGCACTCATTAGGCCAAAATACAGGCCAGGCTGGTTTGGCTGCAGGCCCAACCAAATAAAACAAAACCTGACTTCACAAACCTTACTTCTGTAAAATTTATGGCAGTCTGTGTATTTCCAGGGAGCCATTTGAGACACTCATGGGTGCTGGATTTTCTGCAGTCCTTATCCAACAACTCATTACTGAATTTATGCCTAAGTTTTCAGTGCTTTTTTCTCCAGCATTCTTTTTGTCCCATGAAAAAAGGGAAGACTAAGCTTTTGTAAACTGGGCCTTTTTTGTTTAGCAAGGTACCATAAAGACAGATGCACAGGCTATATTACAGCACTTCCCATAGGTGCCTAATTAGGTGCCATGCCTATTTCCGGATTTGCTTCTCCTTCTCAAATTTAATCTTGCATAGGAAGCCCTTACATCCATCTTCGGCACCACAGTGGGCTGTCTGCCCTTCACCAATCTGAACTTCTATTTCCTCACAGGGAAAACTATGTCCCCTAGGGTGTACAGTGTGAAACCTTAGAGTTAGTCATTTATTTTTCTGGGCATTTTCCAAGTATTTTGTCACAGCTTTGGCAGAGGTGTATGCTTTCCACCTATCTTCATTCTCCCTATTCAACTTATGCCAAGCAGTCTAAGAAACGTTCTTGCAGGGGACTCCACGCTCTCACACCTCTCGTCCAATTAAAGCTTTAGAGACACCCGTGTATATTATTTTTACCTCTAGCTGTGAGATCTACTGTCTGCATTTTGCTTAACTCTTTTCATCTTTAATAGAAGTTGTCTTTTAAGATGCTCTGGAGAGTTCTTTCCTCATAGCTAGGTGTCATGGTGGAAAATAAAACTAATATATGGTGCATGCAGGAGCACTCAAATATCAAATGACAAGGGACAGTCTCTAACCTGCTCTTTCCCCCACACAGTTTACAGATTACTAGCTTTTCTGCCACACATGGATGAGACTAGTGAGGAAAAGCATGACTAGATCAATTATAAAATGCTCAGTATCTGGGGAATATGACTATGCAACAACAGTAACTACAAAGCCTGGCCATTAAAAGAAAAATATGATCATTTTTTAAAATGGTGCCTGTGAAGTTAACCTGACATTTCAGATATTCAGTCATACAGCAAGCTTCTTCCAACCTACATTCACTACACGTTCTGCACATTACAGCTGTGAAAGTAAACAGCACAGTTTAAATCCCTTAAGAGCTGTTCCTTCTGGGCATAATTTCTTCATGAAAAAGAAAAGTAGAATTGAAACTTTTGGAACTATGTGAAATTATAAAATTCCACAAAGTGCTAAGCAAATATTTATTAAGCTTCAGAAAGAAGAGTGACATGAGAAATACTGTGGGAAATGAGTCAACTGAGATTTAATTGATATGATGGGTTTACAGACAAACCACCAACATCAGTAAGAAATAGAAGTGGGAGTCCTGCTTCCCATTATTAAACTCCACTGACAAAAAAATTACAACAAAAGAAAACACAATTTTTGCATATTCATTTCAACATGAGTCATTGCTTTTTTTAACACACTTTTAGCATTATTAGCCAGCCTTATCTTTCAGAGATCATTGTTATTACTTGTATTGTGAGATTGGCTATGGGCTTCACTTGGGAGGGTCAAGGCCAAAGCCTTAAATACAGTCCAAGCTTCAAATATCCTACTTTTTTGGAGGGCTTATTCAAGGGGTTTGGTATGATCTTGACAGATACTGCCAGGAGCAATTTTTTTTTGCTGATTCTGAACCCTCTGCAATGCTTGGAAAATTCTGGATGCACATTTACATTGGATAGCTCAGAAATCTTTATCCAAAAGAAAGACTCTCCCGAACTTTCCCAGTTCCCAGCCCGCAAACTTAGCCATCACTGCAATGTTACATAACCAACTTAACAACCCTTTCCCACTGCAAACCAACTTGAAAGGAAGCGGTGGGAAAGTCACATAGTCTGTCATTGTATCTGCAGTTCCAGTTATTGTTTCCTTAATTACTCGTCAATACAGACAACAAATAGACGGATGTCCTACAATACACCCTCCAGCACTCTGCCCTGAGCCTTCCGTAACTCACAAAATAAACTTGGTTGGCATTATTACTTTTATTATTGCTATTACTGTTTGATTTGTGGTTCTAAAATTAGAAAGGTAACACAATGAAGCAGTACAGTTGCTACCAAAAACTCCATGCAAGCTTAAAAACACAAGGTATCAATTTCCATTAACAGCACTAGATTTAGAAAATAAAATCCTATTCAGAAAGAGCCATTTCTAAACGAAAAGCTGGGAATGTCTAACTGTATCATGGAGGTTTCGAAAGGACAGACACCATCCATATTTCAGCAGCAATTGTGTGTGGACAGGATATCAAAAGCTGAAGAGAGATGCAGTCAAACTGAGGGATATAGTTGGAGCCGGAGTTTTCCAAAACTCTTCAAAGCCAGACTCATCCAGCCTGTTCTTCCTACACTTCCTGCAAACTATCAGTTTCCTGAATTTAAGGCCAGATTCTCAGAAATCAACAAAGTTGTACTGGTGTCCCTCACTGCCTGTAATTTCTCTTGCTGAAGATCTCAAGCCAAGCTATTAGTCTTTAAAGGGGTTGGCCCATCCAACCCTGCTTAGCAGTCTTTTGGACTGCTCCATCCCAATTCCCTCTGCCTGAGGGAACTAAACCTCAACAATCTTTGCTTAGGATAGTTGCCATACCTCAACTCTCATACACTGTACTTATATTCAACATGCAGCTTGACTTCATTAACATGTTAGTCCTCATGACACCATTGTGAGTTATTCAGGCATTCAGACTAACAGTAATTTTGGTCAACGCAGAACAAGAAGTCACATATAAAGTGTATGTTATATTTTGAGATTATGGTTTTTCCTTTCTAGAACAAGCTTACTAGGCTCTCGTGTTGCATATATTGCTTCTGGAGGATATTAAGGTTTTCCTCACTTCAGTATTACTACACAAGAACAGAACCAACCCTTTGTTTCATTAGCTGTCCCAGCAATGCTGTCAAGAAGCACTGCCAGGAAGAACAAACAATTAAAGTTCCCTATTTCAGTGGTTCACCTTCCTTGATAAATAATTAGTTCATCTGGAGCACAATGCACAGCCTCAAACAACGGCATTTTTATAATGGGTGATGGTAATACAGTTCAACAGAAAAACATTATTCTGAAACATTCCAAAATGTCAAACCACATCTAATATTGTGGGGATATTACCAAGCCAACATTATAAGAGAAAGTATCTCTAACATGAGATTAAGTTCATGCCTTGCCTTTTGCACATAGCATAATCTTGCATTTCAGGCTTGAATTTTAGCCTCTCGTGTCAAGCGACCTCTTAATTTTCCTCTTACTATCTCTTATTAAAATCAGCAAGGCAGAAAAAAACAGCTATATTGACATATTAGGAATATCATCTGCTCAGAACTAAGCAGGGAAGATGGGACTGGAAGGGATTTTAAGAGGTTATCTAGACTTTCCCTATTCCCCATGGTAGGATGAACTTTATCTAATACATTCCCAATATATATTTGTCCAATGTGTTCTTAGAAACCTCCAGCGAAAGCAACTCCACAGCCTCCCTAGGCAATCAATTCCAGCTTTTAACGATTCTTACTGTTAGAAAATTCACACCTAATATCTTGTATAAACCTGTCTTGCTGCAATTTATGTTCATTGTTTTCCCTCATCTCCCAAGCAGGCATGCAGATGAGTTTACTCTCTTCTGCTTGCAGCAGCTTTTATCTATATAAAGACTGTTACCATGTCTCCCCTCGGTCTTCTCTTTTCCAGACCAAAAAATCCCAGTCCTTCCAACATTTCCTCATAGGTCAAGTTTCCCGAGCTTCTGATCATCCTTGTTGCAGTCCCTCTGCTCTAGTCTCCTGATCCACATCTTTCTTCAAGTTTCATATGTAAAATCAACTACAATATTCCAGGTATCGGTTATGTCAGTACCAAATTTCTTATTGACCGGAGCAGTATAAAATCAGGCCCTAAATCTGTGATGCTGTTCCTACCTGTGATTTTAAAATAGATACAGTAAAAAGAGACTGTCACATCTTGAGAAAGTACAGAATTAAGGCCTAATGCCTGGAGGAATGACAGTTGAGATTCACCCGAATTCAGGCACCAGACAGAAAGATCAAGCAGACCCACTTCGGGACAGACTCAGAAAGACCTCTGGAAGATGACAAGTTAAAATAAACCTGCAGAGTACCTCTGAAATCAGAAGAATTTTCTTACGCTATACAGATCCAAGAGCTGATCCCATCTCTTGACTACACATTATTATTTGAACAGAAGCAACCAACCAAGCCCACTTTCAAGCATTCAAGGGACTTGCAGACAGGAATCCAAGAAGGAATTTTCACAGCTCTCCTCCTTAATTTTTCCCCATGTTTAAGAAACCCCAGAGGGCAGCTCTTCAGGAGCACTGCCTGCTACACGCCAGTCATTTTTTTCTGCCCTCCCAGATCGAGCAGCCTTTGAGGTCATTGCTACAAAATTGTCACGAGTGATGTCAGCTCCATATTCTCCTCAGCTTGCAGATTTAAGACACTTTTCTGGTCAAAGAACTCTGCTTCAGCAGCCAGGACCAAGGTTCAGGAACTGACTTATTAATTTATATACCAGAAAAACAACTAGTCACTGCAGCCTGCCACATACCGTTTCCAGCTCTGTTCACTAATGATGTTGAACAAAACAAGAGCAGATGAACATATCGCTGTACTTCCATGCTTGCTGTTTACAATTGTACCATATGACAAACTGCTGAAAACCTGTGCAGGTTAATCTTTATGTAAGCAAGACTGTCAACACCTAATAGAGAAATATGTCAGTTCCCGGGCTGCACACAGCATAGATAGCTACATATTGAAAACAGAGCTACCTGAATGCCAACAATATTTTCTCGCTCTACTTCATGAACTAACTGAGCTAAAGCAGGCAGAACCTCATCAATCTAAGCACACTCCCTAGGCAAAAAAGTTAGGCTTATTTGCTAGCAAGACACAGACTCATGAAACAGGGAGGCTGAGGGAAATAAAATTTTAGTCTCATTTGTATTCTATCAGGAAAAATAATAAAGACATTTTTTAAATTACAAAGCAATGAAACAGAAACAATGGTGCTAACTAGCCATTTATTATTAAAGTAATTACTTAAATAGATCACTTAACATTTTGCCCTGCAATACCAGCTCCCAATATACAGAAAGAAGCCAGTATCAAAATGACTCATCAGGCGATACATTATTTTTGTTACAAAGGATATTACACTCCATGCTATTTATCAGAAACAATCTGCTATGAAAAGAAAAGCATTCTGCTCATTCAGGCTGCTCCAGGGAAGAAACAGGCACATTTGTGAAGGGAAAGGAGAAGAGAAAAAAAGCAGGACATGGCAAATACGGGGTCATCTCACGAATGAGGTTCAGGCAGACATCAGGCAGGAAAGAGGGGGACTGAACTAGGGGGAAATCCAGGATTTCCACATGCCCAGTCACATATCACAGTCTGAATACAAGTTAGCATCTGCGACTATAAAGTATCCTTTACTGTTCAGCTCTGGGGTTGACTGATTTTCAGTTACCTTCCTTTGCCCCAGCACACCGTCCCCACAGACATACCTTTCCCACCACCACTACCTCCCTCAGTTCCACATTTTACTGTGTATCTAGTAAATCTGCAGAGGGTCCATCCCTGCTTCAGCCAGGTTTTAGTTCAGATGCTTAATCAAAGGCTTGACACCTATACTGCCAAGCAAATAACTTCTCAGGGGGACATTTACTTATGCCTAGTGTTACCGAGTTAAATGGGCACTGACAGCATTAAATGATGCAATGGAAATCACAGAAGTACAGAAGTCGTACGCCCACACAGTGAAGTATTTTTAAACAGAGGAGGAACACACAGGCTTTCTTAAAGCCCAGTGTTCCTGTGATTTATTTAACTGACATCAGCTCTGTAACGATTCTTCTCAGAGGTATAATAGGCTGAAACCGCAGCACCATTTAAAACAGCACTCAGCAGGAAAACGCATGTTCTGCTGTCACTGTGGACACACTGGGAAGGATACGGCTGTCAGAAGCGGACCCTGCCCAAAAGGCTCCGGAGGGGAGAGAAGGCTCAGCCTCCCCCGCGAGGTGAAATGCAGCAAGCACGCTGCTCCCAGACACCCCCCTCCAAACCCATGCCTGCTACGCCAGACAGCTTTCAATATTTTTGATCCCAAAATGCTAAGCTCGAATTTCAGCAGAAACAAGCACCTCCTGAAGACCTGCTCAAGACACATTACCAAAGGATATTCTAAAGCTTGCCCTGGACTGCAACCAGCTTCACTAATAACACTAAAATTAGATTCATTTTATGCTAATTAACTTCCATTGAGTCATTTCCTTCCAGTAAAAACTCCATAGGGCAGTATTTCTTAATAAGTGAGATCCACCACTGAGCAACACAAAAAGCTCAACAAAGCATAAAGCAACCCCAAAAGCACCACTCTGCAACAATGTGCACAGAAGCACCAGCTGATGCTGACTGAGGTACTGGCTAAGCTGTTTGAAATATGCTGCCAAAAGAAACATCTTCCAACCTCACACAGGAAGGATGAGGGAAGTTTTAGCCAAAATTCACTATTTCAAAGAGAATTTAAAAGCACATTCAGAGCAATCCTGCAGCTGGTCAAGCACTGAAATGATAATGCTGATGTATTATTCTGGGCTGACATTTCATTTTTTGTTATAAATGATAATGTGAGATGTCTCATTTCGCCATTAGCACAAGCAAGCAAAGTAGGCCAGCTCAGAATACAGCCAGCGTCGCTTGAAAGTCCATCTGCTCTGCAACCTGCACCCAACACACGGTACACTGAGTGTTAGAGTGACTGCAAGTCAGCAGTGAGAACAATTAAGGATCAGTCTGACTTCCTATTTTGACTGCTAAGTTTGTCTGTCATAACGAAGCATTAAAATAGTTAGTTAAATAAGTTATTGGAAGAGTCGGAAAGTCAGCAAGAAAGTTAAGAGAAACAGGTGCGAACTGTCAAATTACAGCCCTGCAAGAAAGTCACCGTTATCATTTTACCTATGGAATGCTTCGTTCCTCCTGCAGCAAAGTCACCAGCTGCAGCTGCCACTGCTGCCGAGCTGAGGGACCCTAAATAGAGGAGTCAGAACCAGTGCTGATGGTCGGGAGTCAAAGAACCAAAAAAGCAGGCAGACTGGGAGGGCTGCAGTGGGGGGAGGTGAAAGAAATGTTCCCCTTGACAAGTTAGGGAAGGCAAAAAGATGGGAAGAAGCCAAAGGGAGAGAGACATGCAGGTGGGTAGACACCAGCAAAATGCTACATATTCAGGAACGCAGAATCAGGCGGGGGCATTCAGCTATGAATGAACGAGAAAATACAGACAAGGTCATATGAAAAATGCCTAAATTAAGGGACAAGATAATAAGTTGAGAAAAGCGGAGAAGTAGAGAAGGCAAAATAAGAACAAATATCCTCAGGACTGCAGTCAAGATTATCCATGAATACTTCAGACTTTTCTCTAGTTAAAAACCCCTCTGCTGACCACCACATTCCCCCACACAGACACACTCTCCATTGATCCTTTCCATCTCTGTAAATTCAAACTTGGGCAGTTCCAATGGCTTAGATACTCCTTTTCCACGTAATTGTGGCCACACCATTTCTACATGATTCTGCTTTGCTCTTCCTCCTGGACATGAAGAATGTCTCAGAATATAAAGCTAATGCCAAGGCACAGTGCCTCTAATAGCAATGGCACTGAGCCACCTAGAACAGCTCAAAAAATCATCACTTCTCCCTGGGGGCTTCTCCTGGTGCTCCACAAGCTCCTATATGACCCATTGTCCAGCTACTCAGCACTCAGGGGCTGAGGAAAATCAGCCTCCCCAGGACTGGCCTCACAGGGAAGGATCTTTAAGGCAACTGGTTAGCAGAAAATGCTGCAAATTTTTTGTAGTGCCTTGATTCCATTTTTCCTATGAAACAGAAGTAAAGATGTAGGACATCCTCCCTTTCTACCTCCAAAGATGAAGTCCCTATCATGAGGGCCATGAGATCCCTACATCACTATATCTAGCTCCCTCCTCACTCTTTCATCGCCTTTTTTTCAGATTTCCTGGGTTTTCTGTATTTCCTGGTTGGCACCAGGCTCCCTCCTTGTTTCATTTTGCCACCCCCAGTGTCACCTTTTTGCCCATCTTGCTCCCATACTTCCTCTGTGGCCCATGCCTTCCAGGCAAGGCCTCTCCTTCCAAACACCTCTGCTCCCTGTCTCCCCAACACTGATGCCTTGCACAATCTCACCTTGGTTCTCACCTCAATCCCTAACGCTCACACTGGGTAGCTTCATTTTCCAAGCCAACAGCCCCAAGATACCCAATGCTGCTTCTTCATCTGGTCACCACCACCCTCACTTTCTCAGCCAATTCCCCTTGAGTCTCTCAAATCCTCACTGTCTGTTCTCCACCAAGGCTGATCATTCAACACTCCCCGATCTACTCAGCCATTTCCTGATCTCAAATCTGTTAACCTCTGGGACTTTTTTCATGATTTCACTGACTCAAATCCCCAGTGCCGATGTCCAAAACTCTGCCTTCCCTCTCTTCTTGATTACTTCAACTTCTCTACCTCCTCCCTTTGCTGAACTACAGCTCTGTGTCTGATCCTTGTTTGTCCCGTCAGTCTCAGAGTCTTCACAGACGAGCTGTTCATAGCAGGGATCCTCACTTATCATATGCTGATAAAGCACTGTGTAAATGTATGATGCAGTACTAGCAATGATATCAGTAATGATGTTCTGCTCTTAAACGCACTGTCCTAAGAGTCATTTCTGCCTCTAAGAACAAAGCCTACTAAATTCAGGCTTATCTTCTAATTTATCCTCCTTATGGACTAACACGAAATGGGATATACCTAAAGCAAACACTGTTTTGTTTGTCCTTAATTATAGGCAGTATTATGCTGCCACAGCAACTAGGAAAGCTTAAGCTGCCCTAAGACGATACAAGATACTGCACAATGCTACACACCCTGCCTGGTCTGCTGTCCCTGCATAGCGCTGTGCTAAGCCCATGTCATGTTATTCCCATGGGGATGGCTAGCAACCACATTCCAGGAGCCACAGCCTGGCACCAGCAAGACGAGGCAAGCCCTTCGGTAGCACCCGCTCCGTCTCCATTTGCACATCTGTGCAAAGGCTTTCGTGCTCTCTCCGCTCCATGTGGAAAGTAAAAGGGGGCTGGGAAGGCGTCTGCCTCTCCAGCATCACGGAGTGACATCCTGCAGGGACCAGGCTGCTCCAACCCATTAGATTCAGAGGAGAGACTCAGTAAGGAGAAAAGGCTCCCTCTGAAACAGCTGGACGCTTCACCACATCTGCAGCTTTCTCCCAAGCCGCAGACTGCTCACGCCTCCCTCACAACCTGTGGCACACGGAGCAGCTTGAGAGGGTTAATGTTAGCAGGATGCCGTTTCCAGTGTGGCTCTCCCTGGACAAGGCAGCTCCATGCCACCCTCTCTACACAGGGCTGCAGCCTTAAGTGCTGGCATCTGGCTTTACACATACGTGCTGCAGTCTCCAGTACAGATGTAAACATGGTTATGTATTAATGTTAGGAAGAAGATGGGCTTCCAACAGTAATTGAGTGGCAGCAAGAGAAACAGGGGCATTGCGGGGCATTTAATGAGTATGGGTTGATATTCCAAGCAGTAGTCAATCTGCATTAATACTAGTCAGTCATTGCATCCCTAGAACAGCCTTGTATCTCCCTTGATACTGCTATGACACTGCCAAGTGGAGATGAACCATACATGGGTTTTTGCACATACCTGCCAGCAAGACAGTCTTAACTGGGAAGAGCTGGTATGCTGCTTTTCTGAGTAATTAATTCAATTTTAATTTTTCCCCATCACCTCAACATATGATTTCTTGGGTGGGGACTATGCCTAACGAGGAAGCTGTAACAACCAACTCTGCTTCCTCCCTTGACTTGTTTGTCATTCACCAAGAATTTACTATGGTTACCCTTAACTATACTAAGCTCTTCTGTTTCAGCCTCACAAACTAGCCTAACTACCACAAGTCAGCACTAAAAGGTCTAACTCAGGATCCAATGAGTCACAAATTTTCTTCACCTTCTGGTGAACTACTTACTCATAACCCAGTTATCTACTTTATCTGTCAAAGAGATTTAAATTATGCCAGCTCTGCACAAAGCCAGGATACCAATGAATCCCAGCAGGGTAGAGGGTAAAAGTTTACAGCTATTAAATGCAGAGAACTGGTGAACTACATTATGAACTTAGCAAAAATTTAATTCTTGCTTTTAACAGAGCAAAAAAATGACAGACTGAAGCAATTTAGCTACAAACATCTTGAACATGGCAACTTAAAAAATGTACGTTTCATTTTTTGTGCTTTTTTCCCTGCATTAAATTCTGAAAGTACTGATAGTCATGGAATAATCAGGTTTAACAGGTTAGCGGTAATTTATACCTCAAGTGTTTCTAATACATTGTAATCTTCTTTCACAGAATTTGCATCACTGTCAACTGAACTACAGATTTTTGGTTGATGCTTTTAACATGTTTCTATGGTTACTTTCCAAGGTCGCATCATAGACTCCTGAACAGCAGTTCAGAAAGACAAAAGGCATTTTGCATCCTTCACCGTATTAAATAATTTATGAAAGTTAAGGCATCCTCATGGAAAAAATAAAAAAAAATAGGTTCTGAGGTTATTTTCTCAGCAACAGTTTAAAGCACAGTAAAGTCAATATCTCTACAGCAGCCTTCAAGAACGAGACTATTTGACTAATGTTCCATATGGTAAGAAATGCCAAGGAATACATTCTAAGTTTAGATCTATTTGTGCAAGCCTATATGAACTGCATGAATGGATCTTAAAGCAGAACATGTAGATATCTAATTTGCTACTGTCAGTTTTATCTTTTAAATGAGGCACCAGCTATTGTTTCAGAAAGAATTCTGAACCTAAAAAATGAGAAAATAAAACCGAGAAAATGAAGTTAAAATGGTAATGACAGCTTTTATTATTTCCATCATTTTTTCATGCAAAGCCACACAAATTTCATCTGCCCCCAAAACACTACAAATTCTGACTAGTGTAATGAAAGCTTGTACACAAAATATCTGAATCCTCTGCCTACCGCTACACTAGATCACAGTTTATTGGAACTAATTGAAGTGTCTGAGGCTTGGAACAAAAACACATTAGTCATTTAGTGGTTGTGCTAATATTGCTATGCCTTTCCTGCAGTTTCATTAGATACAGACTGCTTCAATACCCTAATCATATGCTCAGTCACAGCACAATCAGGACACAGAGTACTGACAAGCTGTCCCACCATGCCTAAAGCTGATAAGGTGTCTGCTCTATGAGTAACCTCAATTATTGACTATATTTTATGGTCAATCTAATGACCAAATGCTTATCAGTGAACCATCAGGTGCCTGTAATAGGATAGTGACCCTTAGTTTATATGTACCATTACTGCTCATTAGTGAATAATTAGATTCTTTAATCCACAACTCACAGGCATTAAAATATGATGGAATATCCTGAATCTAGAAAAAGACCACCACGCTTTTTTTAACTTTAAGATGTTCAATTACATTACTCGGAGATTGTGTGTTATGTCTTGTTAAGAAAAGCTGCTTGAAGAAAGCATATCACATGTAATGTTTTATGCCATGTCTAAATGAACGTAGCTTTCTTAAACATTCAGGAATATGAAAAGAGTGGAGAGATAATAGGTCTGATTCACCATTCTGATTCCCCAGATTTATTAACTTAAATGGTTTTAAAGTAGCAAAGCCCAGCAGCACACTACTGCAAATAAAAACCTAAAAAACTTTCCCTCAAGTAAGTGCTATGTTTCAAAGAGTAACTGCTCCAACGAAAGCAGCTGGGTGCAAGGGAAGGTAGCTGCAACCACACAGCTGTTTCCCTGCTTTTGGAGGCAGTGGTCCTGGGGCAGCTAATGCAACCCCGTGACAAACGAGTTTGAAAAGACAGGAAACGATCCAATATCAAAAGAGATCAAAATTTAAGACAGGAGTTTGTTTGATAGATAACTCCTTTGAATCAGCTACGACTTCCTGCACCTGCCCTGTCACAGCTCGGATCTTCCTCCCACCCTGCCCTGGTGCGCCAAGGCTGGCGCCGACGCAGCGGCCCCAACCAGCAGCAGGGACGCCGCCACAGCCATCACAAGCCACAAAGAGGTGGAAAGCACAGTCTGATGGTGATGGCTTCAATTTTTTGGGGGCCTGGATTCTCCTCTCAAGGGAGTGGTGTTTCCCCTTTTGGCAAATGGGCAATTTATCTCTTCCCAAGTGCATTCCCATTCCTGAGCTCCTCCTCCTCCTCTCTGCCTTTCGCCTTCCTATTCTTGGGAACAAAACTTCCTCTCTTCCCCAGGTGCCCAGCTAACAAAAAACCTGACAGCTCATTACAGCTTTATACCAGCTTTTTTATAAATCTTTTTTTTTTTGTTGCAAGCATAAGAGGATGCAGCCCACAGAATGGTCCTGTAACTATATTCTCAAATATTTTCATTACTAATACAAAGTTTGTTGAGGTTGTTTATATAAAAAACCCTGGAAACAGGTAGAAAGTTTGGAGTACTGCAGCCAGGCATGGCTCAGTCCATGCCAATGGACAGTGCCCAGTTGTGTTGTTGTTAAACCTGAAGAACACGAGACTAAGCTGCTCCTGCATTAGAAGGGTAAATTGGGAGCCTCTTTGCAGACATTAATGCTCGTATGCTGTACTTTTTGCTCTGGCTTTCTTAAAGGCTTTCATATTCTATCAGTGACCTACTGGGAAGATGCATTTTCTGCTAAATCCTGTAGCCCTTAGGTAACATGGCCATTGAGTAATGTTTGGCAATTTGCTTGTGTGACACAGTCATATGTTAATCAAAGCTTTTTTCCTTCTATGACAGATCAGATTGAGGGGGAATAAAAGCTTAAAACTGATTTAATTTCCTAATCTTCTACCAGTTTATAACATTTGGCTTTGATTTTGAATCGTTAGCACTTCCACTCCAGACTGTGCATTTCTAGGTAATGAATAAAATACTATTTTTTTAAAAAGCAGAATATAATTAAGCTTGAAGAAATTAAATAAGACATTCAAATGAGAAAGTGCTTTGGATGAATATGTAGATTTGGGCTGCATATATTCTTAACAAAATCAATGCACTCATTGCAAACACCATCTTAAGGATCTTCACTTGAACCACGGATACATCTTATCACCAGGCAAACATTTTGCTGCAGCTCTTAGTCATTATTTTCCAGGTGAGGACACAATCCCTTCTGTACTGCCTTCTGAGGCTGTGACCTTACAAACACAAAGCTATGATTTTCAGTGAGGAACAAATTAGAGTAACAGAAAAACCACACAACTAGAACAAAAACACACAGACCTCCTCCCTTCACAGGCACAAGACAGCACACAAGTCAAAGAGGGCTATTTCACTGAACAAAGACTCTAGTTTTAATGTGAAAGAAAACATTTACTTGCTGCCAGGAAATAACACAACAGCCCAAAAGCTGAGTGTTAGGACCTGTACAAACACCCTTAAAGCTGTTTCCCAAAAAACAAGAAGACTGGAAGCATTTATTCATGTGCAAAATTCCACATCTACTACTGCTGCTGCTAAATCAACCAAAGATGCAATTTCCACAAGGACCCTACCAAGCCTTTAACTTCCAAAGTAACTAACCCTGCACCACAATACACTAAAATTTAATATACATGCCTACTTTTGCCTAGCTGCTTTATTTCTATGACAAAACAGGCCTTTTCCCAACCCTAAGTCGCAGTCACAGCCCCTTCTACAAAAGGACTTTTGAAAAAAATTGGAGGTACTAAGAAGAGTTGATCAAAAGAGGGCAATGATTTAGAAAGTATATATATAATGTATGTATGTGTGTGTGTGCACGTGCATGTGCATAACTATCAATATAATAGTTGTACTTATTCCAGCAGGCAACAAGGAACAAAATGTGCCGAGCTTTGCATAACTCCAGAGTAAGAGACTGGCCCTGCTGTGAAGTTCGCAACTGAAATGGCTGGGGAGAAAAACATAAGGAAAAGACCACAAAACCCTGGGTATATGGACTGTATCGTAGTGCTAGTGCCATGACTTCTCTTCCATTTCAGGGTGCTTGCTGAGAGAGGACGGGACAGAGGAGAGAGAAGAGGATGCTGCCGCAAGGGATTTGAGGCAGGGACAACCTTCTCCCCCAAAGCGTGGAAAGCTGGATGGTGTGAAGGGACAGAGGAGATGACAGCGGGAAGGCCAGAGCAACAAGCAGTCAGCTGCAGCCAGATATCCCATTAATACTGAACAAAAGCAGCTGAAGCAGGTGGAACTAGTGATATCCTAATACTTGCAGTGCCTGGGGATGCCACTTCTCTACCCCAGTTCCCACCAGTATCTCTCTGACACATTCCTGAAGATCTCCTTTCTTTCCCCTCCCGCCAGGGACTGCAGGGCGCAGAGGGTGGGAGGAAGAGGTAGTGCCAAAACTTGGGTCAGTCAGTCTCCATGGGAGGAGGAGGAGGAGGAGGAAGAGGAGCAGTGGGGAGAGGGAGCCTTTCCTGGGATTGGGGGCTGATGAGGATGGAGAAGACTGGCCCAGGTCCACTCAATGGTATCCACCTGAGGGCCTGTCGAACATGTTTATGATTGCCAGGGATTGAAATGGATCTCTCTTCCCTCCTCCTTTGTGAAATTTTCTGCATTTCAATCTGTATGTTTAATCACAGTCATAACTGAACTTGTTTTTTGAATGCTTTCTTTTACGGAACAAGGGTTTCTTAGACAGGCTCTGGAATACTGAGAATGAATGCGGACAACACATGAAGCAGCAACATAACAAAACATCATGAAAATACTGCAGAACTAATTCACATAATTTTCTTTTAACAGTTATCAGCTGTCATTTCTTGCTTAAGTCTCTCTCTCCAACAACAACCACACACATAAAAAGAAATCAAAGTGCTTTCTGTAAAGAAAAAAAAAATTCAACCAATGTTGTTATTTAGTTAAAAAAAAATTGAAGAGAATCAATTTTGAACAGCGGAAACATGGGTAGGGAAAAAGCAATGTACTAATGGGCTGTAAAATGTTTTAGCTAGCACATAGCTGCTAAAGCTATAAAACTGATTCACTCAGGGCAAAGACAGATTAATGAGAAGCAATTAGGGCCTGATCCAAAGTCCAATGATGTCATTTGCAGCCTTGCTGTCGACTTCAAGAAATCTCTGAATCAAGCCAATGACAATCTGGATCTGTCACATCACAGTAAAACTAGAATAGAGTTTCACTGACAATGACAGAAGCATAACTGTGAAGAGAAGGTTTTGGATCTTATTTCAGATTGTTAGACACTGACTTCTTTCTCTCATTTCTGTTTTTTTTGTTGTTGTTGTTTTCTGGATTCTCCAGGGAAAGCTGTAGTCTTTACCTTTGCATAAAACATACACTGAAATAAATTCAAAATAGATTAAGCTAAATCAGAATAAGACTATTCATACACACAATCTGAAATACAGTAATATAAGATGTGCTGTTATCCAGTCTAGGTACTTTGGAGTGGATTCATTTGCCTTTAACCAGATAACGAAAAAAAAAAGATGTCTAACTGGGCTTTTCACCATACCCTTGCTCTATACTTCCACCAACTTCAAACACCTGTCTCAAAACTCAAACGTATCATCCTCTGTAGGTAACCATTTCTCTGTGCTGACAATAAAAGAAACCTACAGGACTTGGCTCAGACACAAACTACTAACTTCCAAACACTACACGTGGGGCTGTCATTGCCCAGCCTCATGTGCATAGGCAGCCTGAGCTATGTAGCCATATAATGCCACAGGCTCACTGTATTAAGTTCTTTTAAAAACAGGACTTGGGAAGCTGAGCTCCTTCTAAGGTCAGATTACAAGTTAATTTATACTAAAAGGCATTCTTTTAATGTTGCAAACAAGTTGAGAAGATCAAGGAAAAGGAAACAATAGAATTTCTACATTATTACATGATAAGAAGCATTCTCAGTGCATAAATTTTACTTTAATGCCATTCGTAGACATACGTTTTTCAATATTGTCTCAAAACATGTTCAGTTATGAATTAAAAAAGGAGTTTGGAAAGGAAGTACAAAGCCCTGTATTTTGTTGTTTTAAATACCATCTGCTTGACAGTGTATTGCATTTAATCAACATTGCTAATTACAACAAACATTTCACAAACAAACCTAACAGATCATTTTCATTATAAGACCCAAGAATGAAAAAAAAATGTTCCAGGCTCCCGCTAGAAATGACTGCTTTATACTGTTTTAACTGTTGTTAACCAGGAATGGAAAAAAACTTCTGTTTGCACATGTAAGCCATGCTACTGGATAAAAAAAATGAACAAATCTTATTTTTATTCCTCTCAAACAGATCACAGAGCTGTCAAAGACAATCATCTTTGACCCTCATTTTGAATAAATAGGAAGGAAACATATCCAAATGTGCATGCATCGTTTTCTGCCATTGTTTAGTAGACAAGTTTTCCTAGGCGGGATCCTCTGATTGTAGAGGAGAAAGTACATACAAGTGTTCTGGAAAATGCAAGCAAACATTTCACATGCTCGTGCAATAACTGCACTGGTAAGAGAAACAACATTAGCTCCAGTCAAGCCAATCATCAACAAATGAAGGTGAATTTAGTGTTTCTTTAGAGGAATTTCTTCTGAGAACGTAGAGATGTCAACTGCATGTGCAGGACAGACAGCTAGAGAGGGCACCTGTTCTCGCCTTTGCTCAGCTGGTGCAGACCTGATCTGAGTGGAAAGACCTTGTTATTTCAGCCTCGGCTCCACAGAAACCTGCTGAAGGACAGATTTGTTACAGGTGGAAATATCCGCTAAGGATTGGCAGAGACCACCATACATATTGTTGGTTTCTGGTCAATCAAGGTCCCAGCCGAGGTCTCCAGAGAGAAAAGCAGCACGTCACCAACACATCTCTGCTCCCCAAGGGTGGTGGAAATCTGCAGCCAGGGCAGAGTGACTGACTCTGCTGTCCGCTGGCAGCACATGTGACACATCTTACCCATGGCAAAATCTCAAAGGCATTTCACAACCACTTAACATCCATTAGCAATTATGGAAACCAGAAAGGTGAAAAACTACCTTATGAAGAATGAAGCCGCAGCTGAGGTACCTGCGGAGACCCCGGCAGGAGCGACCAAACTCTGCGAGGCCGGCAAGCTGCCTGTCCCGGCTGGGTCCAAGTTGTTCTGCCCTGAGGTGACTTGCATGTTAGGACCATCCCGTCCACTTTCTGGTGCTGTTTCCGCCTGAAAAAAAATAAAACACATATACAGGTTGATATGCTTGCTGAATGAACCTTAGAGAGGCACTTCCAAAGCGTGTCTTTGCAAGGGCAGACACGAAGTTCAGCGGTAGCGGAGAAGTGGTACCACGGGACAAGCGTACCACAGTTGGCCCTGCAACTGAGAAGGTAAAAACCATGAGTGCAGCAGACAAGCAGAATGGCACAGAGACCCTTTGTGATGGGGACTGCACAGTTAAATAGTTTGACAGGCATGAAGAAATGGAAAACGATAAGCAGAAGCCTTTTGTTTCACAGTGTTATTTGGTAGCTGGTAGAACTGTTTATCTGCTTCAGTTGTAACTGTCAGGAATTATTTCTCAGTGGCACATCATCTACAAGACCTATCTGTTTAAGAGGAACTAACCAAACAGTCACATTTGTAACATGTTTCCACATGAATAACCCCAAGAACCAAGGAAAAAAAAATTGATTTTTTCTAAAACGTCTATACAGACCTGCTTTTCAACATTATCTATCTTAGTAGCACAAGTACATGGCATTTTTGTCTCCTGCGAATAGTTCCAGTGGAAAAACAGGAGTGACTGGAGATGCATCTTCTCCAGCATAATGCATCTGTGGTATCTGAGGCAGGTTTGGAGGGGACGATTGTTTTGAGATTTTGCCAAAATATCAGACATCTGTATTGTGAAATTGTGTCATGTTGATATCTTCATGCTTAGGCCATTAACTCTCTCAGTGCCAAGTTCAATTAAGTCACATCAGTCAAATACTCACTAACAGTGCTGGGAAGGTCTCCTTTTAGGGAAGAACCTGCTCTATGTCTAAGAGCACTGAAAACTTAATTAAAGAAGACACTGCAATAAATATTTGTCAAAAGAGTTAATTGCTTCATGTATGATAATATATGATGTTTCTGTCATCTGAAATACTACTCTGACATTTCCAACTAATTAGCTAAAATAAATTCCAGAAAAGGAGACAGCCTTGTAATGAAGCACAAATGCAATTAAATGCTTCCTGGGATGCCACCAAATTTT
Organism: Apteryx mantelli; assembly: GCF_036417845.1. NCBI lineage: Eukaryota > Metazoa > Chordata > Aves > Apterygiformes > Apterygidae > Apteryx > Apteryx mantelli. Next base: position 79,337,298 of record NC_089981.1, on the reverse strand, counting down.
AAAGTTTGTGCTGCCATAGATCATGTTTTACAACTACAGATATGCAGACATGGTAATAGGGCCTTCCCAGTCACATACACACCCTCAACTTTCTCATACACTGAAAATCCAAACAGAGTTTTTCTCATGAGAACTGAGGCAACCCAGTTATTAGGTATCAAGTAAAAGAAAACCCTGCCAACCATGCAATGCTTGATTGAAATATGAAAAGCTGTCTGGAGTTTCATTGGACTCATTCCCACAGGTTCTGAGTGCTGAGTTCCCAGCTTCCAGTGAAGTCAACAAGAAGGAAGTAGGCTCAGCTTTCCAGAGGTCTGCTCTTTAAAGATTAATATTACTGTCAGTGCTATGAAGTGGCTGACTAATGCTTTCCTCTAGACTTTTACATGAAAAAAATACTTTTACAGACCTCACCGAAGAGATCTGAGGCCATGACATAGGGGAATATTCTCAAAGATTAACTTAACCCTAGTGAAGCTACTCTCCCTGGAAGTCTAACTGGAAACTTTGAATAACCACCCACAGAAACCCTCTTCTTGGTAATATCAAAGTCTCAGGAGACTAGATTTCTTACACTATGCAGGCAAAAGGGTAGAGGCCAAGCAGCACTAGAGGTCAAGACTAGTACAAAAAAACGGTGTGCCAGCAACACAGGCTTACAAAACAAGGAAGCCCGTCTATCCCAGCTGCAATCCACTGGCAATGAAACAAATAGCCGTGAACTGAGATGCCTGGAAAAGGATCTGATTTGGTTACGTAGTTAAGTGCTTAAAACTAGGTGATGGAGTAATGAAGACAAGTGTTGGATAAAGCAGGTACTTGAGCATTAAGAAACTGAAGCAGGAAACGTACAGTCTCACCTATACCAGCTACGGAAAGTGTATGGCACAGAAAAATAATGCAGCCTAGGAAACATCCAAATGTGACATAAACTGATACACAACACTAATGATGGATGGAGCTTACTACATGCTTAAGCAATTGATGGATTAAGAAATCTACAACAGATGCATAAAAGAGTATAACTGACAGAAGAATGCGTGACACAATGTCACGGAAACGATCAAACGTCTATGAGGAAAAGGCGGACTTATGATCTTTGGCCTAAGCTGCCGGATCAGCTGTAACGCCACGCTGCCCAGTGTGGTTATTGGCACGCAGTGCTATGCTTCACCTCATTAAGAAACCCAAGTGATGAAATGAGAGTTAAACTGAGCAAAGTGATTAAGCAAGGCTGAGCGAGACCGGTTCCCGGGGAGAAGCGATGAGAAACACTCTGGGGCAGGCACCTGTGGCTCACAGGCCGGCACACCGAGGGGCAGCCGCGCACAGTGGCCGGTGGCATAGTGGCCATAAGAGAGGGAAGTCCTACAGGCAGCCCCGGATGGGCTGACATTAGCAGTTGAATACTCTCATACATTCTGCCAAGATGACAATCATAACCCTCTGGGTCATGTCACCGTCGCCTCATATTAAAAATCACAACATCAAACTGAATTCCCAAGACACATTTTTCCATTCACTTTCAACAGGACTATGTTAGACAACAGGATTTTGAAACAAAGAAAATCATATATTGAAGCGAAATATTGAAAAAAAAATACAGAAGAAGGAAGGGGTTTCTAAGCAATCATACTTCAGCATAACAACCTCATAATCTAAAGGTAAAGGTGAACTCTGCAGAGTTAACATGATACTTCATGGAATTTTATGGCATAGTGTAACAGATTTGTGAGAACTCACCGGAATCTGTTACCCAGACCAGTTTTTTCTTTGTAACCACTCTGCTCATCTTCTGGCAGCTCTATTCCCTTAAAAGCTATTCACATTTAATAAAAATGTGAGCAATGGATAACACGCATGCTTTTTTCTCCACTTTCTATTCCCATGGGAACTTAAAAGCCTACATTTCTAAAAGAAACTAGTAGTTTTGGACGTATTATCAGCTATCTAACTTGAAATATCCAAGTCAAACGTGATTTTTCAGATGGCAGCAGCTCAATACCTTCCAAACACCGGTCTCCCACCCAAGGTATCTCAAGTCAGATGTCCTTAAGTTGCCATTCCTAGAATCGATAATCACTTCGGAAAACTCAAACTGCAATTTCTGGATGAATTCAGAAATTTTACTCTCAGCTCTGTGCAAGAAATTTACATCGGAGGAGGATGAGGGAATCCAAGGAGAAGGCACGTGTTCTTGGAAAGGGTAAAAATATGAAGAAAGACATGCAAGATAAATTCATCAGAAGACTAGCATAGGTACAGACAATCCATACCTTACCCTGGCTCCGCAGGTTCGGCAGAGCCCTGGCTGGCAGCCAGCCCCGGGGGCGCGGGGGCCCCGCAGGCACGCAGCCACCTGCCCTGCCCAGGGAGACGTGCCCATGGCGGGGGCGCCCACAGGCTACCACCCCGTTGACTTTAGGCTACTAAGTCCTTCCAGCACTGCTGGAAAATGGGACTTCTGGCACCTAAGAGAGAATGCCTTAAAAATGCATTTTCAAGTGTCACCTGCTGATGTCCGTGCACAACCTGATCGCTGCACTCGGCTCAGGCTCCGAAAGGCTCTGGCAAGTTTAAAGCACCGTCAGTGCTGAAAGGTAGCCAGGGCTGTTTGTGGGCACTGTCCCACGTGCACACTGGGCGTCGCGGGCGCCGAGGCACCAGCGCCGGCAGCTCAGGAGCCCGGGCTCCCCAGCACCGCCGAGCCTGGCGCACCTCTGCTGCCAGGAACCAGCAGCACCCTGGCAGAAGGGAAGAGCAAAGACGATTCCGGGGAGACAGAGAAAGCAGAAGATGAGAGAAAAACAGGGAGGAAACAAAAGCATTGAGAAAGACGGCTCCACACATACGTCCGTCTTCGCAGCCGCCGACCAGAACTGCTACTGGTTCAAGAAAAGCCAGTTCAGGTATGAGGAAATTTGCCAGGTCCAAGTCATTTGCCCTGAGGTAGGAAAACTAAACACACATGGTGGGACCCTCCTGTACGCTCCGGTTTGTCACACAGCAGTTTCAGCTTGCTTCACTCACAGCTCCTGAAGGGTTAAGAATAAGACGAAGGGGCTTTGTTTTTAAATTAAATGCAGGAATTACCTCATGCGCTTCCCTCATCTCAGTCTACACCGTGTTCTTCTGGGGCTTGCGCGTAGAAAACGTAACCCTCCAGAGGAACAGGAGCAACTTTGCAGGACCTTTTTTTTTTTTAAAGCACGCAAGTCAGCACAGGGAGAAGATGCCAGTAGGCTCCTGAGAGGGAACCGTGCTTCGCTGTTTACTGTATTTTCATAAATCACTCATGATCAAATACAGAAATCACAGCCTTGTCATTATGAAGTGTTACTGACTGCACTGAATATTTTAAATGTCATAGGCCTCCGCATGCGGAGATTAATGGTTCTTAATTTTCTAAGAAAAAGGGGGGGGGAGTAGAAGTCATTAACCCTCTGGAAACCAGTTAATCCTCAAAGGGCAAATTTCCAGAACTGCTTTTTAAGGCCTCACCTCCGCCATCCCAGGAGAAGCCGACAGTGCCCTACATCCCCTCACTGCATAGGGGTGCCGGGAGGTGCGAAACGAAAAAGCCAGGAGCTCGCCCTGCCCCATCCCTGAATCCCACCGCGCGGACTCCCCACTGTGACCGAGCGGCAGGAAACATCTGCACAGGTTGGACAAGTCGGGCTTGTCCCAAATTACATTGTCAATAAATTTGCCATAGATGAAATCTCCAGGCACACAATGCTCTATCAGACCATTCCCTTCCTAAAGGGCAATTACAACCCTAACAAGCTCTTAACAAGTTTGATGTCCAAAGCCAAAAATTAAGCCATAATGTTTCCAGCTTCCTGAATATTTCTACTCTCTGGACATTGACCTTTGTGCAGGGAGCCAAAAAAGCCAGGCTAGCGCTGCCACCTTGCCCCTGTAGTTCATGCAAAACATGAGCTTGGTGACAAGCAAGAAAAAAAAAATTGGAATATAAAAACCTGCATGGAGAAAAATAAATCAATCCCTGAATAGCACTGTGATGGTAAAAAAAAACCATAAGGAAAAAAAACAAGAAAGTTGCAAGAGTTGCGAAAGAAAGTAATCGGATATGATGGCTAAACATAAGTATCAAGAACAGCTTCAGAGAAGAGGGAATGGAAAAAATTGCAAAAGCATCAACACTTTATTCCCGTTTCCACTAACATCCATGAAGTTACATCCATATGTCTGATACACATCCACATAATTAGTGAGAATTCAGTATGATTTGTTTCCTACACATGGTCCCATAATGAAAGCATTCAGCAGAACTTCAGTAGTGACTTGCATGTAGAGCTCTAGCAAGACCAAGTCTTGCTAGAGCCTGTACTGGGGCTCTTTTTTTTTTTTTTTTTTTTTTTTTTAAGTACCATTATGACTAGCAGGCAGCAATACGAAATTTTGAGGATTTGCTCTAACTTACCATTGTTCATTTTCAAACTAGAACGTCACAGATAATTAAATGATAAAAATTGCTTGGTGCAACAATTTTAGAATACATTAAAGCTACTGTTTGTATATTATATAACAATAAATAATTTTCCCCCTAAATGATTCGTGCTAAAACTCTATGACCTGCTCCTGCTAACTGGAACAAATATGATTTAAATCTCTACCTTCATAAAGCTCACACTAACAACCCTCCTTTTCCCCAAGCGTGGATGAAATCCTGCATACATCTTCTACGTTAAACGTCTCCCTCTCACACTGAATAGCATTATGTAAAGTTAACAGGGCATTATAGACCAGGCTGAACTGAAACATGTTCTGGATAAACTTTTTACTACCACTTGACAATGTTTCTGCTGGGGCTCATTATAAAATATTAGGGCATTTTATAACTAAAATACACTACTGTAGTCACTTTATAACCTGCAGCTGCAATGTGGTAACAAGAATACCATTTCTAGTAATCTGCACCTAAACCTGTAGTTTCAGACTTTTACGTGCATCACATGTTAAATGTGAACCAAATGCAGAGCATTATATCCTTTTCCCCCAAAACAAGGTTTCAGCTAAGAGAGTTGCTAATGCCTGGCATATTGCCAAACTCTGAAAATGTGGCAGAAGGAGAAAGCCGCAGAAAGGTAAAATTAAAGAAGAATCAAGGGCCAGCCTGCTATCTCAGGCAGGAATGAATGCCACAGAGGAGATTCACAGGCAATCTCAGGGCCCTCGCTTTTTGGATTAATATGTGGGTTACTAACACAGGTTAAAGGTTTGGATCTTCACCACCAAAAATCACAAGCAGTATGTGCAGCATGCACAGATTGGGCCTTATTCTTAAACTGCACGGCATTTGCAGCCCGTTGCAGCCAGCACTGATATCCAGGGCGGTACAAGGACAGAGAAGAGGCAGCTTGTTCCTCCCTGTCAAGGGACTACTGATCTCACTCCGGACCAGAGGAGAACAGCTCTCAGATCTCCCCTACTTTCTGCTCCTCAGTCCCCAAGAGATTTACTGGCAGGTCTTGGTCAGGCCTTCTTCATCTCCGACGTGCCTGTTCCCTCCTCCAGTCTGCCCAGATTCCTGCACCGGGAAGACTCTGCAGCCAGGGCTCTGGAGAGCGCAAAGATGCCGTGGGGCAGCAATGAACCTGCTGCCCCTTTGCTGCCATTTCACACCCTTACAGTGACCCTGTCCTCTCTGATTCAGCAGGTTTCGCCATCCAGAGCTTCTGTACCAACACAGACGACTTCACATTTCAGCCACTCGGGACAGCAACACCAAAGAGGAAGCAAGTGATGCTCCGTCTCTTCTCCCTCACAGCTATCTGACCACTAATCACACAAACTTCACCCTCCCCGCTGCACATGTAAACCCACCAGCTGGAAAGTCAGGGTAACATGAAAAAGGGGTATCAAAAAAAAAGTAGTTCCTGCCACACACAAGCACTCTCAAATCATGACTTTTTATGTGCTGTGTATTGAAAACAGCCCGAGTAGAGGAACTGTTTCTTCTAATGCCTCCAGGCAAGCATCAGAAAATGTTGCTCTAAACCCTCCCCGCTGACATGTATTACAATAGTTACAGCCTCCAAAGCCAGAGCCAAAAAATATAGCTGTTTACTGCTTAGGGTGTTTCAATTTACCATTGTGGTCAACATTAAAAATGAACTGTTTAATCAAACGGCAAATATACAGTTGAATCCCTGCTTTTTGTCAAACCCTGATATGAGCAGGCAAAGGAATTCATTAACAAGCTCATAATAATGCAAATTTCCATCAGCTTAGGATTTGTTTTCCTACGAGGAGACAAATGCTTTTCCATTAGGACAGTTTCCAATGGCCAGATGTGTCTTCGAACAAAAGACAAACAGTGGACATGTACAGAGCTTTGAATGAGGAGAGCTTGTGTCATCTTCCTGACAGCAACAAAATTTCTCTACAGCTTTAGGCAACTCAGTTAAAATCTCACTGTGCCTTGCTTTCTCCATTCTGCAAAATGGGCTAATCACATTCCCAAGGATTACAGGTCCTTGTTATTATAATTTTATTATAATTATTATATTATAATGGTTGTAATATAATGCCAGCAAATAAAAGGCAAAGGTGGATGGAGACTGTCATACCTAATTTCTATTTCAAATGCCTGTATATTAAATGTAACTACTTTAAAGAGAACACCCTTTGGGACCAATTTGCCTGTCAGCTACCAAGTGCAAGGTACCCCTTGACTAGCATCTTGCTTGAAATGGTATAAGCCCTAGTTATATGAAGCGTGAACTGCATCTTTAATACACCCAGATCTACAGAGCAAGGCTCAATGATAGGTGAACTCATGGAGCAGTGTAAGTCTGGGACAGTTCAGACCATTGATAATTGTTGAAGGACACCGAGCTTCCAATATAGGGAAGGAGCTGTGCTGTGCTACTCCTTTTCCCTTGCTGCTGTTCACTGCTGACCTGCTGTTTACTCCCCACCCAAAAGTCACATAGCAGTCATGATTCACTGTGACTGGAATGAAATCTCCAAGTTTGCGGATGTCCCAAAGCTCTTTAAAGTAGTCGAATGCCATTCCAATGATGAGGAATTCCAGAAGAACTTCCCAAACTTGAGTGGGCAAAGAAGTGCCCACTCAAGGTTCAACATAGATAAAGATTATGTATTTAGGGAAAAATAATCTAAACCACACCTAAATGCTGCTGAACTTGGAACTGGCAGTTACAACTCAGGAAAGATCTAAGAGTCACTGACAGTTCTCTGAAATCATCAGTTCAACAGGTGGCAGCAGCCAACAACACCAAACAAATCTTGGGCATCATGAGGCAGGGACTGAGAACAAGAAGGATGTTCACATACTGAGTACCAGTGCAGTTCTAGTCCTGCATCTCAAGACAGAGGTAGTGGAGAGGGAAACAACAGAGACAAGCAAGTAAAATGATCAAGGGGATGGAGCAGCTGCCTTATGGGGAGGGACAAAAAAAGCTGGGGCTCTGGTTTGGAGAGGAGAAGGCTGAGGGGCATCTGACGGAGGTTTACAAAGTCATGAGGGTGGTAGATAAGCTGAATGCAGAACTGCTTTTCACCAAACCTGCAATATAAGGGCTAGGGAATATTCAGTGAAACTAACAGGGTATTAGTTTAAAAGAAATGAAAGAAACTAAGTACTTCCTTGCACTGGGGTAGTGAACTTCTGGAACTCGCTGATAGAGGAGGTTGTAGAGGCAAAGAGTATCAGCCAGGTCAAAAAGCAACTAGACAAATCCATGGACCGCAGGTCCATAAAACAGATACTAAAGGGAATAGATGGGGATGTGCTTCCTCACCCCCCCAATTGTCAGTGCTGGGGAATATGAGCAGACTGCAGAGAGTGGCCAGGCTCCAGGGCTCTCCCTTGACAGCATCTCCAACTTCCACTGCTGGAGACACAGCCCTGGGCTAGATGGACTGCAGCTCAGACCCAGGAGGATGTTTCTTATGTTCTTATCATTCCCACCAGATCTCTGTGCTAGAGTTTTAGCTTAACATAGTAACAGGAGATTGGGGTATTCCCATAGGCCCTTGTGAGTATTTCAAAGTCATCAGGAGAGGTTGGTCAGAGCATGAAGGGGATTCTCACACTGCTACTCCGCATGGACAGGGTAAACTTAGGCTCTTCCCAAGCCAGTCATTACATGGGTCCACTCTCCCCTTCTTCATCCTTCCACTATCTATCTTACCTCTTACACCAGCCTTGCCTGACTTTATCTTTGTGAGTTTGAGAAGTGGAAGGGGAGGTTCTGGATGGCAGATCCATTACCTTTCCTCAACAGCACCAAAAAAATCCATCGGTGGCCTCCTGCCTACGGCACCATTAAATGCTTCCTTCAGATAAGATGATCAGAAAAGAACAAACTCACCCAAATTTGGGACTGTGGCAGCTATACAAACCTAGGGGTATTAACTCACAAGCACTCAGGGCACCTTCAGTAGCTAAAAAGCTGGAAAAACCCTTGAAAGCACCAAACTCAAAAGAAAAATAAATACTTTGGAAATAGCTTAATTGACAAGTTTGAAAAATGCCTAACCACAACATCAGTTTATATAACAATTTATATAGACTCACTTCCCTAAAAGTGTTTTATACTTGAATCTTACAAGTACTACTTTAAGATTCAAAGCAAACCTCTAATTATTGATCCTTCGTTATACTGGGAAATTACCTCATCGTAGTCTTAAAGTTCTATTTATAAGTTTAATAATCTCATCATTGATTACGGTGACTGTATTCTAATTATAAATCCATTACCTTTCCAACAATGAAATAAAATCAATAGTGCACATAAATGAAAAAAAGGAATTTAAATGCATACATTAATGCCATTTCAACTAGCAGTACTTTATGCACCATCTCTAACAAAACTGTGCCACATCATTAGCAATAATGTGAAAAATCTTTTTCAATTAACAGAGTTGATTTGATACTATGTTCAGTAAAGTGGCAATCCATTTCCATTAAATACCCACATATGAAATGCTTGAAACATCTATGAACTCCATCTATACATCATAAATTCTCACCCAAGTGCTGAAACAGAAATATAGATACATTTTCTATTGATGCTTTTTAAACTTCCTTTCAAAAGCTACACTCACTGATGATTCTAGTTCCAATAACAAGGAGCATCAATATTTGCCACATGCACAGCCACTCATGCCACAAGACCATGGGAGATGCATCTGGCAATGGTCACACTGCACCCAGTCTACTCTTCTGACTACCTCGAGTCCCACTATCTGGACGTGCCACCATTCTAGTACTCAGCCTACCTAGCAAATATTAAATTCAAAGTGCTTTCCAAAAAATGTGTGATGGTCAATCCCATTTTACCCAGGTAGGACAACTGGGAAATGCTCACTTCAAGTGCAGCCACGTAAATCAATTCTTTCCATTTGGTATACACAGGACTGTTGTGAAAGACTTTTCCTCCACCAGCCTTCACATAACCAAGTGAGCTCATCTGTCTGGTTTTCTGCTGCACTCACTTCTGAAATCACAAGGCATTATTCTGCTGGAGTCCACCAGCAACACCCACGGTTGCCAGTGCAGAGCAGTGGTGATCTTATGAAAGCATTTCTGGATTAGATACACAAAAAAAGAGTCTTTCTCAAATGTCTGATGACACTTCTGAGGTCCAGGCAAAAACTAAGAGCCTTTCTTATACAGCAATTTCCAAAAGGGGAAAAAAGTGGGGTGCGCTGATTAACAACTAGTTCGCTGGAGAGTTCAGAATGGAGCATATGCATAGCATAAATGGACTAGCAGGAAGTAAGGAAACTGAAGCGAATTGGGTGAACAGGCAAGACCATCACAAAGAAACCAGTTCAAGAGGGACAGTAGAAAAATTAAATATTTGGAGTAAAAAAAAAAGAAGGAGATTTTCTATCTTAAAGGGTATGTTATGAAGTATTTGCTGGATGAGAGAAAGACCTGTGGACCTACCTCCCCCTGCTACTTTGTACAGGAAAATTTGCACTCCCATGGTATTTTCAGGGCATTGCTCAGGAAGTTACACTAAGCATTTCTGGAAGTTTTGAAGGCAATTAGCCTCAGTAACAGGCCTTGAGAGAAGATGAGACACGACAAAGGTAAATTCGACAGATTATCATTTGCAAATAACCTCTAAAGTCTGCTTGTCTTAAATCTACCCTTGATGAGTACAGGTGAAGTCTGGGCCAACATTCTTTATTATTGCTTGTTGACTTCAGTTGTCAACAAAGGCCAGTACGGACTTGTTTCCCTGCGAGAGCTATAATAATAACTGCTTAGCCTCGAGGAGCGAAGGATCAGAAGAACTGTGTTTTCAGGTGGTAATTTGAGCCACAAGAGGGTCTGAATCCTGAGGATACTCCTTATCCATACCCTGTCCCACAATGGTAAAACTGACACTGTGGCAGAAGTGTCAAATACACGACATAAAGAGATAAAATCCACACCCTCACCTAAGAAAATATTCATTTCCATCTTGTTGCCAATGCCCCTTAAAACAACTCTTACCATTTTAGCCCAGCTCACTGTGATACATGGGTTTTACTTAAAAAAAAAAAAAAAAAAAAATCATTTTCGTTGTCAGAATCCTGCACTGGGGGCAATTAAAAAGATTTTTAAAAAGTAAAAAGAGCATGGAGTTTTTAGCAATTAAACAAAATGTAGGGCTATGTTTTTATGTGCATGTTTAAGGCTGAAGTTGTAACCTTGCTTCATTGCAGGCTTCATAATCTCATCTGCTAATGCGGTGGCTGGGGCAGGGTCTCACTGATAAGTCTGAACGCAAGGCACTGGCATCAGCACCGCTCCCCTCATCGCCCCTCTCCTCTGTATTTGCTAAGGCAGCACAGCGCTATGCAAGGCAACACCAATGCAGCTAAAGCTAAAGGGAAAACAGAAAAGCCTCTGTGGAGTCCCGGCCCCACTGACAGTCCTGGGTTTGCTACTGACTTCTGCAAAGCCAAGGCTTTATACGTGGAGTCACAGAAATGTCCCAGTGCTCAGTCATCCAACTGACTCATGGATGAGATTAATGGCCAAAGCACCGCATTTAATTTGTTTCGTTACAAGATCCTCAAGTACATTTCTCGCACTCTACTAATAAAAGGTCACTGAGAAAGCTATCAAGAAAGATTCTAAAAATGAATTTAAAAATCCATTTTGTGTGACATTTATCAATGGAAAAAGGTAAATGCTGGAAAGTAACTTCTGTCATTCTTCTGTTTTCCACAGTCAGCATTTTAATTATATCTTCTAAGCAAAATATAAGTCATCCTCTTTATAAACAAACAAAGCAGATTTGGAGAAAGTTAACATGGGCTGAACTGTACCCTCAGATAAATACATCTGGATTACATTAGGATAAGTAGAAGATTTATTCCTAAGAACAACAGGATACTTCGAATTGTGACTAAAATAACTTTCAAAGATTTTGCACATAAAAATAAATGAACATAACTCTTTTAATTTCAGAGCATACACACCAGTTTACATGTACTGTGGTCCTCACCCTGCCCTCCCCCCCCAAATCAGGCCATAAATGTACACGTAACTTAAAGTTTGTGAATAATCTAAGGGACATACATTGGAATGCTGATAAATTTATAAATTTTAGATACATATGCTTTAAAAGTTTTACTTAAGTAATTTTTTCTAGTATTCCAACTTTTCCAATTTCCTAACAGCACATTCTTTAATATTTTAAAGCAACTTAGAAACTGGTAAAGAGCTAAGGAGCCACAATATTTTGCCTTATAACCAATACCATTTGTTTATATGTGAATTAGAAAAATAGTGTGCCAGGGATTTCATTTTGCATAAGATGAAAGAGAAAGCAATTTGCAAAACAAGCTCTATTTCACTGCAGCGTTTTTCCAGCACATGGGATGGCTACATTACCACTTTTATTAGTATGCAGTATTATATACTACATAACACAGTTAATTGAAAACATACTGTTGGACCTCTTTTCTCCACAATAAGCAACACATGCAGATACTTCTAATATGTGTACAATGTGTTTTCAATGATTTTAATTTTTAACATCTCAGCCAAATTCCGGTGTAACTAAGAAGTCTAAATTCCCCTTGTAACTCTCTGTTTCTGTATTAAACTGAGTGGTAATGCTGAGCACTGCTACCACATGTTGTGTTTCATTTGAGTAGTAACCTTACATTCAGTTGTCAGGTCTAGAATTAAAAGCATCGATATAAAAAACTATTTATTAATTAAAGTTGTCAGTGCTCCACTACAAATCAGTTGTCTTACACAAGAGTTATATCAGCTCTCTTCCCTTCACAGCATTCACTGTCTGATCAAACTACTTATCAGTGCTGCTGGTTATTATTCTTAGTAATTTTTCACGACAGGCCACTTGAGTAAAGTAGCTGATTACGCTCTTCACCTTTTGCATCTTGGTTGTGATCCTAGTTCTTCCTCTCCCTGGACCTTCCTCCAGATGCTTAATTATTGTTCCTCTTAATGGCTCCTGAAGCCCACAGTTATTATTTTGGTTTGAGCAGCACCCACACTACACTTCAAAGACACGTTCCTGTTCCAAAAATGTATAATCTATATAATGGATTTTCAGTCTTGAGCTCCAAACATGTATCAAAAATGTACGATGTTCTGCGCTCCTGACCAGCATTCGGCCCAGCAGTGACTTTGCAATCCTGAGTGGCATTAGGAGGTAATACATGCGAGCTTGGGGAGGAAAATGAAAAAAGCAGAAATCTGGTCATTTTTTTCTATCTGCAAACAATTCCACCACCTTCACTGTTAAAACCATCCATAAATAAAAAATATGGACCCTGGAGAAATGGTTGCAACGTGCTGGGTCCCCTGCGGCATGGCAGACGCACACGGCGGTGCTCTGTGCCCTCTGCGAGTCCACGGGGAGGCAGCTCGGGGCGGCCGCGCCGCCCAGCACCGGCTGCCGGAGAGCAGGGCTTGCCCCGCTTCGCCCACCCAGGCTCCACCGGCACCAACGCAGCAACAGCACCTTCGGCAGACAAGTCGAGCCAAGACAGACGTCCCCGATAAGAAGGATGCAGTGCCTTGTGGAGGTGCCTGTTGCTCTCCCGTAGCTATAAAGGAAGCCTGGGTAATTACCTTCAAATAAACATCTGTCTTTTTGGCAGCTAAAAATAGATGAGACGAATCCCAGCCTTTATCTGCGTCTGCCTTCCAGTCTTTAGAAGATGAGTCATGCTTACTTCATACGCAGCACGGAGTTAAATCACTGAGATGTGAAGTACTTGAACTCCTTGGTAGGAAACTGTTATTCAACACTTGTTTTGAAAAGAACTCTCTCATATGAAAACAAGGGACAGTTATAGATTTTGAATGAAACAGCAGTTTTTACAGAGTAGTCAAAATACCTAACATCACAACTGAGAGTATAAACTCCCTGGGGCAGGGGCCATCATTTTTGTCTGCAGTATCTTGCTTAAAAGGGGCTGAGGACTCCCAAGACACAATCACATTACACGTAATACATAATGTTCTTTGTGATTCAGTGTTATCCTTTTTACCACTTTTGTTTCCCTTGCTCCAGAATTCTTCAAGGCAGACCAGCCCTGCCCCACAAGAAGAGGAGACAGATTGCTAAGGAAGGACACCTCCAAATACATGCATCTTCCACAGCCCTCTCCAGGGTTAATCTTAAACTTAAATCCTATCTGCAACTTGAAGAAAGAATGGCCAAAATCATGTATGTAAGCATGAATGGAAATAAATAGACCAGCTTATGTCTTCTACTAGCTACACTGGTGCTGTATTTTGAAGATTTGCTCCACAACTGCAACACTGAGGTTTTCTTTGATTCCAGTGAAATGCCAGAGTCTGAAGAACAACTCAGAACTCTCTCTGGGTGTCCACCAACCTCTTCATTTTGGTGATGCCTCATCTGGAACAATATATCCAATTTGGGGCACTGCTATTTAGATGGATATGTGCCAACAAATGACAATTTAGAGAAAATTACAAGACTGATCATAAGTCTAGAAACCATGACCAACAAGGAAAGGCTGAAGGTTTAGTTGTTGGTTGTTTTTTTTTTTAAATATAGAAGAGACTAAAGAGAAACATGATAACCAACTTTGAATACATAAAGTATAGCTATTAAGAGGAACAGAATAAACTCTTCTCTGTGTCCACCAACTGACAACTGGAATAACGGGTTTAAATTACAGCACTGGAGATCAGGTTAAAAAAGAAAAAAAAAAGAAATCAAGAAAACCTTTCTAATGAGAAAGGAAGTTTAACATCCGAACTGACAACCAGCAGAAGTTGTGAAAATTCAATCTTTGCAAAACTGTGAGGTGAGCTGAGACAAGCTTTGGACAAGAATGTCCTGCAGTGGATGCCAGCCTAGGCAAGGGCTAGACTAGCCAGTCCCTGAAATCCCTCCCAGGCCTGCTTCCTCTGACACCTGTGATTCCTCATGGGAAAAGTGTTGGGCAGGGGGGCATGTTCTGCCTTACCCAAATAGCTTCATCAGACATGAGGTTCCCAATAATATAAAAAGGCAGTAAGACAATTCAAAGAGGCACAGAAAACAGAATTCTGCCCACCAGTCTTTAATAACCACATTTGGACTTAAAAAAATAAATAAATAAATAAAAATCCTAGCTTCTCTCCAGAAACTGTTTCTAAATCTACATCGTCCTTGCAGCTAACTGGATCACACCCAAGCAGTCTCCAACACTCACAGTCTAAAGGTGTTTGTCCTTAATTAAAGGTCACTGTTTTCCAAGCTACTGATTTTTGCCCGTTTCTAGATCACACTTAAGCTCTGTTGCATTATACACATGTGGTTTTTCTTCACAGGGGTTAAATACAGGGTTTATCATAGAATAATGCAGCGGTTAGGGGAAACCACATCTATCAGTCAGTATGGTTAAGCAGGAAGAAATCTGGAGCTGGGTGCTAGTGAAATATTTAAGACAAGAGTAAGGGCAGACAAGGACTGAGCAGGGAAATGGAAATACTGCTTCCAGAGAGTGCAGGCTTTTTAAGCCAGTAACTTTCCAATTTCTTCTGTTTCTGTGATATACACAGAATTTTAAAAATACCATAACGTCACATGCTTTACATGGGCCAGAGTGATGCCTAATGTATGGAGTAGCATTTTACAGAACACCACTCATTGTAGCCGTTCCCCAAATACTATGAAGAGTTGAATTGACCATTTTTTCCTCCTTTTTCTCAATGTAATATGATCAGAGAGCAATGCGACATCTGTGAAGATACACTGGATTTAAGTGGGGATCCCTCAGAGGTGGGATACGTGTGCATTCACATATTTCCATACAAGCGAGAAGTACCGGAAGGAGGAATCAGTTCTCCAAGCCTTTACTGGAAGCAAACACAACCGCCATCCTGGAGCAGTAGTGTTACACAACAGCACTCTTAAATATCTCAGATGATCTTGGAGCTCAGTCAGCTCAAAGCTATGAAGCAATTTTAGGTATATGAAACTGTATATAAGGCATTTATGTCAAATTTAAAGCTGCCTAGCACCAATGTCCCTGGTGTTGCAAAATGTATTACAAATGTCTTTTAATGACAAGCAGAGAACTTCTATTTGTACATGTCATCTGAATGTCAGCAACGGCAGCAGTGCAGTGTTTCTTCACACTCCCTCTTCACTGTCATGGGAAAGCAGTTTAGGAAAAAGTCTTAGTCAAAAAGGATCACTATATCTTCTTCTTCCTAGCAGTCTTCCAAAGATCTGGAAAATCACAAATCTGTAATGAACTTGCTTCTTAAGGTAACATGCTCCTCTATAAAGCTTTTTGCTTCCCCGCAGGGATGATCTGTTTTTAAAGCATACGATGAATACAGAATACACTGATCCAATATCCACAACACTTGCAATCTAACTGCAATGGCATTTACAGAGATATGCCGTTTGTAGTAACCTTTTGAACATCCTTCTTCTTTAGAGCCAACTGTTTTGCAACACATTTAACCTGAAGATTAAATTTCTCTATCACAGTATACCAACAGAATCCACCAAATTCAATACAGCCTTAGAAATTCAGCATTAGACTTGAGGGTCGAGTTCATCTTTGATATACCTTCCAAGCAGCTCCCAGAGTTTCATGTGACAAACCTGGCCTTTTATGTTTTCTGAAGTGGTCATCAGGTATGTGACAGCCAAACAACATCACCTGCATACATGAAGCTAAAACAGGTACAAAGACATCTGAGGGAAGGATCTCACCACCTGAGATAAGAAAGCAAATTCTCCGTGACATCTGAGAGAACATCATTCAAAGCGCTTTTTCAACTCCTCAGTTCTTGAAACGTGGTTTAAAAGAGATTAGCTGATTCCTGCTAAGATATATATGTACACATATAAATTTTATCTTTACCTCTCAGTATACACACACACACGTACATATGGCTACTTACTAGACAAGCCTGAGGCAGGAAGCTGTTCACCCTGGAGATGCTCCACATGCCCTCCAGGTACTGCTGAGCTTGGATGGTCACGGAGCTCAGAGCACCGCTGAGACCGCTGGGGGCCACTGTGACTTGAACACTGGAGTTTGGAAAACTGCCCGCACCTTGAGGCCATCCGAGTCCCTTCTTTCTCTCTGTCCCAGAGAAGAGATTTGGTGATTTTCCAGACTGTCTGCCCACTGGCCCAGCAATGAGCGGCAGGTCTCTCTGGGAAGAGACGGCGACCATGCGGGGCACCATGCTGGTCACCGCGGCGGCGCCCGGCGGCAGGTCGGGCATTTCGGGGTGGCTGGCTTGGCTGAGGGTGTGGACCATCTGAATGGCTTCCTGCTTCAGCTGGTTCAAGTGAGTGGCACAAGTTTCACATCTGCTCTCTCCTTCATTCCTGTTTTTCTGTAAATAGTCAGGCACTTGAAGCTTGTCAAAAATTAAAGCTGATAATCGTGGGTCCTAAAGAAGGGGGGGAAGCAGAAGAAAAAACAATATTGAGTAGAAAGAAAGAAAGAGAAAGAAGAAAAAGTTCTCTGTGACTTGCTCTTCACCCACCAAAGTCCTTGAAAGCTATCCTGGTAACTCTCAGGTTTCTCTGAATACCCCAAAAGATTCACAGGTCACAGCTGATTAATAAATCATAAGCAGCCTCATTTGTATGAGGCCCAGCATGAAAATTATCAGCAGAATTTCACAGTGGGGCTTGTGGTGCGCTTGCTAACTACTTATTCGTCTAATTAACTCTCCTTTTGAGACATCACATGTGCCCGTGTTTCTCGTGCACAGGGACAATGTTAGTGCTGATGCTGACCCTACAAATATCATAACGCATTTCAAACGCATACCACCATTTTAAATCCAGGAATATTAGACCTCAGAGTATTCAAAAAAATTAGTGCATGACCTGGTAAACCTTTCGTTGTCCTCACCCTCAGAGGAGACTAATCAAGTGGCATGAGAAACAGTTTACATGGTACTGCCCACAGCTGGCTCCTCTGCTAGCAAGGCCGTTATTTCTGATCTTTGCAACCCAGATGGTGGCAATATTCCCTTCCGCTACAGTTGCTTTGATGAGAAATAGATTTGAGCCTGCAGCCATGTGTGAAGGTGTGACAATGTGCACACCAAGAAGCTGATTTAAAAGCAACACCTATTTTGTTTCCACAAAGCAATTTTTCTTCCCCTCCCCCTGGCTAGTCCATTTTAAGGCTGCCCAGACACTTTAAAACCCAGCACTGTGTTTCCAGTTCAGAGATAGAGTTACCCATCTCCTAAAACACACAAATGCCTTCCCATCCCCAACCAGCTACTGTAGAGATTAGTCAAGAGATTAAATCCAGCTGTGTTGTAAATCTGCTATCAAGACTAATGCCAGGCAGTAAAACCAACCAACTTCACACACTCTTGTTGAGCTCTCCAAACAATTAAGGTTTTAATGAAATCACAGTGCAGCCAAAAGGTTTATTTGTTTAATTATTTTAAGTGAAAATATTTAGTTTGCTTGTTAATAATGAGGGCAGGCAAAGCTAGTATGGCAGCCATACTACACACGCTCAGGGTATCCCCAGATCAGCACTCATTTTAAAAAGTGTATTACTTTATGCCAAACTGCAATTGCTCTCTAGGAAATGAGTATCCTATTAGAAAACTAACTAATTCTGGTTTTAATTATAACACACATCAATAAAACTCTTTTAAGAAGTCTTGGCGCTGGTACTTTGGCTTTGCTTGTTATTCTCTTTCAACTGTGCTATTTCCCTTTGCTCTCAATTCAGAAAGTCCTAAAACACTGCTTAACTTCTCCAGCGGAAGCATGGACTTTATTTCATTTTCAGCTCCTGGACTACTCCTGCAATAGCTTCTTAAACTGACCTCCCCAAATACAGTACTGTGTTGACAGAAACCTTTATGAGTACCTCCAGCATCACATCACTCCACCAGCCAAAAACTATTGACAAAAGTTGCTTTTTTAACAATAGTCTAAATTAATGTCTATTTAATGACTTTTAAAAAAGGTCACTTCTGAGGTGAAAGAAAGCTACTCCTGCTGCTGACTGAACAGTAAGTTGCATTCACATTAGTGAACTGGTTTACAGACTCAAATGAAAGGCACAGTTTAATTTTTGTCTCTTTTCTCTTTATTGAGGTTTAGACCCTGGTAAAACTGTTTTTGAAGTTGTAGCATTTGCTTATAGTCCTAAGCACAAAAGTTCTTTCCCTCCAAATCTCACCGAAGACAATACTACTAAATGAATGAATATTAGTCAGGCAAAAATAGCATTCTAGAAACCTTTTTCTAACCCACTAGCCTCTTAGGAGAAAGTGGTATTAGTTAGACGGAAAAATATAAAGTTGCAGTGCTGCAAGCACTATTAAGCCTCAGGCAAAACAAAGACCATGCAGTCTATCTCCCAAGAAAAACAAATAGCGCTGCAGTCCACAGAAGCCTTTCCAAGAGAGAACCCTCTGAGCAAATTCTTGCAGATGCTGACACACAGCATCTATTCAAACAGCCCCCCAAAACGTCCCTTTCCCGTGCCCAGGGCCATACCACCCTGGCCACAGCCAGGCCCATCACGGGGCTCATTCCTTTGATTGAAGCTGGGCACAGAAGGAAGCACCTGCGGGTCCCGACTGCATGAGGCTCATCTGGCAATGCTTAAATTGCTATCAAATGTCGAAAGTTTCAAATAAGCAATTAAACTGAATTACTAGGTGAAGCAAGCTTCTCATTTAAAAGAAACAACTTCTTTTGATGTAAAGAAAATTTAAAAAAATGACCCCAATTCTAGTTCCATAAACACAGTTTACAGCGTAAGATAGACCAGAGTCAGGCCCATATTGCAGATAAGGAAACTGAGAGGATACCATGTTAAAGGGAGAAAAATATTTACTTAAAAATTTCACAGAAAAAAATCATGTAAGCACATTGTATTTCAGATTTAAACCTTTTCATTTAAAAAAAAAAAAAAAATCATTTCCAGCGCTTGTATTTTGCCAGGCAGTTACAAGAAGCCATTTAAGCCACTCATCCCACTGCTGTGATCACTTGTTTGTATCTGTGGCCATTCCCCTCCAGCTCCTCACCGAGGGACCAGCTGGGCCGTTAGATTACTTTTATTTTTCCACTCTGTGCAACAAAAACACCTGGCTAATGGCTGGGCGTGAAGGGCAGAGGAAACACAAGGTACTGTTAAAAACATTAACCGTAACTTAAAAGTTAAAGCCAGCCCCATTAAAGAGGTTTTACTACCCGGTGGCGATGCCGGGTGCCGGGAAACCCCTGTTTCGGCGGCCTCGCTCCCTAACAAGCCTGGGGTGGAAGTTACGCTCTCATGTTTTACCGGGGGGAGAAATAAAAGCAAGTGACCAAATGTGTTACCCGCACATGAGGGAGGGGGGAAGCGGTTAAAGGGATCCTTGCTCCGGCTCTGCTAACAGAGGGGCAAGGCGGGTACGCAAGTCGCTAGGGGGGTTGGCACTTCTGCTAAAATTAGACATACTATGTGCAAGCCTTTATTCAACGCAGCACTCCAAAACCACTGCAGTCTATTGTGCTGCAAGGAGGAAGATCCCTTTATTCCTTTACGGCATAACTCAACCGTGCTGTGCTCGTCACACCTACTTTCCAAATGCTATTCCTGCCTTCCGAACGGCGGGACGAGCAAAACGCTGCGGCGCAGTAACACTGAGAGCTTCCCTCTTGCTGCAGAAACCAAAACCCTAATTTCACCCTCAGCTTGTTAGTGGCGTACAAATTTTAAGATATTCAAACACTGCAAACTGTTAAGAGTAAAATCTACAGTCCCACCAGGGACAACTGCACTAGAGAGCCCAGCACAAGGCCAAGACAAGCGATGATCTCTACGTACGTGAGCAAGAGTTTTCAGAAACGCCTGATTTTACCAGACTTTTCAGCAAGTGCTTCTTACAGGCACAAGAAACCTCGCAAACCCCTGGGAGATTACACCCGCGCGTGCAAACGACTCGCACAAGTAGGAGCACGCAGACCCACGCTGGCCCAGGGAAGGTGGCAAGCTTGGAAAAGAAGGGCTGTGCTCCCACTGAACATATGGCAAAACAGCCACCGAGTTCAGTACGGGCAGCAGTCGGCCTGGAGTTTGCCTTCAGGCTTTTCCTCTGAAACCCCCAGTGGGAAAACAACCAGCTCAAATTTGAAAACACATCCAGCAACTTATAACCAAAAGAAGAAACGGGTCATTTTAATTCACACGTCTCTATCCGATATGTAACTTAGCGGCTGCCTTTCCTCCCAGTGAAATCTGGCATGGATAAAGTCAGTTTTCCCGCTACTTAGTTAACACTGATGTGCTGCTTGTGGGGCACTCGAGCAAAACCCTACATTTCACCACGGTAAAATATTATGACCTGAGACAGTTGCCCTTGAAACTACAGGCATACTGAAGCCAACTGCGACGTGCCCAAAGACCAGTATCTCAGAAATGCCCCGATCCAGTTTAGGCACCAAAATAATAGCCAGGTTTGTGAAAGGGAGCAACACCAAAGCACCCTGATGGAGCTGAACTCTTCTGACGTGCACTTAAAGAACAAAACTTAGATTTTCTGGAAGTTTTGTCTCTATTTGTAAATTCCCAAGTATTTAAAGGTTTTCAGTTAGATCTTTTGCTTAGTTAACAGGGACTAAGTAAGAGCATCTCCACTGCAAAAGAGAAATAAAGATATAAACTTTAATCTTACCTGCAGCTATCGACTGCTAACTCCCAAGCTCAGCAACAGGAGAGGACGGAGAAACGCATCTGGATTCTCACTTAAGAAGTCACTGAAGTAATACCCACCCATCTGTAACCTAATCCTTTCAGCGAGGAACTATCCACAGAGTGCGAACAAACGATGACGAACAAATGATGAAAAGTCAAACTGCCAACAGCCATCCCCAGTAATTACCTGCAATTCTGCCTGGTACTAGTTTGTGCAATGCAAGTATAGCTGGAGCAGTATTCTGAATTAAATGAAATTCTTGATATAAACATAATTAAAAAGAATGAAAGAAATGCTAAATGTTACACTGAAATATTTCCTTAAACCAGGACCTAGGTACACAACATTTTTACAGGATGCTTTGGGAGAAAGGAATGTACTTTCCCAGCACAAAAGGATCAATGTTAATGATTTTTTGTCTTAATTGTCTTTCCAGATTTCTGCTGTGCTGCTTACAAATTAGTTTTTATCCTACATGACATTGTGGAATATCCACTAATATCTTCTATACTGACAAATACTTTGAAGGCTGATGCTTGCTTTCAACTGTCTAGTCACTGTCAGAAAAGGAAAAGAAAAAGAGAACATCGTACTCAGCAAAAGCAGAGACCATTCAGTGTAATCAGGGAAAGAAGTTGCCATATAGTTAACTATCTCAAGGGAGTAAAAATATGCGCTAAATGTCTTCAAGTAATCCATGTTGTAAATTCATTCAGTTATTGACCTATATCTTATCAGAATATAAACAATCAGGGAAAGACAAACATGCAAAGCTTTCACAGAAATCGAATTCACGAGAAGTCCCATCTTTTTAAAAGTCTAAGAGTAGCTGGAACTTGCAATCATAACTTAACTGGGCTTGGAAACAGCCCTCTGAACAAGCAGCAAAGCACTGCACGTTTTCACGGCGGGCAAAATGGGCATGAATTAGAAAACAAATAGATGCATTTTTAAGGCCAAATTCCATCTGGCCTCCTTGCTGGAATGTTTTACTACCTTTAAGCAGAAAATTAATTTAAGCCAAAAACCTGTGGTCCTCCTCCCATGCTGTTGGCTAGTAAAATTTCTCCAGCTCCCGAAGCCCATTACTCTGTTTCTAGCCACATCTTGAATTAAAGCACACAGACACATCCCCCCTTAACACCCCAGCTGAGACACAAGCCAATTGCTTTTCATCTTTGGCAACCCAAAGAGTCAAAAAAAATATCTAAGCACATTTTCTTACTTATTTTAAAAGTATGTCGCATCTCTTTTAAATAGCACCCAGCTTTAAAACAAAAGTGAGGAAATGGGACAGATCTGCTAAAAAACACATGACCCCACACTAAAAATGACTGCAGTGTGTTTAGTTATTCTGAAGCCTCCGCTGAACTCTATTTATTTCCATTTCCTGCCCACTTTAATGTACTTCAGTGGCCCGCAGTAAAGTTAAAGCAATAGGTGTCTGTCATAAAGATGAATAGTGCTATTGGAATGCATAATACAGTGGAAAGAGGAAATGAGAGCAATCTGGTTTATTTACATCTCAGGCTCCCATCAGCACCTCAGCCTACCTCCCCACGGTTTCAGCGGCCTTTCCTCTTATCTCGCCCTATAGTCCCCTGCAATGATTTGGCTTTTAACCTCGCAGAACCAGAGGGTAGGAGCTGATCTCCGAGATCTGCGTGCGTGAGCAGGCAGAGCGGCGGCGCAAACAGCCGTGCAGCGTGCTCGGCGTAAAGGAAGCAAAATAAAGGTAATGGGAGTGATTTAAAATAATTAAAGGCACAAACAAAACAAAGGACTCCGAAGAGATCTGCTATCGTGTTTAAATTTAGATCAACACACAGGAACCTGACTACTTCTGAAAAATAGTAATTACTGTATTACAAAATATTACTTTTAATCTCCTTTCTTTACGATCTAATTAAACAGATATTTTACTTGCATTTGGAAAATGTTTTTCTTAATTTGATTCAATTTTAACATTCTGTATATTCTATAAACCACACATACAAACTAGTATGTAATTTTGTGCTTATTTTAATAGTGTCTGACTTCATTTAAAAATGATGACTTTTAATTTGCATGTTTATCGTTGAGTTTAAGTAATCCTTTAATTTTTCTCTTGGTTCTGTAGCTTACTGTAACTTCACAATGCAGATTCAGTACTGATTTTGTTCATATGAAAACATGGTCTTCCAATACCCATTATGTTATTCTTTCTCTCTTTTTTTCAGCCTTCATCACAGTATTATCATTTTGCATAGCAATAACTGTTTGGGGAAATAGTTGCAAAGCCATCATCACACAATACTTTGGTGTCTGAAAAGCTTTTGTTTGCATATCCCTTTTAGAAACACAATTAGATAAAAAATTTTGATAGAAATTAGACACTTTCAAATAAAAGATGAATAGCGTTCCATCTTTAATTATTTCCTCCTTTGAAGCTGGAGTTTAAACTCTGATTAGCCTATGAGCATGGTAACTCAGATTACAGAAACCCTGCTTAGACTGCATGAAAAGTTACTACTCTTTTTTCCTCTTTAAAGCAAATTCAGTGCTTATGACAAGTGCTAGAATGACTGTTCTGGAAACTGATGTCTTGAACACCTTCATCACATCGAATGCCACCTACTGCACATACAGTCCAACTTCAGTTAAGCTGCTTGAATGATACAGTAGCCCTGGATTTCAGCATCAGCATGACAATCTGATAGCAGCATCCACTATGTACAGGATATGTTGCTTTGTCAAAATGCCTCAAAACCATCACCTCTTAAGATCATTTTATCAGGAACAAAAGGCAGCTTTTATTATTACATTTATTCAGGCAATAGCCCCTCTTTTCAGAATCACAGTTGTTATGGTAAGCCTTGAGAGACAGACTCCTTCATAGACGAGCTCTGGCCAGAGACCAACAACCCAGCTCAGACCGCCCAGTGAACCAGGAGGGGAGTAATGCTCCAGACAAGACCTTCAGCATGTTTAGATGGTTATAACTGCATTTGTTTCAGCAAAACGGTGCCCATTTGTATCAGACAGACTCTTAACAAACGTAGGAGTTCAAGAAAGCTTGGATCCCAGCCTCAGCGAAAGTAGCATTAGCTTAGAAAAATTGGATAGGACTCTCTGGGAAAAAAGCACTTGGAGCACTCAGGACATCTGTATATAAACCCTAGAACTGTTTCAGTCCAACCATCTGAATCCAATTTAAAAAAATGCCCAGCAGCAGAAGTTAGGGAGTGGACACATTTTCCAAATGAACACCATTAGCATAATGCAGATTTAAAATCAACTGTGAAGACCAATGCTTGGCATTGGATCACACCCTCTCAGTGTCTCTTTCACTTGTTCATTTTATCAATTATTTGTTTAGTAAATGAATACTTGAGGACCATAAAGTAATGACATAGCTTTTAGAACCAAAGGGCTGCCCTTTGTGTATTCCTCCTACAAGCTACAAATTGCTGCATATAGTGCATAGTTAGCACACCAGGCAGTCTGTCCCCAAGAACAAAGTGGATTACATTTATTCTTCATCTTAATTAAAATGCCACTGCTTCAGTTTAATTGCTTCACCAAAAACTGACTTGTTGGCTGAAAAGTCTTGGGCTTGCATCTGAATTTAGAGAGTACTGTAGTGGGTTAGAATTCTTCCTTTTCTTCCTTGCTTGGAATTAAAAAAGAAACCTTCTAAATAGGGTTGGATAGAAAAGAAATGATGGGTATTTCTAACTCCTCAGTCACAAGCAGGTCACACATTGGCTTTCAACAGTTTGGTGCAGTTCTTTGCCTACTCGGTGGCACATGTATGAGACACCACCTCTCTCTCTAATCTGTTCATCCCACAGCATCTGCGTTAAGCTGGATTCCAGTTTCTTTTTTATCCTACTCCGCAGCAGAGGAACTTCAGCAAGTAAATTCAGGCCTTCACCATAACCATGTGTTGGAAAGAGAAGCAAAGTTCTCCTTTGGTTTCAGTTAAGAGGCTGATGCACAGAAGTAGCTGACCCCATACTGCGGGCCCCATCTCGCATTAGAAAGGAAAGGTATATAGGCAGCTCCTCAGGGGGAATCTACAGGTGGGGGACACTGCCCAAAGCATCAAATAGTCCTCCTACGAAATCTCATTAGTGATGAAGTATGATCTCAGCCATCCAAATAGGAGATGCAGACAGACCATTTGGAGAATGTGTAGAGGAAAATAAGCAGTTTAGAAAGCAATGATTTAGGAAGTTTAAAGGATTGTGGTTTGTTTAGTTTAGAAGACAGAAGATTGCGAGGAGACTTGAGAAGACTCCTCCAGTACACAAAAGGTAGTTATAAAGAGATTGGTGACCAATTCCTCTCTGTGTCTGCTTTGGAAAGAAAAAGAAGAAATCATACTATTTTTCAGCAAGAACGCCTTAGGTGAAGTACAATGAAAAACTTTCAAAGATGTGTAAATACTGGTAAGGGTTAAAGAAGGATGTTGCGAAATCTCCTTCCTTCGCTGCAGGTTCTCAAGAGCAGGTGAGAAACGTCCGTGGGAAGTGATCTGGAGATAGGTGATCCCATCTCATTGGGGGAAACTGGACTA
Source organism: Apteryx mantelli (assembly GCF_036417845.1). NCBI lineage: Eukaryota > Metazoa > Chordata > Aves > Apterygiformes > Apterygidae > Apteryx > Apteryx mantelli. The sequence continues at coordinate 79,311,541 of NC_089981.1, read as the reverse complement.
CCTTTTGAAGATCTGAAGGTCCTTTCCAGCCCTACATTCCTCTGATCCTAGTGTTTGGAAAGATGAGTAACATACTCGCAGACTGACTTGTTGCTTTGATTCAAGTGTCACAGACGGACAAAGAAAATAGAAAATATGTTTTCCTTAATGACTGTTCAGTGATCTACACTGTCTTAATCCCAGCAAGTTTTCCAACCTGCATCATTTCTGTATTAACTCTTGTCCTCTTGCCCTAGTAGTACCACCTCAAATAATTCCTCTTTTGCCAAATACTCATAGCCCATCATCATTATCCCCCAAACATTCTTTATGATTGCCTAATATATTTGTCTTTCAATCTACTGTTACAGATTAAAAGGATGGAATTGTTCCCTACAGGTTCAGAGGATGATTTTAGGAATCTAAGTGAGGTACCTAAATTAGATGGCGTTAGTCCCAACCACTCCCATCTGTCCATGACTTTCTAGAATTAAAGATAATAATCAAGACTGATGAAAATCTCAGAAATGAGAATTGGGAAAAAAAAAAAAATAGAGAGCACTAGCCGCATCACAGTAACCAGATTATCTCCTTCCAAAGGTTCAAAAGAACTCATTGCAAAGTCAACTGAAAAGAGCTGTGAAGGAATGCAAACTAGCCAGACGAGATTACAAGTGGAAGACATCTCAGGGTTGTTGATGGTATACCAGAAATGCTGATAACAGGGTAGCATGAGAAAAATGAATCCATAGCTATCTGCAGGCTTATCTGCCCAGATGCTTCTAGAGACCCAGCTATCAACAAACTTCACAGCCTCTTCATAAAAATTTGCCCATTCAACCTGTTGCTCCTCTGACCCAGAGATATGTCAATCAGGTTTTCAGGAGTAACAAAGAATTGCAAAAAAAAAAAAAAAAAAATCCCCCAAAAACAAAAAAGAAACAAAAAAACAAGGTTTCCCCCAGACACCCACACAATGACAAATGGACAGAGATATCAAACACTCAAATGTATACACTAAACAAAGAATGATAAGGACTAGTTACTTAAAGATTTTCCAAAACTTAAAGCAGCTCAGTGTGTTCTATGACAATACTTTATTTACATGCTTCTCCTATTTCAATATTTTCTTTAGATGATAAACTCTTTAGACAAAGATCACCTTTTTTTTCTCCTGAGCTTGTGCAGCATGGACCATGAACCAGGCTCCTGTGATGGTGGTAGCAGTGTCATAGTAAGAACAAGATTATTAGTAGTAAGATATTCTTGTTGCTTTTGTTGTTGTTCCTATTGTTCTTCATCAGCTATTTACCTGAACAATATTAGAAAGCCCTTTTCTACTAAACAACCAATTCCTAATAGTCCTATGTCAGGTCAGCCATTTGCTTTGCTCCTTTCCCCAGCAGGTGAAGAAAGGAGGGAACTGTGCACAATAAACCAGATAACCAGCCTTGAATCCTTAAAATACTTGACCAGGATGTACACAAAGGCCTCAAACATTCTCTAGGCAACCTAAATATCAAGCAAAATATTGCCTTTTTTAAGCTGCTCTCCTGTGTCAGCGCAGCCGGTCACATAGGTGTGCGCGGGACAGTGACAGCCCTGTGATTAATGCCCCCGCGCAGCAGTTATTGCAGGAACAGCGAGAAGCCCTGCAGTGGTCCCGTGAAGCCCGCACGTTGTGCAACCTCTCCCCACGCACAGGGCTGGTGTAATCAAAGAGCAGCAACTCCCCTTGCCTAAGGTCTCTCTTCTACCAACATAAATCAACGGGGTTATGCCCACGGGCAGACACAGACCCACTCTACCCATGCTCAGAGCATCTTGAAAGCCATGCTAATACGATTAATAGGCTCAGCTACAACACAGAGCATAAACACATTATAAACATGGTCAGAGTGAGCTTGTATCTCCTTTAACACCCATACACGTAGGCATGCCCAGAGATGGCTTGCTAAAACACCTCTGTAAACTCTTTCAGCCTCCTCACAAAAAAGCCTCATCTCCTGAGATGGGGAGCAATCAAATACCTGGCAACAACTTTCAACATCCTTCAAGCCAGATCCTATTAAAACCAGCAACTGAGAGATGAAAGGCTCTGGCTCACTCTACTCCTCACCCTTACAGGGCTTTTAAACGTTTATGGTATCTATTGTTACTTCTATAGAAGTTCCACAAATGCAGACAATGCCTAACATCATAGCATACATTTATGTCTCCGTGCAATTGAAGTTACTACAAAAGAGGTTGTTTTTATTTTGTGTTCTGTGACCTTGGAAAAGAGGCTGTCTCCTCACCTGCTGGAAAAGGACAAGTTACTGAGGAGGAAAGGGTTCTTCTACAAAGAGAAACTACAGCCCCTGGGTGATATTCTGGCCCTAAAGGCATCCATGGCAAAATTCAGACTGAGTACAAAGTCAATATTTCACCCTCTGAGCTTCAGCATCTCCACTCCTAGCTTCAAATCAACAATGAGCATTCTTCTTTCACCTCCTTGTCTCTTCATTGCATAAAGTGTCCATGAAAAACACGTCTGTAGTTATTAGGTGATGAGCTAAATTAATATGGAAATTTCTTCTCACTTTAAAAATGAAGCTTTGTGGCACTAGGTAACATTGTGTCAAATTTGCAGTAAATCATTAAGGAAAAAAAAAAGCATGTCATCCAGTGTTTCTTACTGCTTTTATATTGCTATTATAAATGTAAATACACATTTAAAAAAAAAAGGATATTGTGTGCAATCGTGCCTTGCTAACATACTTTAAAATTTGACAGCAAGTCAAACAGCTCCAACTGCAGATGGTGCTGAAGCGGTTCTACAGATCATTAGAGTTTAAGGTCAACAAAAATAACTGTCTTGTCCGGCCTCCTGCAGATCACAGACCTGCTAATTTCAACGAGAAGAAGTTGACCCCCATAGACTTATTTAATGAAAACAGATGTAGCATTTTAAGAAACACTCACTTTCATTTGATGTGCATATCTTCCAAAGCCACTCTACTTCCGAAAGAATCATGTTTTTAAAGTACAAGTATATGAACAAAAACATACAATCAAACATAGAGGGACAGCACTTCGGATGATGTAAATCCAGAGCTGACACGCACTACGCTTTGCTCCGGCGCCAGTTTATATCAGCTGCGCCAGAAACTTTACTGTCTCTGATCAATTTGAGAAATCGGAGTGGCTGATTCCAGGACTCTCAGCTCACGAGACAGCACCATCCCGGACACTCACTCTGTACCAGTAAAATCTGATTTATGCTTGCAGTTCTAGTCTCAGAGAAATTCATTATGCAGGATATGCTCAAAAATGTGTGTTTTGCTTCACAAGACTGCTGCCGTGATTCACAGGGAAAACCTGCACAGAAGGCACAGCCTGGGATGTTACCGCTCCAGCTCCAATCAGCAGCTCGACACTGCTACAAATTCACATCAGCATTTCATGGAAGTCCCTGCATGAAAAAGTTCAGCAGGATTTGTTCAAGACCACAATCGCAGAAGCAATTCGTCACAATCAAAGGTAAGCCCAAAAATAAATAAATAAGGACGGGACCAGCTAGAATAACAAAGTAGCTCGGCCGAGCCAGCAGCCGCATGACAGCCAGAGGCACCTCCAGAGCAATCCGAACAACTGTCCGCAGATCCTGCCAACGAGCCAGATGCTGCTGCTGGAAGAATGCGTGTGTTGACATAAACTCAGAGATGCGAGATGCTTAGCACCAAGAGCAATCCATCTTCCCTATTACCATGTGGCTGCCAAGCTTCGCTCTCATGCCACAGAGGGATGAAAACAAACTTCATAAAACACATGCAGTTTCTATACGACATGGAGCTTCCCCCTCCTCCTCACTACTACCAGCGAGCTGGGTGTAACTATAAATGACCTGATGCTTTTCCTGAGTTAACAACAGAACCAGGAAAGAATATCCTTGGCTAAACAGCTCACTGCACACACTGCCAAAAAGCCAACGAACTTATCATACTGTATAGGAAATTCCTATCTTCCACACCAATTAGTGACCCAACAGTGATTGATTTTATAATCCCAAACTTGACTTACAAAGTGACTTCCTCTGGGGCCAACTTTCCATTACCCAGCATGCGGAAAATTGTATACAGTCAGCACGCTATGAAAACCAAAGAAAAATAAGTGCTTTTAAACCCCAATTCTACCATGCCTTCACATTCTTGCTTTCCTAAGGGAGATGCACTTTTGACGGTTACTTCCTTTCCCTGCCCTAACATCCTATCTCCGCCATACGTAGGCTGGGCACTCAATCAAAACAGAAACAACAACAGGAACCAGCAGCTATTCATTACAATAGGATCAAAACATATCTAGGCACTCACACTTGGGCCAAGTCACTGTCCTTGAAGACCCTGCTGTAATCCACTTCTCCTCTCCCACCACAGACACCATTATTGAAAGTGTCTGCACTTCACCCTGAAGCATCACGTATTAAAAATCACTGCTTTTTAATCACAGCCCGCTCCTTGGCAGACAGTCACATCTCGGAACTGCAGGAGGCAATGAAACCAAGCAGCTGAAAGGTGAGAAAATTTACTGGCCAACAACACAGGCTGATGTTTATCCTTTATTTTAATCAAGCTAACATTAGCTTCACTCTATAAAACTAGAACTGCGCTGCACAGTAACTACCAGTGTAATCACAGCAGCAGTACCACAATATGATTACCGGACACTAATTATATCTTATAAAGAGTTAAAGACAATCGAGTACATGTAATAAAGATTTATATGTGGTTTTCCACTGACCTGGAAACAGCTTCATACATTAATAAGTTAACATTACTGCAAGGAACAAAGCAAACAGTTACATCTACATGACAAAATACACGGAGCACAAGAGCCAGATGTTGGGTCCTTTAATCAAGGAAGCAATTATTTAATTCCGAGGAAAAGATTTTCTCTTTATTCCATCAATACATAATATCACTCATAAAAGACCCAGCCCTGGCTCCATGGCCTGGCCTAGGTCCAAATCCACGGTGCAGCAAAGGGACACGAACCCAGGAGTCTTCTCTTCCTACCACGTGGTTGTTCTGGGCAGTAAGCACAGGGCGCACACCGCATTTGGCAGTGCAGTCCCCAAAGCGACCATCACGGGAGACTGAGCCACCCTCGCACTCCTTCAAGGAAAGCCAATTCTTGGTGGACGAGTGGTACAGGGAACACCAAGGATCTGCTGGTGCTCTCCACCACAGAAGCCAGCTTCCAGCTCCCAGACAAGAGGTGTCACTTGGCCACCAACCTCAAGGCTCCCCACTCCAACCACCGGCGAGAACTGCAGGTCTTTGCTAAGTCATCCCAGCCATACCCTTCTGGCCCACCATCCCACCACCCAGAAAACAACAGCTGATGTTCCTCAAAGATGGACACACAGTGGCCACAATCAACAGGCACCCAAAGGCAGAAAGAAGCGTCTGCTCCGACTCTGCAGCCGAAGCCAGAGACATCCTGCACACCACGAGGCCGCCCTTTCTGTGCTTGGCCTTATGCCGAAGTGACTACAGAGGCAAGAGTAAATATTTATATACTGGTACTATTCAAAGGCCCAACTGGGACTCAGGCCACCACCTGCCAAACTTACAAACCTAAAAAATTCAATAAGTTTATCAAAATCCCAAATTACACAGAGCACTGCACAACATGCGATTCAGCAGTTCTGCAGCTACACTGCTATGGGCATTGCAGCCAAAAAGTACTTCCCTCTGCAAGGTTACGCAGAGGCTGTCCCTAGACTAAATAGCCAGATTTAGCCTGAAAATACCACGTTTAAAAAAAGCTCCTGTATAAGACACAACAGATAGAAACACTTAATGAACAGATCCATTAACTAGAGAATATCCCTGCAGCAATTAAAACTTTGCAAAGTACTACAATGTACACCTGGTTATTGCTCCGACATCTGCTTAGGTTTTCTATGTGTTTATAAGTTGGACCAAAGAGAAAGATAACCGAGTTTATGGACATAACATAACAAAAATGACAACATGTTACCGTTAACTGTTCACCAAAAACGGCATAAAAACTCAAATAAAGCATGTGCACTGTTTGAAATGCTTCAAGTTACCGCATTTTATAATGAACCATATATAACCAAATGGTGTTTCTCCTACTGCTGAAGAAGAATAATTTTATTTTAAACTAAAGATCCCATCGTAAAATGAGAGGAAATTCAGAGTCTGAACAATCACAGTTGTGCTGAGCACATTTTTAGGCATATGGCAATTTTATAATGGTCATTGGGAATGAAGAGCTAAAATTCTGGTGCAGCCTCTGAATTTAAGACATTTCACATAAAGCTGCACATCTCAGGAAACAAATAAATTGCTAACTGTGCAACCTCATAACACTATGACCAATACTCAGCATATGTAAATTTGACTATCTCAAAATGTGAGTGCTATTTTCAGAACAAGAACCCAATTACTTTTTTAAAGGGTCTGAAAAAGTCAGAAATAAAATTTCTTCTGTCTGGAGACATCATTAAAAGAAAACAAATATAAGAAGATCTGTCTTAGCTTTATACAGTTCAGGTTACCTCAACACTGTGCAGCTACAATATGCAATCCAGTGTTCCCAAGCAAATGCCCTGATTACTATTGTTAAGTCTTTCATTTAAAGAGTTCCTTCCTGTTTAAAATGTAGAAAGCCAAGTGTGTTTTCCCACCGCTAAGCATTGTGTAAGACTCTTTTATTCAAGCAAGCTGGCTGAAGATGGATGAGCTTCCAAACTGAAATCATTTTTAATTACACGTTTTTCTCTCATTACTAATTTCCTAAACATGTCTCTAATCTTGCAGTGAAATCTCTGAGTGCAGTAGGTGTATCCACACACACCACGCTCTAGAAAATTAATATGAGATAACGATCGGGACTGCCATCACAATATAACCTGAAACAAGCAAGATACACTAGGGGTGATACATACTCATTAGACTCTAATCTCAAGTGTTTCTGGAAAGCAGCTGTTAATGGGTAGATTCCCTCCCTCCTACATCTTTGGAGCCATGTACTTATGAGGATCCGAGGGAGGGAGATGCTTCAAATCCACATTACAAAGTCACCTCCCGTTTGCACTTTCCACCAGGCAGTTAAAAGCGTGTGATGCCAAATGCATATGCACCCCTTCACTTCCTCACTCTGAACACTCCACTATGAAGCACTTTTGCGTAAGGGTGCCAACACGACCTTCTCCTCCACAAACGTGGCCAACCCACCTCCCTCCCACCATCAGGGGCTCCCTCCCACCAAGGTCTCCTGGTGGAGCTATCTCCCGCCAAAAGCGCAGGAGGAGAGAAGAAATGTTGGAGGTAGCTGCACCCCTGGAAGAGGCGGGAGGGCACATGCCCACGCACCCCCATGCACTGGAACGGGGTCACCACATGGCAGCTCTGTGCATCAGAGCCTCTTTCAACGGGGCAGGAATCAGGACTATGTAGGGACTCGTCAGCATAGGTCAACCAAATGCCAGCCAACTCTTCACACGGGATCTTCTCTTGTTCCTCGAGTATCTTTTGCTCCCTGAAGGGCATTTCACAGGTAAACGTGTTGCGGCACTGAACCGACAGAGCAAGGTGGCAACTTTTAGGGGGAAGAAAAAAAAACAAAAACAAGAGGAAAAGCCAAGGGCAACTGTCACTGCTCTCTCCCCAGCTAACTCATTACACACCCAAATCTTCAGAGAGCAACGCTTTCCGCACACCAGCTGGCTTCTCTTCAACAAACATTTCCCAAAGAAAAGAGGCAAACCTTAGGAACTTTTAAAAGTGTTTGACATTTAAGGAATCAAATAAAGCAAAACAAGATAAATCACACCACTTAAAGAGGTTTATATCTTCCAAGTGTTCTTAAAACATGACACAAGTATGGCTGCCTACTCATTCAAAGAAAAGTGATCACTGCTGTTTAACAGTCAAAAACAATGATAGTACAGGGAGACTAACAACATAATTTTTAAGTGTATGCACCACAGTAATACACATAAAAACAGTGCATATATAAGGAAGGCCAACAGGAGAGCTATGACATACATGCATGCAATTCACCGGTCTGTAAAGGCATGCTGAGCAAAATGAGTACACTAAATGGAGTAAGTACATCTAAAAAAATGTAACGCTAGCTGGCTTGCGCTAGGTCCCTACGGAAGTCCACAGCACAAACAGTACCAGTAGGCTGGTATCGGGATGTTTCACTCCACTCACACATGCTCCTAAGGAAGCTGGCTGAAGAAAAAAAATATTTTTTTTTTCAAAAATGTCAATAGTTTCCCAGAATTGCTACAAAATTTCATCCCATTTTTCTACTTGCTGTCCATCTACTTACCAAGATCAAAAGCTTTAAATCCAAGCTTTGACTTCCTTAAGAACTCAATAAAAGAATTTGACCCTCTATGAGAATGTTGGTCCTTCTTGAAGATTGCTTCATTCAGCAAAGGGAAGGAAAAAAACAGGGGACACCTTCATTTTCTCTTTCCCACAGCATCTTGAGAGGAACATCAAGAAGACAGATACAAACCCAAGGTTTCACCAGTTTTACCGCACACCACCCACCGCTTTCACTGGAAGCGGCAGCCTTGCTTGGACTCGCGACAACACACCAAACTGAGCTACGCAACCCTCAACCTCAAACAGGAATCAACTGACCACTGAAGTCAAGGAAAGCCTTTCAACTAACTTCACTGGGTTATGACTGGGCTCCTACTTCTTTTTAATTCTCGTTACCATTCGCTGACAACTCCTTTACAACCAGAGGGACAGGTTCTTTGCAAGACACTGTTTTGGCTCCCTTAGCTAATGTCTTTTTCCACAGACTGAAGCAGGTCAGATTATCTACACATATCAAAGAAAACATCATGCTTCATAAGCTATTTTTCTGCTTTGGTAAGGAGTAAGCACGTTTTTATTTGTTACTATGTTTACACATTACCTCACTAAGTGGCATTATTGTTATCCCTACTGAGGCTCTCTTAGAATAGGAACATAGAAAACAGGATTTCCTCCAGCTCTGCATACCTAGTTACTCCAGAGTCATTAATGACATAGGACTGGATTGAACAAAGACTCAGCATCAAACAAGCATTCAAAGCAGCCTGGAACAAAAATATCTTTGTCTGGAACGCTGCATTGATGTTCCGCCTTCCACCAAAAATGCAAAGAAAGCATAAATTTGCTTTAAAGACTGTTTTTACACGAATGTTTTCATGAGAAAAATGGAATAGCTAAACACTTGCATGTGGAACATGTTTATACCTCCCAATTGGTTCCAAATGAAATTTACTGCAGTTTTTACATAGCAGCCTATACATCAAATTGCCCTTTGTACTGCAGATCAGAAGCAACTTCACTGCCATCAAAAGGAACTCTACAGATGGAAAAAACAGAAAAGCACCAAGTCCCACATGAGAATCCTCCAAAAATCCAAACCAACTGCTTATTGTCCTCCATGTGATTACAAATGATAGATAAAACATCCAAGGTTAGAGAACACTGCTCACCTCTTTAGATTTTAAACTAACCAAACTTGTCTGTGATTGGGCACTTCTAAAATTTCTCTAACCACCATCTTAAGGAAAATTTATAGATGCATTTTTATAAGAAAAATACAAATGATACTGCCCTGAGATCTGTAGAGGTTGATTCCTCAGGTTGTTAGCCAGGTAGTGTTTTGGATGGAAGCCGTTATCGCCGTGCCTCCGTTCTCTGCCAGAAAGTGCCTCCCCGCAAAACCAGCACCACGTGGTGACACCCCCCGCGCTGCCCTGCGGGACATGCCACTAATAACCCACCACCAGAAAGCAGGGTAGCGACCTCCTTCTCCCTTACCATTCATCTCATCCCATAGACAGACTCTAGAGGAGACTAACTCAGGGTATGCTTCCAGAAGCTATCCTGCAAGTACATCTTCCCTGAGAATTAACAGGAATTTGGAAGAAAATTACAGGAAAACAATGAAGAAAACAAGCCAGAGGCTGAAGACTGTCCACATAATTACCCTGTAAAGGCCAGAGTTGCCAAGACATGGAAGAAACAACATAAGAGCTACAAGGATATTGCTTGGGTTCAGCCCTTGCTGTCCAAAATCACCCTGGCAATCTCTTAAAGACCGCTGGAGAGGGTGTATAAAAGCACAAGGCAGCGTTGGCCCAGCAGGCACCCGGGTGGGAGAATCACACGCGCAAGTAAGGAGGCTCTAGGAGCAACACTAGCGGTCTGTTTAATGCTATCAGCACCTGCCTGAGGACATTTCCTACCTCTACCTACAAACACAGAGATTCCCAAACCATTAAGTAAACATTCTTTGAAGATAATGAAGCTTATTCTAATCTCACACTGATTTCACTCCTGTATCGTACTCCACCAAACTACAAGACTCCTGGGTTAAGACCTCTGCGAGATCAGGATTACCTTAACTCTTGTGCTCCTGCAAAGACTTAAAGAATCCTGTTGAGGCGAAGAAAGAAGCTGATTTTTCACTCAGTAGGTTTACATTTTTTCATGTCGAACAATCATAGACATTTTTCAGTCTACTTCCTCAGATGTGGATGAGCTGCTTCTGTACTGTTATGCTTAACGAGATGACCTGCTGCACCAGACCTTTCACTGCTTCCAAAGAAAGCAGGAGTACAGCCTTTGGAAAGCAGAGGGGATGACCTGGACTAGTTCAAACACCGGCAAGCAGGGCTGTCACTCCAGTGGCACGGGGAAAGAAAATCAGACGGAACCTGGACTAGCAAGGGGAATTAAAATGGAAGCTACAAAAAGAAAACAGAAAAATACAGATATTCCAGTGCATCACCTCAGAAAACAAGGCTCCTGTGTTCTCATTTGTGTTCACTTCCCAGGGTCAAGTGTTTACAGTTCAACTGTCTACTTTACACACTTTCCATTGCACCCAATGCCAGAAGCGGCAAGCCCTCCCACAGTAATAAAAAGCTTGGTGAAGAACTTGGGGCAGGTCAGAAAAGCCCGCCCCATCTATAACATATCTTTCATGTCATCAAAAGATTTGTCAGCAAGATGCTGCAGCCCAACTAAATTCTTGCAGTACACATCAGAGCTATTTTGCTCCTGGACTGTGTGTACTTAGTAACAGCCATGGCCAGGACAGTAGAAGGATATACAGCACAAATCTCAGAGAAGGGGCTCAAACACCATGCCACTGGCACAGCACAAACTCTGCTCTTCAGGTGTCCTTTTACTGCCTTCCCAGAGGGAGGCACCAATAGGCACTCACTCTCTCTCATTTCAGCTGTTTGCAAATGCCACAGGTTGGGCCGAATATTCAAGCTTGGCATCAGTCCAAAGGCAAATTTCTTTTGGAAAGTTTGAGTATTATCAGTCTGGGTTGTATGCTTCATAGATAAACCGCTGTTAGATTTGGATAAGCTATGTCTTAGCTATACCAAACAGACCCTGGCATTATAATTTTTTCCACAAGCAGGTGATCATATTCCCGGTGAATGGAAAAATTAAGAGGATGTGCTGGAAAAAAGCACATAGAGGTAATGCTACACCTACGCAGAGAGAGATTTGAAATACACTCCTGGATCGAGTTCTGCAAGTCTGATTTCCTCCCATTTCACCAGTGTAAATCAACTGAAACTACACAGAGCCAACAGCCTTCATTTTCCACCTGTTAACATGGGTTTTCGATTCCACTTTCAATAAATGAACCATGATGCAAACTGTTGTGAAATGAAAATCAACTGCCATATGTAACAGAAGACAGAAGTAAAGATGTAGAGCCAGATTCAGAACTATGTATTGTTGAAAATATTCTTCCCTAAAGCCAGTCATGGCTCCCCGAAGGGTTGTTACCAAAGACACGGCTATTCTCCACTGCCAAACAGCCCACGGGGAGCCAGCGAGGCCGCAGGCTAAGAGCAGCCAAGGTGCTGCTCCAATTTACACGCGCTCGTGAGCAAACTGGCAAATGCCAAGCGCAAAGCCCATCCTTTCGTGCCAAAAAGCAGCAAAAGCTATTCCCAGTCTATATTTCACATGTACAACACATCAGCCCAAGAAACTCTTCAAATCAAAAAAAAGTTTTCTAGCCATTTAGCTCTTTGTTAAAGTCTCAAACTTTAAGCTCTTGAATAAAAAGCAGCTTCACCAGAGGTCAGTCAAATGGCAGTAAGAATACACAAGGCTGCAGGTTAAAGCATCTCATATTTATAAGAGCACAAGCATGAAATTCAGAAAGGGCCCCCAGGGAGGGATCCCAATGCAAGACATGAAGGTGTAATTAAAAACCATAAATCCATCAAACCAAAAATATGTAAACTTCATACATTAAGTCATATATTTTTCTTCCCTCTCCACATTTGTCTTACTCTACACTCCTTTGGAGCCTACAAATAAAAAATTAACAATATCAGAAGAAATACTTTTTAATATGTGGAATGTGAATATCAATAATAAATGCTTTTTATTTTATTCTTATAGGTAATTGCTGAAGGAAGCTCTCTCAGCAGACTGCTGAGACTCCATGCATATTATAAATTACTTCAACTCTATCTCCTCTTTACAAAACCCACAAAAGGACAATATCTTACAGTGTTTCCATGCCACTCAATCATCCACACAAAATTACCCTTGTGAGAGCTTGTTGGAGGAATGTCAAATGCATTCTCCTTTGCAACAAAATCTTCTGCAAAAGAGAGTGAAATAGCTGACTTTTGTGTTCACAGTTATGAAGCTACACTAACACCTGAGCATTTTAACTGGAGATTCTAGGTCTAGTTTTAACTTTATATTTAATTGCAAGCTACAAGAAAATGCTGACCCGTGTTTCATCCACAACATAGATTTCAAGATATTTTAGTTTACAGAAATTCTGCAACACTTATAGTTCATATCAAGGCTAAAAGACATCTCATCTTAAAAGTGATATTTGGGATAAACCATCTACTTGCCTGCAGCTTGGTGAAGGAGCAGGGGCATTGCCCTGAAAGGAGGGTGGGAAACGCAACGCACCTGCGCCTCCATCCTTCAAAGGCCGCTGTGGATTCCTACCAGGAATGCAGAGCAAACTTGTTCCTCATCACTTATGACTCTTTCCTTGAAACCAGATGGCCCAGGGCCAGGCAGCGGTATAAGAACACTTCTCTTCCCCAGAAGGCACTCAACTTTAGGGCACATGTGGACAGCGGGAGGGTCTCATCAGAGGTCCAGCTCGGCTTCCTCTCCCTCCCTGGAGTCCTAGTTCCCACAGTCAGAGCAGCCAGCTCTCTCCACAGACACATGTATGTGTGTTTAACACAAAACTGAGGCAATATCCCAACACAGCTGACACTTCTCAAGTAATATCCAAGTCAACCAAAACTTCCCTTTTTCTAATGCCAGGCCAAACACCAGCACATCTCTGCTGCTCTGTCAATACAACACAGTGCAACACGGGCAAAGGTTGGCATGTTCCTTACAGTTATCCTAAGCGTACTCTCCACATGGGAAGCAAAATCCCCTTTGCCCTGGCCACCTGGGATTAACTCACTCAACTATCTCCATACACTTCCTTCAATCATGTGGATGCCAGGTGATCTAGCATCATAGGTCAGACTTCAGCTGCTGAAAACAGGCCACCTCCGTCTGACTTTCACTATTTATTGCTGCTGAAAATCATCTATTTTCATGAAACAAACTGTGCAGGATAAACCCAGTCTGGGTTGGGCAACTGGCCGCCCAGGCCTGGTGCTGCAAGCTCTTGGCTTCTGGAGCCAACTCAACACCAAGGCCTACTAAAGCCCCCACGGGGAGAGCACTAAACGCATTTATTAGGTTTGGCTCTGGGCCATTTTTCTCCTGGAAACTGGGCTGCTGTTCGCTATAGCCAGCTGCAGTTAGGCAGCAGATACAAGCAATTGCTTTTACACTAGTCATGCCAGCCAATTTGGTGCTAAAGATAGGGTCTGTCCCAGCACCAGTACTCAGAGAAGGCCCAAGCCCTACAGCAGAAAGAGCTTGAATGCTTTCACCATACCATACCAAACCAAGCAGTGCAGAAGGACCCAAAAGTAGTAAATTAACTGAAACAAGGATGGCCAGATTTCCTGATCATACAAGCCACTTATATGTCTTCATATTTCTGACAGCTGCTCTTTCTTGGGACGGGAATCGGCTGAGTAACAGGGCAACCCTGTGCCATTGACGTCCGCAACCCCACAGGATCGCTTCCTTGCACGGAGACGCAGAAAACTCGGCAGCACAGCTCTGCCAAGGGCTGTGTGATGCAGCCCGGGCACAGCTGCTGCATCTGAACTGCTCAAGAGTCATGTAAGAGGCACAAGCAGTCCACCCCTGCCAAAAATTTTACTTGATAAAGCTACATTTTATGGTGAAAGAAACTGCTGAACTCTGAGGTCCAGGAGCAACGATGCTAACAAGAGTAAATACATATACAACACACAATACAACAGGCACAACACCATGCAACGAAAAGAGTACATACAAACTGAACACATCTGACTTCCCAAAAGACTATTAAAACACAAAGCCAAATGCTACCCATTTACAGTATAATCGCCACTGATCAATATATACACATGGATGGTGACACAAACCATGCTGTAACAAATCGCATGATGCGGTAAAACAGGAAACACATTTAAGTGTAATCTTTTGAATGCTGCGAAAACTGGGGCTAATGCTTCACTTGCACAGTTAACGCTGCAAACCAGTCGACGCTCGGCCTAGCTAGAGGTATCACGTTCCCGTTTTGTTCCGGCAAAACTTCCCATCCTGTTCACCGAGCAGCGCAAAATCCCTCAGCAGCATTAGGAGAAGATTTGCTAAGAGCTAAATGAAAATTGATCATTTTCCCACAGCCGTCCGGCATTGCAATCGACCCCGCGCAGGTATTGACATATGGCAATTCCCCCTGTCCCCAGCCGAAACTCGGAGCTCCCTGCCAAATTCCAGGGGCGCGGATCAAAGGCTCATTTTAAGGCCGGACCCAGACAGAAGGATAATTGTGTGTGCCTAAGCCTTTTTTGTGAGCAAGCGTTGGAATTTCGCTGATTCACCGTACATTAGGGTGATACACGCACTACAGCCAGACTCTCAGTGAGAAAATAAACATGCCACAGCAGTATTAAGCTGCCTAGAATAGATGGTTATATTTGTATGGGTTAAACATTCTTTTTCCAGCATGAAAATGAACATCTGCCACTTGGACGCCTTGGCACTTGGACGTTCATGCAGCTTCAAAGCAAAGAATTCAGTCAAAATAACTATACACCAAAAGTTTACATTCACTTTCACATACCTTAAAGAAGAATGTATTACTGCTGCAAAGTGACATCCTCGCCTTGCTTGAGATAATCGTTTGAATGCTTTGCTTTCAGCTTTCTCTGCAAATTTTTCCCTTTTTTTCCATTTAAAAATAATACATATTTAATGAAAAAAAAAAAAGTAGCAAACTTCGGCATAAATTTCAACGGCAGCATGAGGGACTGAAGGCACTCAGGAGTTCCTGATTTACTGCGAGGACCCGCCACGCTGCCACCACGCAGCTTTCTAGTTTCGCCACACGACCTCACGGCACAGTGTGCAATGAGTCCCTTCTAGATATGATCCTTACGGCTCTCATCTACCCTCCTGGGCTAGTCACAAACCTGCTCGTTGCGCAAGCTCCACATCGCCTGGACACCCTCTGCAGTACCCCAGCCCCTTCCACTGCCTCACCACACCCCTCTTTGCTAACCAACAGATTTTTGGGGCTATTTCTATTTTCATGGATTATCTGAGGTCCCCGGCAGTCAGACAGCCCAACTAATATCAGCAGTCCATGATGCTCAGTGCTGTACAAATGGATAGCAAGAGAGTCCCCACCACACAAAATAAGTTTTCACTGGAAACGGACAAAGGACGGATGGATTTTATCTTTGTTGGACAAAGGAGGAAATAAGCACACAGATATTAAGCCACTTGCCCAAATTCACACACAAAGTCTTTGACAGATCTAGGGATTAAATTCAGGTCCTGCATTCTTAACCAGTGTCTTAATGGGACACTGCTCTTCCCGTTGACAAAGCCAGTGGGAGATGCGGTAGCTCTCAAAGTAAAGCCCAACTTTTCTCTCCTTAGCTACTCCTCTGAAAGACCTTACAAAATTAGTAGACACTTGTGACAGAAACCAGCCTTTTCCTGATCACGGGCCCAGCCAATGCAGACAGAAGACTCCTGCCTTCCCCCAAACACCTTCCATTTTAGGATATATTGGCAACATAAGTATGAAACAGTTATTCCAGTGCTGCAGGTCTGAGGTCAGAGGACACGGAGAGTATTCAGACAAATCAAATTCCATAGATTTTTGGTAAATAAAAAACCGAGGATATGATACTCCCAAATAGACAGCTGTCTGCTGCACTCAATATGAGCAATATCCAAATAGATCTAGATCAGGAAGGTAATCCAATTCCCAGGCAGCAGAAAGGCAACAGCATCCTTATGGAAAAATATTTCATTTCAGACACACAGGCAGTTCCAGACAGAAGATTCTCCTCCTCTGGACAGGGCGAAGCAATGTCTCTGCTCTCTATTGAGGACAAAATGTTCATCACCAGCTGAACAGTCAGGCGCTAGCTGGCTCCTCGCTACGTCAGCGCCTTCACAGTGCGAAAAAGGATTCAGACTCACACAGTGCAGTTTTTGCGAGGCAGCCAAGCAGTGGCAGACCCATGCAGCAACTGCATAAGTCGTGGGCGATCCCGGCCTCGGGAAAGAAAAATCTCTTGGCGGTTTCAGCCATTCCCGCTCCAAACCACGGCACTGTGAGGCCAAGAGAGCCCGTCACGATCAGCTGCTGCGGGCTGGGGGTGAGGAGGATGACTAGTGCCTCCCACAGCCTCGCTCTTAACAAGTCAGAGGTTGGAATCACTGTAGGTTGAAACTCTTGGCAAAAACAATAAAGCAACTACTACATCTTTCAACAGGTTCAAAGTAACCTCAGATGTTAGGAGCAGATGCTCTTTTCCACCCCCTGGGATTTTCAAATGGTTTGTGTTTCCTCCCTTTTCCCTAATAGGCCAGGGTGCTGAAGGAATTAGCTACAGAAAGAGCCAGAGCAATACTAATTACTCTCAGCTACCCGGCAGACCACAGCACCTTCAGCTAATTGCACAACCCCAGCTCCCCCACTTCAGATCCCCCAGTGAGAAGGTCTGTTGCCTCAGGCATCTGTACTGCAAGATAATCCTGCTCACCTGTCTTTTAAAAGGGCATGCTTGAAAATCCTAAATGTCTAAAGCAAACTCATTACAATGAGGTCGCGCAGCCTATCATACAGCATGGGGACTGCCGCGTTGGCTGAAACAAGTGAACTGCTCATGCCAACACATTTGATGCAGGGTTGTCGCTAGCCCCTTTATTAGACTGCACACGTACCTGAAATCCACATCCGAGCTCAGAGCAGGGAATAGGTGGGAATAACAAAGCGCACCTGGCCCTCCAGAGCCCTCACTCATTAAGACTGCAGTCCTCGGTCCTATCCTTTTAGCCCGGTTTTCTAAAGCAATGAGGACTGTATTGCCCTCCTTTGTCCTTCTTGCTGCCAGCCCTCTTTAACAGCTTTTGAACCGTCTGAAGTTGAGGCAGAAGGCTCAGAGTAAGTTCCTACATCATCCAGAAACTGGCAGTGAGAGCAGCTGGGCAGGACCCAGCCATTAGTAGTTGTTTTGCCAAAGCTGGACAGCCAGTGAGTATTAGCTTACTGTCAGCCAAACAGCACGTGTGTAGCTCTTACTGACCCTGAGAACATGCTGTCTCTTATTGGGGGACAAACGGGGGACATCTGGGACTAATGCGGTGGGATAGGGAGGACAAAGGAGGTGAACAAATTGTTCATCCACCTAAAGCATGCTTCCTTTAGTTCTGCTGCTCATGGAAGCATGGGGGGACTATTTAACATACATGTGAAACCCATGGGAAAGAGCATGCCATGCCCAAAACCTTGTTCTTCATCTCCCTTTCAGGTGATGCAATCAATGGCACATGCAGGTGCACCAAGAGACCATCCCTTTGGTAAGAAATGTGTGGGGTAGGAGTTCAATTCAGACAAGAGCAGGGATGGCCAAACCTGTACCAAACTCCAGAGGGGAGGCAACCACTGACCTCTACGAAAGACTGGAAATGTGGAGTAGCATTAGTTTCAGTGCAGTTCCTTGATAACCGGACATTAACACTGCCCACCAAACAAGGAAGAGGTACTTTCCTCCCACTCTTCTCAGACCCAGGCCCAGTAATCATCAGTATCCTCTCAAATCAACCCATCCACAGCCTAAGGCAGCCTGATTTAAGTGGGAGGTTACACAGTCTATGGGTAATGTGTGGCACTTCACAACATCTGTAAAGTCGAGACACGTTCTGCACCAGTCGACGCCAACAGTATGTCTAAAGCCAACACTATCCTCCCCATTTTCCGGAAAAGCCAGGCTTCTTCCAGCTCTAGCTAACACAGAGCTGACCTACCTCACAAGGAGGAAGAGCTGCCAAGAACACAGCAGGCTGCTACTTGCTTGGCTCCCTCAAATGATTCATGGTTCATTAGCAACTAATAGAACGACCTGTCCTAAGTACCCAGACTCTCCACAGGTCAGGATTGGCAGGAGATCTCTTTATACACAACCACCACTTAGTGGGTCAACTGGGAATAGGAGGAATACTCTGTTTTCTAGAAATCAGAGGAAAAGCATTCTCCATGCCCACCCTCAGATCATGGCACATGCCATCAGCAAGAAAGAGCGCACACACTCACTCCTTTGTTTCTCCAGTTCCCTGGAAGCCTCATCTCCTTTCAGTGGTGTCCCTTGTGCAAGGCACAGTGAAGATGATGTGATAGGAAAAAAAAAAGCAGTGAAGAAAAGCAGCTCCCAAAATCGAGGACAGCAAGAACTCAGTTGAACTCAGGTTATAATACAATATGCTTGGTTTTGCCCCATAATGCTGCATCTGTCACCTGTCTGCCTTGGTCATAGGTACAACACAAAGAATTGGGCTGGTGAAATTAGATATTTGAACTCCTGAGCTGGAAGAAACATGTTCTTCAATTTTTATCACTTGCAAAATGAACTTTCTGATCTTGGCCTCTTTCTAGTACTGATAAAAAAAATGCTTTTATTACAAAATAAGTGGGTATGATTTTTTGTTTAAGCCAAAATAGCTACACCAGTAGAAAACCCTTCTGTGGATATATCAGGTGCACATTCCCCATGCCAAGAGAGCTTTCTCCTCTGCTCATTAAGGATTAGCTAAAAACATCTTAAAGTAGCCGTATATCTTTATGGGTGTGCCTGCACTAGAGGGACTGCAGAGTTTAGTTCCAAAGATGCAGCTGCAAAAATACATCTTTTGTGTAGGACAGTCCCTGCCTGTCCCCTTTTTTTCTGAGACACACACCTCTTTAGAAATGAGAGCATGTTTGGGCTTACTGTACAGAGGCATTGCGCAAATTAATTAATTAGCATTTGTGAAGTACTGTGAAGATTTTAGGTGCTAAGTATTATTATTACTAATTTAATCTACATTCCCATTCAGTCCTCAGCCTCTCTTGTGAAACTGCCAACAATGATGCCAATTAGTGATAATTGTCGTCGTGGTTTTGCGACAAGGCTGTTTGCCAACTGGGAGCGAGACGGGGACCACCAACTCATTTCACATGGATCACCCAACAGCTGCCAAACAGGAGCAACTTCCAGGCGCTAACAACCAGCTCTCAGCTCCAGCCAGAACCCCAGAGGTAGGAGATCCCATATCCCATTACCGATTCC
Organism: Apteryx mantelli; assembly: GCF_036417845.1. Classification (NCBI taxonomy): domain Eukaryota; kingdom Metazoa; phylum Chordata; class Aves; order Apterygiformes; family Apterygidae; genus Apteryx; species Apteryx mantelli. The sequence goes on along the minus strand of NC_089981.1, from coordinate 79,291,770 downwards.
CCAGGCATACAGCCTGCAAGACAAATACAAAACTTTTAATTAGCAATAAATCAAGACACCTTTTTTTTTCCCCCCTCCACTATTTCAATACATGATCCAGTAACTGATGCTGATACTGCAATAGGAAATGCTCATCTGTACTATTTCAGATCAAACTTTACTTGTTTCCACCCTTGCTTGATTAAAATTACATTTTGCTTCACATACAGGCCTCACTGTGGCAGCAAACTGTAAAGACAACAACAGTAAAGAGAAGGGAATTGACAGTGTAGGGTGCAGTAAATCTTGTATTAAGGAGCCTTATTCAAGAGTTTTAACATAAGCAAAGAGGTGTATCTTTATATCAGCAGTCAAAAGAAATTTGGAGAACTTTACACAGACACAAACAACTAACAGCCTTCTGTAATCAATGCACATCATCTGAGTACCGAAACTTCAAATTATTTATATATTTTAAATAAGTTTAATTGAAAGGACAGCAACACATAAACTGCATGAATCATAGCCCTCTCGAGCAATTAGATTTGTTATCCTTGCAGACAACAAACAATATGTTGGCTTTTTATTCTAATGGGAATTCAATCCCTTGTCAGCTGCCCCACGCAGAAGAATACAACTTCTCTCTTTCATCAGTAAAGATATCAACAGCAGGAAACTAGCCCTTCTTTCATCTCCGAGGCACCCACCCACCTTTCCAAAGAGTTTTAAACCAGGTGTGGAAATCTTTCTGAATCTATGCTGAAAGATCCCTTAATTATTATGGCAAAGGACATACAAATCCTTTGAGCGTGCAGCATACTCCAAGCAGTAGCCTTTCTGGTGTTTACTCATCCACTAGCCACTTGGCTTGACAGTACATTAGAACAACTTATAAGTTGGCTTTTACTTTATGGGCATGAAACTCTTACAGAGGGGAGCTGCTTTTTCAAATGTCTTGTTATATAATTAAACAAGAAAGAAAGAAAGAAAGAAAAACGCAAGCTGCCTTTCTGGCACAAACGTTACATAGTGCTCAACCTGCCAGCATATTGCATCAGATTCTCCCTGCAATGCCAATTCACAGCAGCTGAGTATCTGAACTACTGACTCTTATCTCCTGCTAACTTACTTCGCACTCCGAAGGCAATAAGTAGGACTGTTTATTGCATCTTCTTTCCCGAAGAGCTGCTCACTACACTAGGACTAGTGGGTTTTGACCTTGCAATTAGGCTAGGAGTATCACAACTATTTGAAAATGTATTAAAAAAAGAAATCAATTATCTCCTAACTCTACTGTATGCTACTCAGCAAGTAAACTCCAGGTATCTATTACCCTGTGATCAACTTTGTCAAGGTTTTGACACCGTGATGACTACTATTTTATTACTTCTCTAGGCATGCTTTGAAACCCTGCAGAAAAGGAGGCTTAATTTACCCATCATCAAGTGCTTATCAAGGAAGCCCCCTGGGACTTGCAGAAACGAGACCACACAAACAGGCCTTTGCTCACAGGTCTCCTCACCCGCACACCTGGGCAAGGCCTGCCAACTCTCCTGTACCGCTGCCTTTTTTCCCATGACAAAGATCCTCTTGCAGATAGGACACTATTCTTTCCATTGAGGCCAAGACCCACATGAGGATAAGAACAGGGTTGTGCGCTCCGCGCTGAGGGGCATATCACACACGCTTCCCAATGGGAAATTCAGCTTCTTTCCACCGCTTATGGCAACCCAGAAAACAAAAGGTCCAACCGTTCTGACTTCGGTGAGATGAGATACGTGACCTTTCACACTGCAGAAATAAGAACTCACTCCAGACCTAGTAGGTCAAGAGAAAAACTCCTGTGGATTTCAAAGGAGTTTGGATCAGGCCTGAAAATACAAACCTCACTGTGCCTTCTGACACCGCTCCACAATGCGCTTCCAAACAAAACTATATTTAGATTCAGTGGGAATTCTGTAGATCATACAGGAACTCTTTGAATGAAAATGAAGGTCAATAGGGTTTGGTTTCCTCTTCAGACCCTCCCCCCCATTCTTGCAAACATCTAGATAAGCATTGTTTAGAAAACAATATGTTACTTCCAAATGTTATCAAAAACCTAGCACACATTTTGCGAGCCGTGAAACAGAATCACCGCAACTTTCTGTTGCATTTTGCCCTGTCAGCTAATCTTTATGATCTCGTAAGCTGCCTAGTGCATCCAGACAGTGCATTTTTTCACCTGTATCATCTTTTAAGAATTTTGTTTCACATGCTCTTACTAAAGCAAGAAAGACTGGAAGTAACAATAAAGAGCTCTGATATACAGAAAAGAAACACATAAAGAAAAACTGTGCAGATAATACAAATAAAGCTGCCCATATGCTAAGTGAAACCTCTGGGGTGCTCACGCATTTTATCCATTCACTAGCAGTTACGTGTGAGTGCCCAACGCAAGGCACAAACGCAAGGAAAACGATGCAGCCCCGGCTTACGCGAGTGGGACCAAGGGCGGGAATTAGCTCACGGGGCAGTGAGGAATACTCAAACATCCAGACGGCGAAAGCCCAGCGAAACCATCCTTCTCAAAGCATCTTCCAGGGACAGAAAGCAGGCACGTCCCAAACGCGAGTGTGTGATTTTCAGCCGCATTTTACGGCCTCCCTGGAAGGAGGAGCTGAGCCGCAGCTACTGACAGCTTGTAATAAAAGGAATGAATGTGCTGCAAAGCCCAGCTGCAGCCTCCGAAACTGTGTCACTAGGGCTCCGAGGCAAAGGCCACCGAGAGCAGCTCCTGCAGCGCCGGATAAGGAGCTGCTCGGGCGCCCGAGCTCCTTGCGCGAGTTGAGCGGCTCCGCGCTCGGCGCAGCGCGTGTCCTGGACGGCACCCGCACCGCGCTTAATCCCGTCCCGCTCATCTTGCCCAGTCGCTGCTTCCCTCTGAACTATTTTGGCAGCCGGTGACTACACCGAGGGGGAGCTTGCAACAGCGCGGTTTCGTTTTGATAAAGCCTCGAAGGGGAAATCCTTGGACTTCTGCAGAACCCCCCTCTGGCCTGGAAATCGCCCCCTTCGCGGCCACGCTCTGCTCCTACAGCAGCGCGGATGCGCCGCTGAGTCGCTCTGCCCCCCGCGCCCCCCGCCCCGCCGGCACCTCCCCCGCGCCCGCGCCGCCGTCGGGGCGCCCGCGGTGCTCGGCGCTGCGCAGCCCGCCGCGGCGCTCACTTACCGGCAGCGCGTTGGGCGGGCAGCCGGCGGCGGCCAGCCGCGCCGCCTGCCTCCGCAGCTCGCCCAGCTTGGCCTGGCAGCTGCGGCACCAGCCGCCGGCCGCGGCCCGCTCCAGGTGGCGCGGCTCGGCGCCCGCGGCGGCGCCCGCGCCCTCGGGCGGCGGCCGGCTGGCGCAGCGCTCCTCGTCGGCGGCGGCCGGCGGCCTCTTGCGCGGCGAGAGCTCCCGCGCCGCGCTCCCCTCCGCCACCTGCGGAGAGAGCAGAGCTCAGCGCCGCGGCTCGCCGCAAACGCAGCACCCCCCCCCCCCAAAAAAAAAAAGAAAAACGCCGCCGGGGAGGAGGGTTGCGTCGACTTACCCCCGGCGCCCGGGGCTCCGGTCCCGGAGCCTTCCTGCCCGCGGCCGCGATCATGGTGGCGGCGGGATGCGCCCCGCTCCGCACCCTAGCGCGGGCGGCGCGGCGCCCATAGCGGGGCGCGGGAGCCGACGGCGGGGAGAGGCGGCGGCCGGGGGTGCCGCAAGCTCAGGTCCTCGCGTCCCCCCCGTCCAGGCTGCCGCGGCTCGGCGCTAGGTGATGTTGCCTCCCATGTTGCGAGAGGAGTAAAGTTTGGGCTGGAAGTCGGGAGAGGGGGTGGGAGAGGGAGGAGGAGTGCGCTCCCCACGGCGGCACGGGAAAGGACCCAGAGCCCCGCAGCACGTCGGAAAAAAGCTGCCGAAGTGCTCGGAGGGCCGGGGAGGAGGGGCCCGGCGGGGGGGGTGGGGTGAGCGGGGCGGGGGGCCGCGGCCAGGACGGGACGGGGTGTGGGGCTGAGGGGTTTTGGCTTTTCCTAGTGACCCTAGAAGCCGGTCCCAAACCGGTGCGAGCGAAGCGGCGGCACTGCCACAGCTGACTCCTTCACACTGAAACTCCCGAGTCCCTCCGGAGTGGGGAGGAGGGGGGGAAGGGAATAAAACGGAGCGCGTCGGGGCTGCCGGTCCCGCCGCGGAGGGCGGAGGCGGGAAAGCCGCGGGCGCGGGGCAGGCGCTGGGCTGAGGGCGAGCGGCGAAGGGGGGCGCCGGGCAGGGACGGGCCCCTTCCCCCCCGCGCCTTGCGCGTCGCCGCTCGCCGTCGGGGGCTGCGCCGCCCCCGCGGGCAGATGCGCGGGGCGCAGCCGCCGCCGGGCCCCGCTCCGCAGTCGCTCCGCGAGCGCGCGGCGATGTTCCTACATGTGAAAATCGACCTGACAGATGGAGAAATTAACGTTCGCAGCTAATTGTCTACTTGGCTGCCGCTCCGGCTCGTATATTTAGCACTTTTCTCTCTCTTCTTTTTTTTTAGCTTTCCCCCAGAGAGATGAATACGCGCCACTTACTAGCATTAGTTCCCCCTGGCTAGTCCCGTCCCCACCGCGGCGGCCCGCTCCCCCCTGCAGCCGCGTGGGCAGAGCGCGGCACCGGCCTCAGCCCCGCCAGCAGCGTGCAGCGCAGCGCAGCGCAGCGCAGCGGGCGGCGGCGGCGGCTCCGCGGCGGCTCCGCGCGGCTCCGGCGGCCGGCGCCGTCCCTGTGACCCGAGCGCCACCTGCCGGCTCCGCGGGGCGCAGCGGCGGGGCCGGGCCGGGACCCGTGCGCGCCCCGGCCCCGGCCCCGGCCCGGCCCCCGGGGGGCAGCGGCGCCGCTGGCGGCGGCTTCCCCCGGCGCCGCTAAGCGCAGCCTGCTTGTTTCCTTCTCCCTCACCGCCGTTGCGCGGATGGGCGCCGCAAGCGCGGTGCATTCCGCGCGGTGGGGGTCCGCTGTGAGCAGCGCCGAGCACAGAGAGAGCGGAATAAAAATAAATAAATAAATAAATAACAAGAGCCGCCTTCTTCGGCCGCGTAAACTTCCCTGGCTCTCTAGAGCACGTGTCTCAAGCAAGATGCCCCCCCAAAAGCGTCCATACCCCCATGGGGGGCTGCGGCCATGTGGCCCCCCGGCACGGCGCTGCGCTGCGCGGCCCCCCGCGAGCGCGCAGCGTCTGCGCGGCCGCGGGGAGGACAGCGAGCAGGGCCCCTCGGGGCCTCGCGGCTCCGGGCCGGGCGCCTGGAGCCCGATAAAAGTTTCGGAGGGGCGGCGAGCAGAGGAGCGGGCCGGGGCCGGGGCCGGGGCCAGGCCGCTGCCCGGCTGCTGTGCCGCACCGCGCGGGCACGCACCGGTGCGCACGGAGGGAGACGTGCATCTGAGCGGGGCGCCCCGCTGCTCAGGGCTCCCCGCGGCTCTCCGGCAACTCGCTTAAATGTATCATGTGCCGGAGTAACGGCTGCAAAAAACTCCTTCGTCTCCAAGTGTCAGGTCGGACGAGGGGGAAGCGGAGAGGATGCGCTCCCCTCGCGGTGCTGGGGCTGAGCTCCGAGCTGCGCGGCCGGGCTGCGCCACCCGCTCTTTTTTATTTAAAAAGAAAAAAATATCGCTCCTGGAAATACCGAGGCGCCCAGCCCTCCCCTCTCCTCCGCTCCCGGTTTCGGCGGCTTCCCCGCGGTTTGCAGCCGGGAGGGCGCCCCGGGAGCGGGCCGGGCTGCGCGGCCCCCCGCGCAGCGCCGCGGAGCCGCCCGGACTGTTCGTGGTGCTGAAAGCCGCCCCGGCGCAGCAGCCGCCGACTTCGCCCCGGGGCCCGGCGGCCGCGGCGCCCCGCGAAGTTTGCGGCGCCGCTGCCTCCGCCCCTGCGTGAGCCGGGCCGGAGGGAGGGCAGGCAGCGGGCCCCCCCCGGCACCCAGCCGCGCAGCCCGGCGCCGCGAGGTGCCCCTACCTTGCCTTTCCTCCGCAGGAGGTGGCTGGTGAAGCCGAAGATGATCTCCGAGTCCAAGCACAAGGCTCCTAGCTCCAGCAAGCTGGGGTTTTTCCTCGTGGCGTTGGAGGCATCGGGCGGTTTTTGAAAAGCCATAGTTTGGGGTTGAAAATATCCGGCTCCCTGAGCGGCGGCGATGTATTTGTATACAAAAAAAAAAAAAAAGGATAAAATGGCAAACACCCCCTACCCCTTAAAAAAAAAAGCCAGACGCGGGTGAGTTACTCCTTCATCTGACAGGGTGCGCGCTGCTGGGGTTAGGTAGCCAGCAGCCGGGCAGCAGATCCACCAGCCTCTCCGCCTCTCTCTGCCTCTGCCCGCCGCTCTCCCTCCCGTTTTATCCCCCCTCCAGCGCACCTTGCCTGACGAGCGAGCGCGGTGCGAGCCCCGCTCAGCGCCCCGCCGGCGCCGCGGCCGCGGCCGGGGCCGCCGCTGCGCTGGGTGCGCGGGGCCGGCAGCGCCCTGCTCCCCCGCGGCCGGCCATGAGCTCGCCGAGCGAGGGGGCTCCCACCGCCCGCTGGCCAGGAGCCCGCACTGCGAGCCTCCTGCCTCCCCCCATCCACTGCTGGGTGGGTTTAGGGTTGGGTGGGTTTTTTTTTTTTCCCTCTCTCTCTCTTTCCCTCCTCCTTCTCCTCCTCCTCCGAGGTGAGCGCAAGGAGGGAAGAGCTGCCAGTGAAGTCAGTTTAGGAGGGGAAAAAGGCACGCACAGAAACAAAAAGGAAGAAAAAAGAAATATAAAAAAGGAAAGCTTGAGGGAATAGAGGTAAAGCACTTTCCGGAAGGCGTCCGGTCCTCACTCCTCTAAAAGGCTCCCCTCCCTTTTTTTTTTTTTCTGTTTAATTTTATTTGCAACGGGTGAGTATTGCGATGAGGGAGCGAGCTCGTCCTCATCGAGAGGGCAAAGAAACAGGTCTGCGATGGCTGCTGGGGGAGCTTTCCCTGCAGGCTGCCCGCGCGGGACTGCCGCGCACCCCCGCGTGTCCCCCGCGTGTCCCAGCCCGCCCCTCTCTCACCCAGGCGTGCTGGGGCAGAGCCCTTGCGCTTGGGCGCCCCGCCGGGGCGCGGCCGCAGCGCTGCTAGCCGCGGAGGGGCGCGGAGGGCGCAAGCCCGTCCCGTCGGGGCTGCAGCCGCGGAGCCGGCGGGCGGGAGCGGGAGCGGCAGCGGGGCGGCGGGGTGGCCGGGGCTCGCCGGCGGAGGCGGGCCCGGGCGCTGCTCCGAGCACTAACCCCTTGCTCTGCATTTCCCCGCTGACCAGACGACTCACACCCCGACAAAAGCATCGCCCCGCTTCGCCGTGTCCGCAGGGGACCGAGCTGAACGCCCTGCTTAGCCCGCCTGCGCCGGGCCGCGCTCGCCGCACTCATCCCCTCGCGGCGCCTCCGCCTCTGCAGCCGCGCTCAGCGCTCCCGCACGGCGCGGGGCTCCGCCGCGGGCGCGCAGCGGGGCGGCCGCTGCCCTCGTGCCGCCGCGGTGACCGCGGCCCCGGGCAGGCGGCCCCGGGCGGGGCTCAGGCCGTGCCCACCCGCGGCGCCGCCTCGGAGGGGAGCTGGCGCTTCTGCCGGGGGGCGCGGTGTGGCGGTGGGCGCTGGGGGGAGAGGAGGGAGGGAGGGAAGGAGAGGGAAAGGGGAAGGGAAAGGGGAAAGGAAAAAGCAGAGGGAAAGGGAAAGGGAAAAGGAAAGGGAAAGAGGAAAGGAAAAAGAAGAAAGGAAGGGAGGAAGGAAGGGAGGAGGGAAGGGAGGAAGGAAGGGAGGGAGGAAGGAAGGAAGGAAGGGAGGAAGGAAGGAAGGAAGGGAGGGAGGGAGGGAGGAAGGAAGGAAGGGAGGGAGGGAGGGAGGGAGGGAGGGAAAGGAAATAATCCAAGGCTACAAAAGGATGCCATAGCTTCTCTTTATTCTGAATCGTACTGGGCCCCTGCTCTGGGCTTTCAGCTGATTAAAAGCTTGTGCTTTAGATAAGAGAGACCAATTAATGTGTGGCTCCCTACAACAGGGCTCCATAGGTGATTGCAGGAGGGATGCTTGAATGGAGGGGAGGAGGAGGGATGGTCAGATGCTTACAGCAAAGGGGGAAGGATTCCTCTGACTTCCTTATTGCCTCCATTCCTGATAGAGACATCTAAAGCCAAATATGAGCCAAGGTGTCAGATGGGTCCTGAGACCACCTGGGAATGGAAGCTGCAGGGACCTAGCCCCTGTCTGTCCTGTTTACCACCACCTCCTCACTGCCCTCACCTGTACAGGTGGGACATGTCCCTGGCCCTGGTGGATCCCCATGTTGGGAAGGTGCCGTATTTCCAAGGGGGTGGGAAAAGTATTGTAAAGGGCAGGGCAGAAGGAAAAGCAATTGTAGCAAAATGGTGATGTGGCCATCACCTGTCCAGGTAAAGAGTGTCCCGCACAGGCCCTCAGCCCAAGTGCTCAGCAGGAGATAGGAAGGTGCACACCACCAGCACCAGGGCAAAAAATGTCATTTGCAGTGCCTTGGGGAAAGAGACTTGGAAACATCCCAGGGCAGAGGCAAACATGGCCATATCAGGGAGGCTCACGGCCTGCTTCAGAGGAGGCTGGAGGCATTTCTCCCTGTCCCCTACATCTTCAGTCCAACCCAAATTCAAGCCCTCAACCTGCCCTGGCCTGGCCCCAAAGGGAGTCAGGCTCTTCCCTGTCCCTGTCCCACAGGGTGTCCAGCCCACCAGGTCTCCTTTCCCCACCAGGTCTCCCTTCTCCACCAAAGTCTGCCCCTACTCCCAGGCTCTCTGCTTAGGAGGGACCTTCTGGAAGGCCTGGATCCAAAATGTGCCCTGCAAGTCAGGCACTGAGGGGCCCTGTGCAGCCCCCAACCTCACCCCTAATCCCAGAAATTCTCTCTTCGATAATGCCTGACAAAGCAAAAAAATCTCCCCACCCCACTGCCCTCAGGTGTCTTGCCGATAAACAAGCTGAAGGGAAAGTTATTAGCTTTTATTCATGGTGTCTAAACTAAAGTAAAACATCAACGGGTGACTGTACATAATAATAGACTAGATAAAGTCCATTTTTCTTGGGCCCTCTGAAAGCGATCCCCGAGCATTAAAACGGGTCTCTTAATAAATATCTTATCTCCTCGCCACAGAGCCCTGGCTGCAGATAACCAGACAGCCATTACTGTACCTCTGAAATAACCCCATTTCCATCAGGGCCACTTCAAACAGGCTCCTCTGCAAGCCCCCCTCCCCGTGAAGGGGGGCCAGGCACCCGTGGGGGGCAGGGGCTCTCCCCGGGGACTCCTGCCCACAGCAGGCAGGAAAAGACCTGGCAGGGTGGGGGGTCATTGCATTGCAATGCATCCCCCCCTCCCTGAGTCCAGGCTGCTGCTTTACCCGGGGTAAATGTGGGAGCAGAGCTCACTCTCTGGGGGCCTGTGCCTGCCCCGGGCCCTGCCCGCGCCCGGGGGGTGCGCAGCCCACACCTGGCCATGCTGCTGCAGGGCCAGCCCAGCCCGGATCCGCAAAGGAGTCGCTTAAAAATATAGGGTTAGGGAAAGTGGGAGCTGTGTGTGTGTGTGTGTGTGTGTGTGTGTGTGTGTGTGTGTGTGTCCCCGACTCACCTGTGGCAAGGCCAGTGTGGGTGCAGGCTCGTCCTCCCTGGCACGATACCTCCTCTACATTTGGTGACAAGGTGGCTTCGGTCGCTTTTGGGTCCCCTCACAGCGCTGGCTGCCCTGGGGTGCAGAGGTGGCCATCCACTGCAGGAGGGGGCTCACGACCCAGCCGGGGGGTACAATTTCAGGGCTGAACCCTGCAAGCCAGCCAGGCCCTCCCCACAAGCGAGGGGGCAGCTGAGCAGCAGAGGACGGACACGCATCCCTGCAAGCCACAACTTGCCGTCTCCTGCAGAAAAGGCCTTTCCTCCCTGCTGCATGCAGCGTGGGCTGCCGTGTGACGCTGCACAGGTTGCATTGGCGCTCATTTATTAATACACCGTACAGGTGATAGTGGATTTATTAAGTATATTGCTGTGATTTCACATTTAATTTACTAAGAATACAATGGTTTGGGCTAGAGGACCCAAGGGAAATCTAGGCAACAGTGAGCAAAAATCCATGAAATTCAATGTAGCACACTAATCATGGGGGCATTATAGTATTAATTGCTATAATGATATACTTCTAATCCTATCTTACACCGCGCCACATAATTTCATTGGGTAAGAGAGAAAAAGGAATTAAATTTAGTTCAATACAGACAAGCGTGTAACTTAATAGAGTAGTTTGACTCCTGCGCACTCACCGGTTTAGGGCTAATGTCATGTAATGCAGTCTGCAGTGGGGAGGAAGGACGACAAAGCACTTTTAACACCCTCACCGAAATCTGGAAGCAATAAGGAAAAGTGTTAGATTTCTGCTTTTCAAGAGGCAACCCGGCCATATAAAGGATAATTAGAATTCGTTGTAAAGATGATTTATCATGTCTATCATTGTGCTTGAAAAGGCTAGGTCACCCATGAATGCTGATGAAATTTCAAAGATCTACTCCCCAAGGACTTTCCGCATCTGCTGCCCTCTGAGATGGGGAAATAGCCCAGGGCAAGCTTCTCATTAATAGCACGGGAAAATATAAGCATTTTGTCAGACATAACATTTTTCTTCAGTATTATACCTGACACGATCAGACCTTTAAATAACGTGGTAATAGGGCTCACTTTAAAGTTCATGTACTTGTCCTCCGCCCCCCCCCCCCAAGTTTCATCTAGGTAGTAGCTCTCCGTAGCGAGGCCGCGTTTAGACCCGAAACCCTCCTTCTCCCCTAACAAATATCGAGTGAGGTGGGCGGAGGTGCTAAACGTGGCTTTTGATCTTGTTTGTGTAATATGCAAAAGAACATCAAAGCAAGGGAAGAGGGGGAGGGAGAGGAAGGAAAGCGGAGCAGGAATAGCCCCAGACGCTGGAACGCTAAATAGCTGATGAATAGCTAAATGAACGTAATTGGGAAAACACGATAAATGTAGTGGTTCTTTAAAGAGAGAGAGCTGGCGAGGCGGAGCGGGCTGGGAGCCCGGCCGGGGCCCGCACCCCCCTCCGCACCCCGCCGCTCCAGGACGCCGTTTTCCCCCGGCCTGAACCCAACCACGACCGCCCCCCCCAGCACGTCCAGCGCCCGGACGCGGGTGCGGGGAGGCGGTTCCTCCTCCGCGCAGGGCCCGCGGGCGCGGGCGGCCGGGCCGCTGCCGGCGGCTCCCCGCGGGGCGCTGCAGGTTTCGGGGCGTTGGCTGTGCGGGGGGGCGCGGCGCGGCGCGGGGGGGGCGGGGGAGCCGCGGGGCTGCGGGTCGGCTTGTTTGCTTGTTTGCTTGGCTTCTGCGGCGCTTTGCGTTGGTCTGAACCGCCGCGCGGGGCGGGCAGCAGGCAGCGGGGAGCAGCGAGGGAGGCTGCAGCCCGCGCGGCTGCGGAGGGAACAGCGATCGTATCGGTGGGGAGCAAACACGCCCTCCCACCGCGCAGCGGCAGCCTGCAGCTGGATGCCTCTTCCCCGCCGCACTAGGACACCGGGGCCCTTCGCTCTGCTCCTTGCCCCGCGCTCCCCTGCCATCCCTGTGCTCCTGGCAGGGGACCCCGGGCCCGCAGGACCCCTCTCGGCTCCCACCACGGCAAGGCCACGACCCTCCTGTACGTGGGACAATTCAAGCTACAAGTGGGCGCGGGGAGTCCGTAGCAAAGCAGGGACTTAACCAAGCCCCGGGTCGTGACCTGACTTGTAGGGGCGGGCTGGATAAAACAGCCCGTCGCAAGGGCCCTCCTGGGCCAGCTGGCGCAGAGCTGATCCCGGGCTTGCCCCGGCTCGGTCCCTTGCCTCTCCGTGACCCTGCTCTCCGAGGGGCGATTGAAACGCCTCCTGTAAACAACTGGTGAAGGTCAGGGGAAGGAAAGCCTGACACCACTTAATGAAAGACAGTTGCAGACAATCTTTTGCTCAGTTGTCCGTGTCTGGGAGGCGTGGGGATCTCTGTGTTCAAGCTTTTTAATTTCCATTCTAATTTGCAAGTCATAAAGAGAGACAGTATGCAATCCATGGTCTCCCATTTAATTTCTTGTCACCCTAATCATGCCAGTTTAACTCTCGCTCGCTTGCTTGGGTGCTTCTGAAGCTCGGCCCTAGCTGCCTTTCCCTCAGCTAAACCTGCCCAGCCGCAGGCACTAGTGCCCTCCTTGCACTACAGACGTGCGGTTCTAGCACTATTTCGATGCCCTCTGCCCAGATGCCTTTGAAGAGCAGCCCGCCGAAAGAGGAGCAGAATATCCCGCCTCCTTTTCCGTGTTTGTTTGTTTGTCTTAACGGGGGCGGTGGGAGTGAGGACTGTTTTCTTCCGAGCTCTGGTTGGACCCACCTCGGCGCGGGGGCGCTTGCCCGGGGAGCCCCACGCAAGGCGGAGCGGGGGGGGGGGGGGGGCGCGGCGCCTGCCGCGGCCGGAGGCGGCCCGAGAGCCCCGAGGCGGCGCGCCGCGACGGGGCGGCCCGTTCAGCACCCTGGACAGCGGCGACGCGGCGGCGGCCGGGCGCCGCGCAGCCCCGCGCAGCCCCGCGCCCCCCGGCGCGGCCGCGGGCGAAGGGGCGCGGGGAGCAAACCTTCACTCGGCTGCACCGGGATGAACTGCGCCCCCCCCTCCTCCTCCTCCTCCGCGTGGTAACGGAGTGGCTGCGGAGGGCGGCGGAGACCTCCGCGGGGTCTGCGAGCGCCCTGTGCAGCACACGGGCCCGTGGCAGGCTTCGTGCATGGGGGTAGCGACAGGGGCAACACAACGGCCCCGATGTCCAGCCTTCGCCAAAGAGTTCCCGTGTCCATAGCACAGCGTGCCCGGCGCATTCCCAGGGACCCCGCTGCTTCACGGCAAACCGCTCGTTTAAACGCAAACATGGAATTCTCCACAGTCGTATTTTCGACAAAGGGGAAATAGCATCATATCCGATATGAAATGATCCAAGCAGTTACAGCAGAAAGAGACGGCCTTGCCGGCCACGCAAAGCAGTATTTACGGCTCTTGTGACTTGAGAACAGAGCGTGTGTGGCCCTGGAAATAATGCCATTTTCCCCGCCTCCACAATGAAGATTCTATTGTAAGGAACAAAGTCACCAAACACGCTCCGCAGAGCTGTCCCCACCCTCGGGGAAGGCCCCTCTCGTATCTCCGCTCAGCTCATCCGATGCATTTTCTTCCTGGAGAAGTGGCTTTTTTTCTTTTACCGCATCAGACCTTGAGTGCATTTTTCTTACTGCCCCAGTCAAAGCCGTGTACCTCTTTAATCTTTTAACCAAGCAGAACGATTCCATTTTCTAAATTCAATATTTAAACGTACTTGATTGGAAAGGGTGTATTTCAACTAAAATGAGGCTGCTTTGTCAGAAAGAGACAAAGAACTGAGCAGGTGCTTATTTTCAACAGCCTCGCGGCTTTTCAGAGCAGATTTCACTCGCAGCAAGACGCAGGAACTTTTTGTCCGAGCGGTACTGGTAATCTTGAGGACTACAACAGGGGAGTTTGAATTCCGAACCTCAAGTAAATACAAAACAAAGAGTATTTATGGACGTTCAAGCAGCATCATTTCCAGCCCCGTCTCGAGCGATGTTACAGCATTGCAGTTCACGGTCTGTGCTTCCCGCTCACAGCAGATGGCACTGCTTAGCCAAGAACTGCCCAGGAAATTGTTCATCTTTTACTGTTGCAAGAGTAAGTTTAAAACCTCCACTGGAGAGTCTTGAAGAGAGACAGCAAGGAAAAGCCAATTGCCAAGAAAGCCTAAATTCGAGTGGATCAGGGAATACTTGCATGGCACTTGCATGCTGAAGTTGAGCCATGCATTTTGCACATTGGAAAAAGGCACAATAAAATACAAATTACAATAAACAAGTGAAACAACTGACTGCTCATGGTTCTCCTTTATTTCTTCATTTTATCCTGCATGAGGGTGCTTCGTAAAGGAAGTTTTAAAATCAAGTGATTAGACCAACCTGTTCACCGATTGGTCCTCCTTTTTTTTCAGAAAAACTCTTTTTCAGGTTATTCAACTTTTGCACAGAAGTTTAGCTGTACATTGTTTATCCGATGTTCTAGGATATGACGAACGAAGCTCTGAACCACTGTCAGGGCACTGACAGCCTGAGAAGGCAAAGAAGGACGAATGCAGTTTTATGTGAATCAAGGAGGAAAGGGGGTGTGAGAGCATCAATGTTGCACATGGAGAACATTGCTGGAGAGCCTGTGACACAAAGAATGATGACAGGTTCTTGCAAAATATGACACTTAAAAATGACAAGTGGTTCACTAAACTGGAAAAGCTACTCCCTCCGCACCCATTTGTATCCAGACATTTTCAGGCTGCAAAAACTTTACTGGTACATAACGCTCATGCGGGCTTACCATTGAATACAACGTGTGTTCCTGGATTTGTATCTTTTGGCCCTCCTGAGCCAGTGGGCAGTGGGCAACAAATACAGAGAAATGAACAGCAGGACCAGCTTCAGGAACTGTCAAAGTAAGTTGTTGTTTACAGCAGCAGGAAACTGGACATGGCAAAATGACCATCGGCTCCAATGTCTCCTACGGCCAGAGCCCTGGAAAGCCAGGCTGGAGGCTGCTGACCCTACTATGGATGGAGGAAGTCTCTCTTGCTCTCTCACACAGGCATGCCTCCCCGTAACAGTAGAGACACCGAGCCATAATCTCTCCCCTGAACCCTTTCCTTCTAATGGCAGAAGGTACCTGGCCCATGCCCTTCATTTGCAGGGCAACACATCAGATTTTGGCTGCTTTGCCTGCATAACTGAGAAGCCTTGAGCTAGCTCTGCTCAACACATCAAGCCAAGACAGTCCATCACATGCCAGATGCAAACTGATCATTCAAAACAAAGGAAAAGTTTATTTCCAGTGGGGGAGGAAAGAATTCAGAAGTATCTTCTTCATAAGACTAAAACAATGACTGGAAGAGGCAATGTGCCCAGTTCACTGATCCTGCTAACTAAACCTGAACAGGGACTTACCTCAAAAAACTAGCACCATTTTTAGCAACAAAGGCCACTTACTCCTCTGCTGATCCTTCTGGCAGGTGGGATAGGAGGAAGAGCTCCAAGTGAAGCAGGATTTTGGAGATGTAGTCAGGAAGAAGATGTAGGAAGAAGAAAGGAAAAGAGAGGGAAACAGAGAGGGTAAGGAAAGATTGATGAAAGGCTAAAAACACAACATTCCCACACAGAAGAAGAATCCCACTGGGAGAGAGATTATGGGTCAAAACTTCACTAAAAAAGACCCACAAGTGAATGAATACCTAAGGCACTCTCTTTTCTACTCCTTTCCTAACACATTCCTCCTGCCCCCAGCAGTGCAGCCACCCCTTGCTTGCCTTCATCTCAACTTAGCCTCTTTTATCAGACCCATCCAGAAGCTTACTCTCAGCACAGCACAATAAACACATTGGCTGGCTGCCTTCCTAGGCCAGCTCCTCGCCACTGCTGATCCCGTGGTGAGATATACCATCCACCCACTGCCAAGCCACCATTTCTCAACTCGTGAATAACCAGAGCCCTCCAGCTCCGCTGGCAACAGGGCCACTCTTCTTGCCCCACACTGGCTTATTTTCATCTCCTGAATCGTCCTGGCTCACTTTCCAGTACTCATGCAGGAGTAACCCCAGCTTGTACAAGGCTGCATATACTCACTCCAGACCTCCCAACTACTTCTTAGAGTCAAAGGATCAAATTCATAGCTACAGTCAAATTCACAACTATAGGAAAAGAGACAGCAGTAGAAAAGTCCTCAGCCATACTGCTTGAACTTTGTCTTTGTAAAGCCAAGGTCCTATATCTGCAAGCAAACATGATGGCTTCCATTTTATTCGATACCCATGACAAAACAGGGAAAATGATTGAAAACACATGAATGAAAGAGCTAAGCCATCAGGCTTAGAGCCTAAGTCATGAGGACTGTAACAGTTCTGTATTCTCTGTATCTTGGGCATATATGATAACATGACACATGCAGCCACCAAACGAATGGTCCTATTTTTCTTTAAACTCACAACTTATGCACAAGAAGCAGGCCACAGGATTGTTTGGTTCGCCACAGCAGTTACGTCTGTTCAGGGTATTAGGTTTTTTAACTGCCACAGTTCTATTAATGCCATTATTTCTAAATGTGACAAAACAATTACAGGTAGGCAGGTCCCAAAGGCGGACTTAGAAGCTCTAATGTGCCTCCTCAAGTCTCCAAATGATTTTCTGTCCCAGGACAGAACCATTACTACTAGCAGTGAGATACCTCTTCTACAATGCTTAGCAGTGCTGAAAAGTCAGCTCTTAGAGGAGCACAGATAACAGCTTTTTATTACTATTTTAGAAGATTTCTCAAGAGACGTCATTTAAAAAGTATAAAATTATAATCTTAATATAACCCTTTCCAGAATTCAGTAGTAAACGGAAACCTTTGAAACTCACTCTCAGTAGGAAGCCACCTGAGACCAGATTAGTTATCTCTCTTTCTACCCCCCAAAATATGCTTTTACACATTCTGTATTGATTTTATTGATCAATAAATACTGAGTAATAATAACTCATAGCTTCAAGAAGCCATATCCATAAGCTAAAATTTATGTGATTGATAGAAACACCTTTCACTGACTACTATAACAGGTAGCACCTGAAGTCACAGCAGTATGTCTGGACACAAGCTGACACCAAACCAGATTTGTGGTGAGCACTGGAGAACAAGTGAACATTGGCGAGCAAGTGAATATTGGCAATGTCTGTGTTCCTGCATGCTGACAGCCTGAAAGATGCAGTATGTTGACTTTCTAGACCACTTACAATTAAATCTAAATATGGATTTTGGAGCTAAGTTTAGGCTTTGGGGCTGGAAAGACATGGCTCTGCAAGATGCTGGCAACTTCTGGAACATTAGGTGTTTAATATACAGTCTGCACAAACATAAAAATCCAGTGCCTGTTTTTAAAATAGTGTGGTCACTCTGACTTTTCTTCAAACCCTTATTACAAAATGGAATGCACAAAAAGAGCCAGGAAAAAATATATTTGTATTTACTAGGGAAAGAAAAATAGGGAGAGAAGATGTGAACAATGTTATTATATTCAACGGATCTCCTGTTTATTTTAGAGAGTCTGGAAACTGCCTTGTTTTTTCAACTGGACCACAGGTCTTTCTCAAAGATGTGTTGCACTCCAAACCATAAATATTCCAGGGACATCCTATTAGCAGTGTGATGCAGGAGAGGGAACTAGCTCATCCCTATGGAAGGCATTCACAGTGCCTACTTACACGCATTTGATTTAAGCCTGTCTTCTTTGGCTCCCTCTATAGCAAATATGAATCTGTCCAGAAGCCTCACTACAATCCTCTGTCCTTCCTTTGGAGACACCTGGAGAGATAAACCTCTCAGATAGGCAGTCTAAAATTAGTGTCATGTGAATATCCTCTTCTGGCCTTAAAATTTTTGAGTCTGTGAAAACAATAAAACACCATTCTTTAATTTGACATGAGCACAAGAATTGCCTTTTACAATTTTACATCTGAATCTAGTTAGAGGGAGCCTGGGATGCCACTGTTTTGACCTTTAGTATTTGGCAATGCACTGCTGAGATAGGAAGCCAACAGTGGCCCGCAAGGAAACCTGCACAGCTCTGCTGAAACCTCCTCAGGCTGTGCGCACGTGCGAGTGAACACGGTCGGATGAGGAGAGTTTACAGACAAGATGCAATGACAGTGGAAGGAATATATCAGAATAAAAAGTCTGTTGGGCATTCCCCTTGTAACGCTAAAACACCTTTTAGGTCCCCATCCATCATCAGGGCAGATTACGGTGCCCAGGAACACAAACCACAGAAGCACCATACTCTGCAGGAAGCTGCTTATCCCAGCTTGAAGAAAGATTCAGGAGGCTCGGGACAAGCTCAGGACACACTGCAAAGAGCAAGGCTCTGGTGCCAAGAGCCACCTCCTCGTACTCCAGAGTCTCCCTTGCCTGGAGTCAGGTGCTTTCAAATTCTGCCTCCCTGAGCAATAAAGGCATCTAAGGGAACCTCTTTCCATATCTCCTGCTGCCAGAATTTAAATGGACCTTCTCAGCAGCCCACCAGAAGCAATAATTTTTCCCATATACCAATTGAGCTTGAAAAGCCTTTTGACCTGCCAGCGTCAACAAAATGCAAGTCAGGCCAGACAGCATTTGGCATGGGAATCACAGGTTTTACCTGAAATGACAAAAGCATGGATCATTGCAGCACTATTAGTATCTTCCAATTGTTTATTCTGTTCCATCAGTGTACACAAATAACTGAAGTTTTCCTGGTTTTATGCCCATGTGAAAGAGAAAAGATTTGGCTTTCTGTCTGAATGTCATAATATTAATGGGGAACATCTTTACAGACTTATTACAATGCGATATTGCCAATTCCAAGCATGAAAATAATAATAAGAAAGAAATAATGAATCATTCATCTCTACCCCACAACAAAAATCACGAGTAGAAATGGCTTTGATTCCATTTGTTTACCAGTTTCTGAGCATTTCTGGTGCCTTCAGATTGCTATTTCAAACCCTTCTGCCACAATGAGAGCTAGAAACTTATTTAAAGAAGATTTTCAGTTATCCCTGAATCACATGAATCCTGAAGCTGGAGCCTTAAGGTGAAAAAGTACCTAACAAAACAAGCTACCAAGAGATTCAGGGTGAAATTACCAGACCAATTAATGAATCATTGATACTGAACAGGTTCATAAGGTTGCCTAGGCTGCAAAACCCCCAAAAGCCGACACATTTTGCCTGAACAGATTAAAACTGCCTAAAGGGAAGAAAGGGCGAGTGGACTACGCTTCAGGTATTAATCCGGATCAACTACTTACAGTGTTCCTGACAATTAAATGGTATCGCGACTCTTGGTCTTGGGCCAGTTCTCCTGCTCCTGATTTCTTATGAACCCAGGAATAAAAGCATTGGCAAAAATAGCTCTGTGTAAGACTCATGAAATGTGGTAACTAAACATTACTACAAATTTATTTCATCTTGACACTGCAAAGACTCTACAGCTGTTTTATGATATTGTGAAGGTTAAACTACTACGGAGCAAGAACTCCTGCATGTGCTACTATAAAAGTGTCACTGAATTATTTCTAATTTTAGTGCCCGTTGTTCTAAAAATTGCTTCCCACTGCACTCCAGGAAGCAAGAAAAAGGTAGTTCAAATAAACCTAGCAGCTGAGGGACAACATGTATCTGACCTAAGAGGCTGAGCAGCTGCTTATGACTAGAGGGGTTTGTATTGGAGTAAGAATAACAGCGTGGAGACTCACAAGGGGGTTCAAGTCACCCAGCCTCAGACACCCACAATGCAGAAGGCTATAGGTGATTTAGTCATCTTGCCCCACTTTACAGTAAACTAAGAGAAAGAGGCACTTTCAGGGTACAATTAATCTGACTTACTTCAGCCATCCACTTTAGGATGGAAAGATGAATCACATCTGCGAATGCCCATTTCTCTGCACTAGCAATAAAGTTAGTTCAGGCAACTCAGTGTTTACATTTGGTCAAGTGAATCACACCCTGGTGTCCACTAAAAGGTAAATGGCAAAAACACTAACCCCAGCCTCAACTATTGTGACACCCTCCCCTTCCAAATTTCTAGGGGATGCTTGTAGAAATACCAGCTATCAGTGCTTTCAAAAGTCAAACACAGAATCCCAGACACCAGTAAAAAAACATTATCTGAGAGCTGGGTCTGTCTAGGGACATCAGAGAGCTTATACAAAGCCACGCAGGCTAAAGGAAGACATAAATAACAGGCCTCTGTGTCGGACAGAGATAGAACAAAAATTAATTGGAGAGATGATAGTCAACACTCATTAGCTACCAGCATAAATTGCTGAATATTATGAACACCTTTAAAATGAAAGTCATGCAAATTCTAAAATAACAGGTTCTTGGATAAATTTTTGTCAAAGAAGGAATCAAAAACAAATTAGCCAGCAAAAAATCATTCCTTCATGGTAATCAGAGAAGCTTTGCCACCCCATTTGTCTTATCTGGATGCAGTCACTGCAGATATGGACAATTAACTGTATTGGAAAATACATTTTTCAAAAATTATCTATAAGTCTATATCATCACTTTTAAGCACAAAATCATTCGTGGGAAGAAATAATTTCAAGACCTGTGCCTCGGTTGGGGTAAATCAATGTAGCTACACAGAAATGAAAGACCACAAGCCAGTTTAAGCGGGTTGAAAATATGTGGGTTGAAAATATGGTCACCAATACCTGTCTATCAGATTGGAAGCAGCAAGCAGCGGGTCAGCTTCTGCTCCCCCCACAGTGAATAAAGCAAAAAGCCACACCCGGCCTAAGAATTTCTCATGCTAAAAGATAGTTAAATGGTGGATGTCTGGTCTCTTGGCATGGAAATTATTGGGTGAACAACATTGCAAGTGTCATCCTAGATGCTAAGCGCAAACCCTCTGAGAACCTTGACTACTGATGGCTAGAAATACAATTTTTTGTGTTAGCTTTTCACAAAACAGCTTTTATACTGTTATTTTTAAGGGCTTCTAGAGATGCAACTTCTTCTTGGTCAAGGACCTAAGTATGATCTTTAAGATGCCTTGATTACACCATTACTTGATAGCTGACAAGCTAGATTGCCCCTAAATGGCCTTATTCAGTAGATGGCAAAGAGCAAAAGGAAACACACCTTTCTTAAGTCATACATGACTGATTTGGAAGCATGCTTTACTAGGTGTTACCTCCTAGATCTCTGACCAACCAGTATCACATCCAACATATTTATGTATATACTGAAACTACCAGATGCTGCCAAAGCATGAAGCAGCCTACAGAAAAGGGCGGGGAGGGAGGAATGTGCTTCTCCTTCCTGTTCTTGGGCAGAGCAGACATGGAGAAATGCCTTCTTAGTCCAGGGAAACCAGAAGGTTTAATCCACCCATGCTTCCAGACTGACCGTAATATCTTTGCTATTCATTTAAAAAGGGAGTAAAAAATTAAATGTTATTATACAAAGGCCAAGATTCCAGTGATAAGACAAAATGGAATATTGTCTGAGATGTTAATAGCAGGAGCTAAAGACATGCTCTGCAACTGCCGGGCAACATTTTACTAAGTTTGGCAGAAGAGAGTCTCCTCCCTTCATACCCTCGGGCTTTTGCTTAGCTGAGACAATATCACAAGGAAAGGCTGTTTGCCCAGAGGTTTTCGCTGCATATTTGCTGGGGATTTTTGTTTGTTTGTTTGTTTGTTCATGCACGTGGCTTTCTGCCAGCTTATGGAAACTACAAGCCTGTCATCAGGAGTTCACCCGGTCGGAGCAAGGAAAAACACTGGTTACAAGTCAACCTGATTCCATAACTTTAAAATGTCACAGAAGAAAACACACATAAAAGAGGCAGTCTAGTAGCGCTGTGGCGCTCCCTGATTCCACCCAAAGATTATAATGAAACACCAGTTTCTATCAGTAATCAGTATAGGTTTGCCTTGATGTTGACAATCTGGTACAAGAACATTAAGCCCTTTTCTTCTTTGTGCACGCAGAACCTCCCCAGCAGGTTCACTCTTCCGCAGTTAGAGATTTTCCTTTTAAAAAACAAAACTCTTTCTTTATCCCTGTTAGACAGGTTCCTTTCAAACTTTTTCAAGGTACAGTGGACTCAAACACAGGAAAAACAACTCGCATCACCTCTCGCTGCACTAAGAAGTGTAAAGAGGATTCCCTGGAAACGACAAGCCCCACTTTGCACAGTTCATATTCCCACTGAAGGCAGCGGACAGTCCAGATACAGCCAGGTGAGAGGATTAGACTCATCAACTGGAGGTGGGACAAGAGAGAAAAAATACTGGGTCAAACCCCAGTAAACCAGTATAACTCCACTCAAGTTAACAGGGCTGTGCCAATTTAAGCCAGCTGTGGATCTAACCCACAGTGTGTTTTGCAAGGCTATTTACAGCTCTTTAGGCCTCTGCTCTGCTGTATTTAAACAGTCACAACAGCCACTGAAGTTAATGAGAACTGTGTGTGCAGAACACTAGTGTTATTTCTTTTTAAATATCTGGGAGGTGCTCAGACACTGTGATAATGAGTGCCATATATTAGAACCCAGAGTAGCATTGAATCATCAGACCCTTAAGTGGGACAGGTCGTTAATCTTTTCCTTGGGAGAGCATTTCAATTTTTGCCTTGGCAGATGAGGAATCATCATTAATAGATGTGGGGCTTCTACCTTTGCCAAGTCCCAGACAAAATGTGTTTTTCCATTTGCCTTGGGCTTGTGTAAGCTTGCCTAAGGAGGCCAGCCTCACAGTTTGAGAAACACTGCTAGCAGCCACCATACCCTCATTCCCAGCTAAATTAAACCCTATTATGCTGTAATTAACCTTGCCTAACTTGTTCTGAGTTACAGCAGTTGGTAAAAATCATGCTGTTTCTAAGCTGTCCCTGAGAAGCATTTTTACATATCAGGCTTGCCTACTCTTCAAATATTTCCAGCTTCTCCTGGAAGCTCTTCCTCTGAGGATCATAGCTCGACTGCAGGCAATGACAGAACTCTTCTTGACTCCAGTGAGGCCAGAATTACCTGCAATTATACTCACGCAAGTCCTGTTCACAGCAGACAGCTGTTCACGCCGGACAGTTTGAAGCAAACAATACCACAAAAGTGATGGAGAAAAATACATACTGTGTAGCTTTTTTCTTTTTAAATACATACACACATACAGAGAGAGAGAGAGAAGCTCAGTAACTTTCCTTCATCAAATTTAGACTAGTAGTATTCCATTTTACATTTTGGTCTGTTGCCTGTTTTGTTTAGGTGTAAATTAAAAAAATACACTAGAAACCTTACACGTTTCTAGTTCTGTTTGACTCCTGGGGCAAGCAGGAGAAGAGTTAGCACAACATAGGAGGAACTTCTCATTTACAAAACTACTTAAAAGAAAAATAAGTTATTGGCAGAATTGCTGTTTTCAAATTAAAAAAAAAAATCTTCAGAATACAATGCTGTATTTTGAAAGATCAAGTTTTATCCGAGCCCAAACTCCACCAAATCCATAGACCTTTCGATCAGACCATCGATGCGACAGTTTTAACTAAGCCAGACACCCGCTGAAGGCATTTTGACCAAGGTGGGAACGAAGGTCTAGATTATCCTTTAACTGCCTGGAATAAGTGTGTATATGGAAATCAGCACAAACCATCACAGCATAAAGGTAACACTGCCCTAAATAAAAGAGCACTCCAATAAATAAGTAAATAAATGAAAGAGTGCTATCACTGATTATATATTGCATATATCACCAGTGGAAAGGCTGCAAGCTTTTGAAGAACACAGCCGTGAGAGTCGGCAATCTGATTTTTTTAATCTGTGTGCGTGTAAGGGAAAGAAAAAACCCCAAACCCACATGGATCCACACGAAGTGCAACAGCCTGCCATGAGCAGAGCCAGCCGGCACAAGAGCGATCTGTCCTACCTGTTTCTTTTTACGAGACTAAACGCCTCGGCTCTTACAGCGCAGGCAATAAACTTTTGCTGTTGCTGTTTTGGGGTGGTTTTTTTAAGCGCGCTTCCGCGGATATCGCTGTCCGGCGGCCGCAGGGTGCGGGCGGCGGCGGCCTCGGAGCTCCCGCCGCTCCCGCCGCCCCGCGCCGCCGCCCGCCAGGTGCCGCCGCCGCCGCCGCCGCCGTCTCCCGCGGCGCCGGGGACGCTCGCTCGTCCGCCGCCGCCGGCGCGATGCCCGGGCCTCGCTGGTCAAGTGGTCCTAAACATTTCACAATTATGATAGAGAACTGTTGAACTGTTAAGAACCACTGCACCAAGGAGGCGGAGGATCCGCGGAGGGAGTGGGGCGGCGGGGGGGCGCACGCACTTCCCACTCGCTCCTGGCCCCGGGCTCGGCTCTTCCTCTCGCCGCGGCGGACCTAGGGACGAGACAAAACAGATGGGGCGGGCGGGCGGCGGGGGGGACTCAGCGCCCGGCCCGGCCGCCCCTGCCCCCCTTCCTCACAGCGCTGCCCGCTTACTCACCGCCGACATCCCCCGGCGCCGGGGCTCCGCGAGCGGGGAGGCCACGCGCTTCCCCTCCAGCCGGGGGAGAGGGCAAAAAGAGCAGCCATTCTCCTCAGGGGACGGACGGGCCGGACCGGGCCGCGCCACCCCGCCGCGGCCGCCCCTCTGCCGCGGCTGCCCGCGCCGGCCCCTCTTATACCCGCCCGGCCGCGGCGGGCGCCTGAGCCGTCCCCTGCCGCGGCGGCCAGGAATGCAGCCCTCGCCCCTGACACGACCAGTTTTTCCAGGCTGCCCGCGCACTGACAGGGCGGTTTTGTTTCCAGCGCTCGCGTGGGGCAGGGAAACGTCAGCAGGTTCAAAAAGACAAAACCTGTTCCCAGGCGGCGCGTTTCCTCCCTCCGCCCTGTCACCGGCGCGGCGCGGGGGGGGAAACGGCCCGGCGGGTTTCGCCGGAGCCGCAGGGAGCCCGAAACTCCACCCCGCGCCCTGCCGCCGCCGGCCGCCGGCACCCCCGGGCTCCATCGCCTCTAAATAAATAAATAAAAGCCCCAAACCCGCCTGTCGTGTTCCCTGGGGGGGTTTCGTGGCCGCACGGCAGCAGCCGGCTCGGCCGGGGTCTCCACGAGCGATGGCGGCCACCCGAGGCCTGGTGTCCGGCGCAGGCCGCGGCCTGCCGAGCTGGCTCGCCTGCTCGCCGGCATGCACATGCCATGGGGCACGGGGTGTGGGGGTATCGCCCCCCAGAATGAGTGGGGGGGTTGGGTCGGAAGGGGCGCCTGGTGGTGCCTGCCGTGTTGGCGCACGGGGGAACCAAGCGCCTGCGGCACGGCCGCCTGGAGAGCCGCGGCCGCCCCGTCTGCCCGCGGCACTGTGCTGTCCCCCCTGTAAAGCACGTCGGGAGACACCCAGCCACTACTGAGGGTTTCCAACAGCGTGAAAGTCACGGTTTCAGAACGGCGGGGACCCAGCTAGGACTGAGAAATGTCAGGTAAGGGCCTGATTTTCCGAGGCACTGGCCAGCCAGCGGAGGAGGACGCACTGAACTCCCCAAAATGGGGCTGTGCCTCGTTTCTCTGAAGGGGAATTGCCTTCACACCATTCCTCTCAATTTTAGCGTCTCTGTCTACAGAGCTGGAATGCAACCCCGCTCATTCCCGTTCCCGAGCCGCAGCGGCGGGGTGAGCTGAAGGCCCACGTGATGATTCATCCTGCCTAAACCCATACAAGCTCTCGTACCCCGGTTCCCACTGGCTTCCTCACGTAATTCCCCATGGAGGGGCCATCAGCCATGCTCGCCTGAACCTGAACCAGTAGAGCAAGGAGGTCCCCGGGGACTATACACAGGACCCGTTTCCCCATGGTCGCGGCAGGGTAGGTCGGTCGCTGACGGCGCTAGGCCGCTCGCGTTGCCCAACCGTGTTCCACTCTCGCTGGCCCAGGAGAGGAAAGAGGTGGATAGCAAACCCTGCTCCACCAGTGACTCAGCCTGTGGCCTCAGCCAAGCCACTTCACCACACCTTGAGCAGGAGAGATAATGCTTACTTACCTCATCTGATGAGGCTTCACTAATGTTTATATAGTGCTTTGAATGTTTAAAGAGCTGTATAAGTGCTGCGTATGAATTTTGGCGCTGCAGCTCCTGTGATCTTTGGCCCTTTAAAAATACATAGGCGACACCAGCCAGTCCCAGAGGAAATGCCCTTAAGAAAAGGCATCACAGCGCAGCAGGGGAGTGAGAAGCCCCTGTGGCTGTGCCGTAATCGCTCCAGTGCAGCTCATGTGAACCAGGTGCTCACAGCAGGAGCAGGAGCAGACTGGTTGCTCCAGGAGCCTATGCAAACCTCATGCCGAAGACGCTCCCCGGATCGAGGCCACTTGGGGAAAACCAGCTACTTCTCCTCTTCGTTGCCCTCTCAGACTCAAACCCAGAAGTTAATTTTATGCCTTTTTCCAGGGGCCCCAATCCTTACGAGTTTCCTGGACCTCCCTGTTCTCCCAGCAAGGTAGTGGCCTTTCGCTGACAGACAGGCGTGCGCTGTTTCTTTGTTAATTCAAGGGCACATCTGTCCTTGACATCAGTGGAGGTCCGTGGAAGCAAGGCTGCTCCTTACTCCCCGTGAGAGCAGTCATTTGGTTTAGGAGTGTCTTCGGTCTCCTGCTCCTACTGGCGATGTACCCAACGTGCGCGGCACGATCGTACTAGCTGTATTCGATATATAATTCCTCACTAACTACACAGCCAACTCTCACCTGCCCCGACAAACACACACCCGTACCCACAGCTCTGCGATACCACTTGGCTAAATAATAACCCTGCTGTCCATACTGAGTGCGAAAGCCCTCTCCCGCCAGACCAGTGAGGACCCACTGCTGCACTGGTCCTGTGTATAGTCCCCAGGGACCTCCTTGCTCTACTGGTTCAGGTTCAGGCGAGCATGGCTGATGGCCCCTCCATGGGGAATTACGTGAGGAAGCCAGTGGGAACCGGGGTACGAGAGCTTGTATGGGTTTAGGCAGGATGAATCATCACGTGCTTTGTATTTTTTAATAAGGGCCAGTGGTTTTGTTAATTGAATGTTTAAGGTTGTTTCTTTCAGGGAAGAGTAAGATAAAAGATAGTAAAGGTCTATCTTAAGGCTTACTATGCCCCCACTTACAAAAGTAAGAAATCTAACATGATGTGCATCTCCACTAGCTAGGTAGAGTCTCACAGAACAGGCTGAAGGCTTTAAAAGGTAGAAGAACAGAGCTGCTTGGCAGTAGAAACAGACTGATGTTGTAGCACTTCCTTAGCAGTATCCAAGGGATAAACCATGTATTAATTGTTCTTCCTCTGTGAAGACTTGAAAGGTGACTGAAGCATTAAAATAATAGAATTGGTTCTGAAACTGTGTAGAGAAAAATTCAGTTGTGTTAGAAAGAATAGTAATTAGCCCTTACTTCAGGTGATGGTGAAACTTATTTATATCCCTCACTTTTCAGCTGCACATATATGACTACAACAGTTAGGTGCTTGGCTTTTAATGGGCCATAGTGCAATAAATGGACTTGTTAAGCAAACGGCAGGTATGTCTCCCATGGAGTCTGCAGTCCAGGGGCACAAACCCAATAAAACAGGGCAGGTGCTACCTGCCAGTGTGGACTCATCCTGCTAGACGGGGAGAGGCCTCTCATTGCACTGACACCCTCGAAACCTGGAGGAGCTCAGCACACTGTGATGAGGAGTGTGGTAGGTCAAGTGCTTTGTATGGCAGCTGAAGGTTTCTCGGAAGAGGGAACCAAGTATTAATCAGCTGATAGTGCCAAACAGAGCCGCACGAAAAGAGACATAATGCCGGGGGTGACTCTAAGAGGCCAAGCTGGCCGGGGAGGAAGCTAAGATGAAGGGTAAGCTTAAGGGTGTGCTCTTTGCATGGGAGAATATGGAGGGTAGAAGATCATGAATGTCTGGTAAGGAGAGAAAGATTATATTTAAAGGAGCTTCTACTTTGAAAAAGTGACACTGTGAAAAATGACAGGGAGCTGCTATCATTATCCTTCAGTGACCTCACGTTCCTTCTGGGAAAGGTCTCAGTACCTCCCTGCCGGTACCTAGCTCCACAAGTGCTGTTGTGGAAGAGTGTAGGGCAACCTGAAGCGCTATTCCTTGTACTACAACGTATTTTATCTGACAATTCCAAAGTTTAAAAAAAATCCAGCATGCAAGCTAAGCCTGGGCTCTGAGTTTGCTTTTGTTTTTCCGTTCCTCATTGGTTCCCTACCAGCTTGCTGTTCTTGGTCATTATCTATCACCTAAAATAAGGTTGTAAGTTTTCTAGGCAAAAACTTGGAGTTTGACATGGCTTGTAAAGTAGCTGTCGTATTCTTGGGCCCAGTAAAAATAATAAAAAAATATGCAGATAGATTTTCTTCCTCCCTGGGAAATCAACATTCCATATGTTCATAGCAAACACTTGATGGGCCAACTTCTTGTTTACGCTGGTTGGTTCAAACTGATTTGTCAATATAGCAGCCCATTATGTGTCACATGTAGGCATAATAATAGCTTAATACTAGCTTGTTTTGCAGTAATAAACACCTTGAGTGATGGCCTAATGCTTCCTCGTAAGTAGGAAGCATTTTCAGATTATTGCCTAATAACATGCAGTGATTTATAGAGAAATAAGAGGCTTTGGGACATTTTTCCAACCAAGAACTTTTAGAAAGACGGTGGGGTGCCATTTGATACTTATAAATAAATAAAGCCATGCTAGAAATTGAAATATGGGTAACAGCTTCACGTGAGGCTAAGAATTCACATTTTATTGGAAAAAGCCACCATCGTATGCACAACATTTTGATTAATCACAAAATTATTAATTTAGCAGGGGGGGATTTGTATCTCATATACTCTATGTAAACAGATGGTTAATCATCCCTCAGCACTGCAGGAGATAGATAGTCTGTGTGCAGAGGATACCTATCAGGTTGGTATGTAATACTGCATTTCACCATTTTCCTTGTGGTTCTGATTTAACATCTTGTCCATTGCAGCAGTTTAAACTGTGTAAATTATGTTATACAAATTAAGGTACTTTTTCCCTCTTTGGCAGAACTTTTCAAGTCCAGCTTTATATGTATACAGTAGCACAATAGCTAGCAGTAAGTAAATTAACAGTTGAAATTTACTATTTTCTGCTTCAAATTTTCTATTGCATTGTTAAACATGTCACTTCTTCTAATAATCAGTCTACAATAAGAAGGAGTATCAGGGCTTTGTCCACTTACAGACTTGAGCAGTGGGTACAATTATCTGTGCATCAGCAGCTGTAAAAAATGGGTGGAAGATAATCCTTGTGCTGGAGAGATGGTGCATGAGCTGTCAAATGGACATGACCTGAGAGGTTAGTCAGCCTCTGCATCAACAGCCTGATATTAAGGACAATTTTTGAGCTTATCAGTGGGAGCACTAAAAAACACTAGGAAAAGCATATTGCAAACAATCAGTGGGTATTTCTGCAGTCCTATTGTAGATTATATTTTGCTGTGACTTTCCACTGGAAGCTTAGGAGTCACAGCAGTTGTTTCACGAGGCATCTAGCCTTTAAGCCGATAGTCCGAGATGTGCGTATGAGAAATGGAAGCCACCGAGTCCTGTTTTGAAATCAACTCTGGATAAACAATCTCTATAGTATTTTTACCAAATTCAGGAACGTTTGGTGTCATGGTTACTTTTTTTTCTCTCCTCACAATCAATTCGCTTTTCTCCTCCTCTGTAATTTTTTCTTGTTTGAAATAAAAAATCAAGTTAATTAACCAATGAATGAGATTTTGACAAGGCCATTAATATTGAATGCCTCACTTTCCAGGTTCCTGACTTTTTATAAAAGGAGTTGATTTTCAAAAAATGTCAGCCACGTTTCATTTTACCATCAAGTTAGACGCTGGAAGCTGACACACTTGAAATCACTATTTTTTTCTGAAAATTTCAACCCAACATTTCATATTTCAGATTAGCTGCAGTACACCAAGTGCACTTCACTTTAGTTATTTTGTTAATTGCCGTCACCATCACAAGCCTTGTTCTAACTTTATCTTTTATTTTCACCAACCAGCTGTTTTTTTCAGAGTTGGCAGAATTATGTGTTATGTCCCATAAAGCCATTAGAAAGAAAGCCATTATTAATGATTTGACCATCTATTCAGATTTCATGTATTTGCTTGTTCAAGCCATTGAAGATTGAGGGTTAGAGTGTGACTGCATTGAAGAAATATGGTCATTTTTAGCAACATCTCATCTCAGGTTTTATGTCCTTGAATGGAGAACTTCCCAAACAAGTGGTAAATGGTGACATATTTGTGGGCAGAGAGCTCCATCAAAGTGGTCCAAGTAAATAAACTGACTTATTTCACGTCGCGCTCTGTCAGTCAGCAAAGATAAGAGGCAGTCACCTTCGCCTCGAAGCCCTGGAGCCCTACCGCATTCAGCAGAGATCCCGTCTGGATGTCTGCCTTGAAGGTTCTGAGAATCACGTCCCTCAAAACTGGCCCTTCGGTGGGAGTCAGAAATTCAGATGGGCCACAGGAAGAATTTGATGCATCCAAATCCCACTTCCACTGGGCCAAAAGATTTTGTTCACTGCAATGCATGCCTAGGAAAAGACACAAGCAGAATCATTTGTGCACAGGGATCACCATCACTGAATCCTCCCCCGTGCATCAGCTTCTTGCTTATGACAGGATTAATTTGCAATTTTCTGTGCTAATTGTGATAACTCCTTATCTCTCAGTAAAACAGTGCCATTAAGATTCCTTTTTCTTTAACCTGAAATTCTCTTTGCTATACATGACTGTTGCTATCGAACTGCCAGACTGTCATTCCCCTTACATGCTAATAATTAATCATTTAATGTTAAGTTATTTGAAATCAAGGTGTAGAAATAACCAGACTATGTAAATGATTGTTACTGTCATTCTTTTGCTCCTCTCTTCCCTTTTTTATCACCTGTTGCTTCCTTCACTGCATAGTCTTAGCTTCATTTCACTTGTAAACACTTCAAAACAGGGTCTGTGACTGTGGAACACCAAGCACAAGAGAGTCAAAGAGGATCCAGAACAAAGGGCGCTACGGCAAGATAAATACATTTGTTGTGCACACAAACATGCAATCAACAGGGCTAGCACACACTCAGAATGCTGCAAACGCTGGCTCTGGCCACAAACAATCTCCTCTGCCCACTGTTCTTCTGGTCAAGAGAGGTGTATATATAGCTCACGATTTGAAGCTGAGAGGGTGCAGAGGGGTTGAGGGCTGCAAGACTTGTTGCTGCATGACTGAGAAGGCTCTCGGCCTTTTCCTAGCGTGATATGCCATGCATCAGGCCACATGCTGCTGACGCAGGGCAGGACCTCTGCACCAAGGGGGCCGCAGGACTGCGCTGCAGGACATTGTTGGTTGGCGCCTTCCCCCGGCTCTGGCCAACTGCCTCCCTGCGATGTGCAGCGACCCGGCGCAGGAGGGAGGTGCTGGTGTGGTGCTTGGAGCACTGGTGGGACAGCGTAAGATCTGCACCGTCTGAGTGTGTCTGAGCAAGCAAGACAGCAGGGCTGAATGAGGGGGAGAGGGGCACTGCCCTTTCCTTACCAACCGAGCCTGCAAGGAGCTGTATGCCCCATCTGTTAAATATTTCTGTTACATTAGTAGCAATTTTGGTCAGACATCAAGATAGATTTGAACATCAAGGTCCAAAGCTTTTGACTATGAAATTTGCACCAACTCTTCTAACTAGAGACAGATTAAGTAGTGTGATTTTGTGCTGTTTAGACAAGACCTGTTTCATTTCATTGCTAGGAATCAGGATACTTGTCTCTGTTACACTTTTGAGATGCAGGATTCTGCTTCTCTCCTTTTACGTAAACAAATGGGATGTATAATTAAGTTTCTAAAAGTAATTTTCAAGTAGACACTTTGCACAAATAATACAGCTAGTAGTACCAGATTTTATTCTGACTCATGGACTATCTAAGATAGCAACATTTGAGTCCCACAGATTCATTTGTATGGTTCTGTAGAGTATTTTAAATATCTTATAAGCATTCCACATTAGTAGCTTCTCTTAAACAGTCAGTAATATGAAAGTGTTGCTACAACCATGCAATCAAGCTGCACAGTGTCATAAAATGTTGCTAGAGAACCGTGGAAAGACTAGTCTTACTAGTCCAGGAGATGATTATACAGCTGATACAGCTCACTTGGAAGAGATACAAATGTATCAGCCACACTTGTGATGACATACACCAAGCACAGTTGATGAGTTCTTTGTAATTACTTATTTTCACCCATCATATTGTTATTTCAGGTGGTCCGTAGTGATCTAACAAATTGTGATGCTGGAAACTTTAAAAGAATTTTTTGATTTCTTACACTGTTGTGGTAGGTGCTGTGTGGGGATCAGCACAGGTGCCTAGCAAAAGGGTTTACATGCTACAGCTGGATTCCACTATGCCGTAATTCCATCAGCATTTTGTGTATAAGTGGATTTGTGCGCACTACATTGTCTTCTGTGCACAAAGGATACATTGCATCATTAGTCATTTCACTGCTTGAACCCACCTTCAAAAAATGGAGGAATTTTCTGACTAGATCATTCAGTCTTTTTGGAAGAATCCCAGTAGATCCCATTATTCAGAAGACTAAAAAAACCCAAACAAACACAATTCACGGAATAGAAAGGGATTTAGTCGCAGATCAGGGGTTGCCATTATCACTGCTGAACACCGAAGTCCATGTTTGAGACAACTGAGACATGCTCTAGAATAATAATTCTAAGTTAGCACATGCAGAACTGGAGTTTTAGGAATTTAAGAAGAATGAGGAGATACTGGAGCCTTGCTAAAGAACAGCTGATTTAATTCAGTATGCACTGATCAGACAGAGCTAGCCAATCTGTCAGTGGGTCAGCCATCCTTGGCAGATGTTAACAGTTTACCAATAAGAGAGCAAGCACATGTTGATTTTTCAAATAATTAAGAATGCCTTTCCCTCACAAATTTTTTATATGAGAATCTCTAAACAGAAACTTAATGTTTTCAGACATGAGTAAAAAAGAAAGTGGTTGCATTTAGGAAAGGAAAATTTATAACTCAAATCAGACAGGAACTTGGACATGTTAATTGTGCAAATCTCTGCTTCCTTCAGCATTAGAGAAGTGCTGACATAAGCCAAGTAGTCCCTATCCCTTGACAGTATTAGCTGGATCATTAGGAAAAAGAAACAAAGTGGAAGCTGGGTGTTGTCCTTCAAGTGAAGAAAGTTGTAGAATTGATGTAATATTTGACTTCTACAGAAGGCTTTTATAGCGTCTCCTCCACGCAGAGGCAACAGAGCTTCCAGCACCAGTGCTCATTCCAGCAGCATCTCTGCAACGTAAAAGATCCAACGGTGGGAACAAATCCAACACTCGTGCAGCAGCTATAAGTCTCAGGTTCTTGACTAAGCCTTTTTGCTGTTGTTCTTTAATCGCTGCTGAAAACACACACATACCTCTGCCGTGCAAGACCAGCATCAGGCTCTCTGACACTAATACACTAGCACGCTCTCTTAGGAGCCTGTGCATTTTCCTGGCATGGTGTTCCACCTCTTGGTGCTTTTGTAGGGAATGGAAAATGGTAGTCCTAACATTTATGTTATTAGACTTTTTCTGAAGTTGGAAAAGAATGGGAGCCCCCTCCAGTTTTCTGCCAGAAACCAAAATTCCATCTTTATGTTCTAATGAGCATTAAAAACTGATAATGAAAAATACCATTAGCTCTTCTGTGCCAAAAAAGTGCAAAACTAACTTTAGCCAGCTTCTATCATGCTATTCCAACATGTCCAGTGTGCAAACTATCAAGCAAGGACCTGCAGATGATCCCTGCAGTATGTGTTCAGTCTAACAAACTATAATTGGGTGCGGACATTACAGGCTATATGGACGTTCATGGATGACTGGAGTTAAAGCTGTCTTGGAACGGACACAACGGACTGGCAGCAGAATGAGCGTGCTTGCGTTAGTAATGGCCCTGTACAGCTGCCTAAGCTGCAAACCTTTACCAAGCACAAGACTGGTGGTTAGGAAGAACAGTGTATCTGATCTTTTCAGTAATGATCTGAAGGAGAAAAATTAAGATGTCTGAAAAAACTGAGCTCCTCCTAGAACATCTAACATCTAGAGTGGAAGTTTCTGACCTTGGCTGGGTGATTCTTACCACTTTTTTAACCATAGCACACTGCACACAGTTTCTCTTAATGCTCCTAGACTGTTAGAGTTTTTGAATGAAACTTTGACATATATGAAAAAAATGCTCTTCTTTTTTAGATAAATATTAAATTTGCATTCATGCCTTTGCCATTATCGCATTTTCTAGATATTGGTCTATTTACAATGCAAATTGCAAATTTTCTAGAAAGCTGCAGGAACACTATCTTATGCAAGAAAACACACATTAATGGGATACATATCTTTGTAAAGGTTTATCAGAATGAAGCTAATGGTGTGTTATTCTCACTGCAAATTTGATCCAAGCCATTTCATTTTAGCTTTAAGAGTTTTAAACTTAAACTCTTCTTATTGTATTGCATTTCTAAATGTAGTTTAGTCTCATTTCTTTAGTCTCTTTACCTGGCTCATAAGCAGGAAGAAGACGGCTCTCTGTTTTCTTCCGTCTCCTTCAGTTTTACTGCTGAGACCTGCTATTTTAGTCATTCACACCAGAATACCATCCTTCATTTCAAAAAAAAGTATGTTTTGTACTTTAGATCAATGTTGTATGTTGCATTTTAGAAATATAAGAACTTTATGGACATTATTATTTAGAAAGTTGCCTGTAGATCAAATCAGTCCATATTGAAAGGTTTAAGGAAAATACTGATGCTTGTGTATATACCACAGTCATTCTGGTACAGAAATAAAGAATGATGGTGCTATGGACAAATTAATTCCACCTGAGAATCATTTAAACAGAAACAAAGATTCCAATCCCAAAGAGGTAACTTGCAGAAAAGTTTATCAAGGGATTTCCTAGTTTAGTGCATCAACTTTTAGATGATTGACTAGGCAAGAGTTAAGATACTAGGTCTAAATACTGTAGGAGGAAAAGACAATGCAACTTTTTTCTCGTGATTGTAAAAATTTTCACAAATGTTGTTACATTTTCCATTTACATTCCATTTATGTATTTAGAGATAAAACACCAAAAAGGTGTTACATTGGAAACCTAATTTCTGAAGTTTACCTCAGATCACAGTTACCTAATTCAGTATTAATTTTATTCAATATAAATAATGTTTTTTGTTATGTAACATCAATTATTTAATAATGAGACAGCATAGTTGTAATTTTTGTGCCTGTAGTGAAGAGGTGCATGACTCTTCACCTTAAAAAACATGCATTTTATGCTTTTTTTTGTTTTTGGCTGGGATGTACATGGTGTTTTCTTAAACTACATGCACAGTTACCCTGTTTCTGGGGGGATCTGATATGCAACACACCTTGGGAATCTTTAAATAGTAGCAAGCTCAGCAAGTAGTCAATGCAGCTTTTATCCATGATAAGAATACCTGTGGGAAGGGTGAAGAGTAAAAAGGGGGGGGGGGGAAAGAGATCTGCACTTCAAAGATTCACTTCAGATGAAGCAGATATAAAATCCACATAGATTATTGTGGAAGCTGTAGGTGAAATTAAAAGTTGCATCTCCAATATATGCATTTGCCTGAAGTAATCTCTAGGTTTACACATTCCAGTGTGGACACAGCTCAAAAGATGTATATTGCCTTTTTTTTTTTCTTTAGTCGCAGCGTGGTGGGACTTTAAACTGAAGGTCTGTTAATACTCAAATCACTTCTATAATCCAAGAATTAAGTGTCCAGCATGTAGCAATCTTGATTATATTCCAGTCAGGGTGTGGGAAAGACACTATTAGAAACAAAACAATCAATTCACTTAGTCCCACAAACATGCTTTATGGCCTCTGCCTCCTACTCATTTTAAGTGAGGTTTTATAGTGACACACTGGTGAAGATTAGTACACAACTGCAGGCAGATGCCCATGACTGATTCAATTGTTTGCACTGACACTCACAATTGCTGTAATTGCAACTGATGTGATACAAGCTATTGCAAAAAAACAGAGTGAAACCAACATTGTTCCACAGAGATTTTATTAGTTTAAACACAGAAGTATACAATCCACTGATTTTTCTTGCTATAAATTCACCACAGCATTTCATTTTGTTACGTATGCAATACTGTCCTCGTTGATTTAACATATGAAGATTCAAGAGGTCTACTTAAAAACAGAACTTGTACAGTAAAGAGATAATACATTCCAGCCTCATTGTTTATAAAAAAGAATCATTTAAAAAGTGATTAAAAGCTAAAGCAGCAAATCATTTTTAGAAAATCAGTGAGGCCTTAAAGCTGCATCAATTCTAGCTTTCCTGTATGCTCGATGTGTAGTCACCATTCCCTCTTTCCTTTCTTCCCCTGTAACTGCTTAACATCATTAAGGATTCAAAGCTGGTGTTTCTGAAGATGAATGACCATCTTCTACAGTCTATGGAAAAAGAGAAAATGTTTAGTTTAGAACTGGGCAGTATCCAAAACCTTCCCAAGAAGAGTTTAGCTTGTAGCCTGTCAAGCAAGTTCTGATGAGTACTGAAGACTTCCTTCAGACTGCCCACACTACTGATGGCTCATTCCCAAGGAATTAAGAGATGATCCATGTAGGAGTTGAAGATTTAAGACATTCCCTCTCCACTTGCAAAAGAAAAGTGACTTTTGCAGACATATTTCACTGAAAACGGAAATCCATTTGCAACATAACCCATGTTCTGAAGATATTTATAGTGTCTTCATCCTGGGCACAGAAAAACCTCCATTTAAATGCTGGAGACTGTGATTAGATCTAATACCAGCTAATATCAGCAAAAAACAAAATAATCCCCAAAACTTTACAAAAAGGCAAAAATGCCTGTTTCCGTCCTGTGTTCTCATTTAGACCAGCACATAGTGACTGAAAAAATGGTATTGTTCCAGCTGGAAATCTCCACTCTAGTACATGAGTTCACTGATATTGATCAAATGGGCCTTGCAAGATGCAAGGTGGTAATGGATGCAGCAAAACATTTAACTACATCTTGATTTTTTTTAAATAAAAGGTGTCATCCACTCCCAGTATTTTAAATCTCTGATGCATTAGGCTTTCCAGTATACTGGAGAAGAGATACCAAAATCAACAGTGTATTGCATCAGAAAGGAGTTCTGAGAAAGGAAAGGCAAGTGTTTTAAATGTCTCCCATTACGGCAAAGCATTGGAGAAGGTCAGATGCCCAAACAACTCTACTACAGAGAGACCTGTCAGACTTGATGCTTTGAACATGAGATTCACACCCATCTCATAGCACCCAGCTAGGGAAATGCAGCACCTTGCATATTAGCAGTACAAAAGAGATTCACCCTGCGAGTCCATGTATGGACTACAGCCAGGCAACTATGCACAGGGTCTGAACAGGAGAGAGGCCAGGGCACTGTCCTGTCCCGTTCCCGGCGGAGCATACCCTTGGCAGAGCTCTGTCCTGAAAGGAAGCCTTCTACAGTCTGTCTGTGTAGCTGTAACTAATTTGCGTCTGTTAAGAATCTGCCTCATGTTTTCAGTGGTGGTTGACTACACCGCCAGAAGATGGTCTAGTATAAAGAGCTCAGTGAAGAAGTGAGAGGGAAAGCACATGTGGAAATGCAATAGGTGCCACAGTAGGACCTGCTGAGTGGGAGGCTGTGCGACAGAACGGCCGTGATCACATCACAGTGCTGCTGGAGGAGGGGACACTCCAGTGCTATAGGCATGGCATCCTAAAAAACACCGCTGGCAAAGTCCCCAATTGAAGCCATTTCCTCTCAGATGCAGACAAAACAGAGGAGCAATTCTTTGTACCAGGCCAATAGAACAAGACATTGCTGCCCCCAATATTTTTGTTATAGTAGCATTTAGATACCCAATCAAGTTCAGAACCATACTGTAGAATGCACCATACAAATCCAGGTCTAGCAGTTATAATCTTGGGCAGAAAGAGGAATAAACATTAGTCTCATTCTACAAAAAGGGATCCAAGTACTCAGGGTCATACAGGAAATGAAGGCAGTGACAGCAGCTGAACTCAGATGCCCTAGGTGCTGGTGAGGGCCTGAATACAAAATCCCCCTCCATACATGCTGATCCATACATTTCAGAAG
Source organism: Apteryx mantelli (assembly GCF_036417845.1). Lineage (NCBI taxonomy): Eukaryota > Metazoa > Chordata > Aves > Apterygiformes > Apterygidae > Apteryx > Apteryx mantelli. The sequence goes on along the minus strand of NC_089981.1, from coordinate 79,254,000 downwards.
CTTAGTTCTTTAAAACTCGATCTTACCTTCTTTACTGCTAATGTCTAAAGAAGTCAAGAATCTCCGTATGCCCTGTAGCCTTTGCCTATAAGTAGAAACATGAATAAATCCTGCCATCCTGTGCACCAGGACATGCAAATACTTACTTGTGGGAAGTAAGAATATGCTACCACAAAATAATTAAAAACCAATTTAAATTTTAATTCTTCTGACACAGATGAGAAAATTCTGGCTCCAATGCTTTATTACTTCAGAACAGTACCAGACTTGAGTTTGAAATATATTTTAAACCAGTTCATAGCCCCCAAAGCAGCAGCTGGTTCTCCCAAACTGACACTGTCTGACAGTGTGCGTTATTACTCGCATAGTTAGAAGACCACATGGAGTACAGCAGTAGGCACACTTACTACTTGTAGGGGATTCTTGCCGTCATAGCCAGTTTGCTCCAGGTCTGCACCGGCTTGGTACCAGGCATACAGCCCCTCCACGTCACCTTTAGCTGCAAGGCTGCAAAAAGAACGGCAACATTGGCTCTAAATCTTTAAGTCCATCTCACTGTACTACTGTGTCCTCTCAGTTAAGGCAGCTTAGGCAAACACTGACCCAGAACAGGCTCAACATGGCTGCCGGGATAGGGAGGTAAGTAAAGGAACACTATTACACTATTACAACAGCTTTGAAGAGCTGAGCAAGCAACACAGCTTGATGAATCAGTTCCTTAAATTAATAGGGCTGTGCTATAAGTACTTACGACAGGCTAGTTTCACACAGTGGGTGTGACTATGACCAAAGGGGAAAAAAAGTCACGCAGTTTCATATTTCACAACACAATAGTTATCTCATGAAATGAGCTGGGGGCAGGACAATAGCTAAATCAAGGTGTCACTGAATCAGTGAGAGCACAAGCAGACGTGCTAGCAAGCAGTGTGCCTATTTTAAAACCGCTAAAAAAAAAAAACCCTTAACAAGTTTGCATAACTATGTTTACTATCAGAAGTTGTGGTAGCACATTTATGTGTTATCATTTGGATAGTAACACAGGTACTTTTTTTTTTTTTTTGAGTTTTATAGGGTAATTTGTAAGACTTAAATGGATAGCAAGACAAGATTGCCTCTATCTGCCATATTTAACAAAAAGTAGAAAGGATCAAAATTAATCCTATACAAATAAATGAATTAAAGTTTATAGAGAAATGTACACCTGAATGTTTCTTTGCACATCTGCTGGTAGTCTCATCCATAGCATTTAAGGTTCATTTTACTTTTTTTTGGTTAGAGAAGGGCTAACAGTCTGTACATAAGCTAAAGCACGACTGTACCAAGTCTGCAGACAGGCTGAACTGACAGCAAGGCGGCAAGGACTACTTTCAGCTTTCTCAAGATCCTAGCTCCTGTCAGGTTTCTGAACTAGCTGTCACTGCTTGCTACGTACTTGTTGACCATGCAGCAAAATTACCCCGATAATAATCAAGTGAGGTTGGAGCTCATTATGAGAGGGGAAACCTCTCCAAACGTACTTAGTCAGTACACAGCTTGCTGCCTTCAACAGTGCTGGCTGTGAAGGAGTGGCATATTGCTGACAGCGGGGACTGAGGATGGTGAAAGGCTCCTGCGTATGAGAAACAAGCCTAGCAGACCTGGTGGAGAGGAAAAGGCAGGAAGACGTAAGGGGCACACAGTCAGGTAAGCTTATGGAAGAAACCCTGAAAGCAGGTCTGCAACATTCATTTCTCTGCTAGACTGAAGTCACTTCTGTTGTTGATTAAATCTCTTAAGTACCCAAAAAAATGTTTTCAGGGGAGTGGAGGCCTCTAATTGCAGCAGCCTGAGGAGACAGTCAGAGAAGCTTTTGCTTGTAGCAGTCCTAGAGGTTGGGCAAGAAACGGGAGAGAAAACGGTCTCTATTTCTCCATGCAACCCTACAAACCATAAGGCCGGGCAGAAGACCAAGAGCTGGGGCCTTTGGGGGACAGGGAGATGGCAGCAGGGTGTTAGCGGGGTTTAACAGTGGATCAGTCTGACATCATGAAAACAAGGATCAAGAAATCATTAGTGAAAACTGCCCTCACAAGGAAGGCCCCTGGGAAGTGATAAAGAAATAGAGGAAGGGAAAGGAGGTTTAACAGGGAGCTCAGTAGGAAGCCCTTAAGGAAACTGCAGGAAACTGAGAAAGCGTTAGCGAGGCAGAGAAGACACTGCTTAGCAGCCACTTCTGGAATACAAGATTTGTTTTTATTTACAGAAATAACTCTCCTGCTGCCGACAGTGGAATGTCCTGGAATTAAGGAAGAAACAAACAAACAAAAAGCCCAGCAAGCGAGAGTTAAAAGCTTTTCAAACACTGGCCAGGAAAGCACTGCATTTGCCAAACAAACTCATCATTCAGCCACGTGCAAAGTGGAAACCCCTTTGGGCAAAGACCAGCACATTTAGAAATATTACCAACCTACACACCTGTGGCAATGCCGCTAGCATCACTGTGAGCAACAAACAAGGACTACTGCTTTTATTTGAAAATTAACCACCTAATAGCGCCTGTTCAGAAAGAGCAATTTAACTCGTATGGTCAGAGGTCAAAACTGCAAAGTGGTCTCCTTCCATGGTATTAGAGCAATCCAAATACATGGAAATATCTTCAATTTTGCAGCAACCATTTATAGATCAAGTTAAAAATACATTCTACGGGGACTGTGATCCAGAGAACAAAAAAATTTGTAGCTTGTGAGAAAATTTAGATTTAACTCTAAATAGAAGATACCTACCGTTCACTAAGTTGATTATAATCCACAAAACACCACAAAACACCACAAAACATTTTCTCCGATTCCCCATCTCCTTAGCTAAGCCAGATGCATTTGTATTTCCCTCGCACGCTATTAGTGCACTTCATATACTCAAATAATACATAGGACTTCTCAACACACGCTATAGGGAGTTTTGCTCTGTATCTTTCTCAAAGTCATTTAGGCAATTCTAACTGCAGCAATTCTAACTGCAAGTGCAGCCTGTAAGCAGCAAGTTCATCATTTTCTTTTCAAGAAAAGGAATAAAAATAACTTCAATACACACTTACCAGAATATTTTAAAACTGCTTTGTTGGCAGACAACTACTTACCACATTTTGCTAAACTCCGATCGACACCTCATACAGTGGATAATTTCATGTATGCTGCCTATCAGCCACTCGTCCGTTTAGAAAAAAATGATTATGTACCCATTACACAGTTCCAGCGTGGCTCATATAGCCACAACAATGACAGAAGAGTTAAGGTATCAAGAACAGTGATAATACAACCATGCTCTCTGATTTGTGCCACCTGTCAAACTAGTAACAAGCAAACTCAGTTACAGGAGCTGCAGTTTAAGGGGTACTTTTTTACTCTTAAAATACATCAAAATGAGAGTGAAGCCGGTCGGGTTTCAGGGGGTTTAGAATGGCAAGAGCTGACGCAATTCTAGATCTTGGAAGGAGTGACTACGGCTCCCTCCATCCTGTACTAGAAACTCATCTTTCCCAGAGGCACACAGCTCTGCTTTTTCGGTGCTTCTGCCTTTTCAGTGTTTATATAAAGTGACCAGGAAAGACTTTTTTTTTTTTAAGCTATATCATTGTCCTTACAGAGAAGGAAATCTTTTCCCTGTTTTTTTTTTTCTTCTTTTTTCATGAAAATCCTAAGAAGACAAGTTAAGAGTCCAGCACAAGGCATGGGCTGTTCTATCTGGAACGCATTTGGGAGTACTGTTTTTAGCCAGTATCTTCATGTCTCTCACAGTCAAGACAATCAGATTTCTTTGAAAGACAACAGGTATTAGAAGCTTGTTCCCAGTTCCTTCAGAGATATATTTCTCTCTCCTTCATCAGTCCCCAGAAAATCACAGAGTAGTTGAGGTTGGAAGGGCCCTCCAGAGATCATCTAATCTGACCCTCCTGCTCAAGCAGGGTCACCTAGAGCAGGTTGCCCAGGATCGTGTCCAGTTAGGTTTTGAATATCTCCAAGGATGGAGACTCCGCAACATTTCTGGGCAACCTGTCGCAGTGCTCAGTGACCCTCACAGTAAAAAAAAGTTTTTCCTTAGATTCAGATGGAAGAGACATCTTATTCTGAAAGCTGCTATTGTGAAAGACTGCATCCTTGCATATTATATCATTTTATGAAATTCAAGTATATGAAAGACAAAGCTGGTTTGGTTTTATGTCCCTATTTAACTTTGTGAAGTACAAACTTGAACAAAGTAGCTCAATCTTAGACAAACCTTTTTCCTTTAAAAAAAAAAACCAAACACAAAAAACAACTGTTAGTCTACTCTGGAACTTGACAAGCCTTTAGGATAAGTCTGAATTTCCCTATTTGTCTGGTCACGACTTGGTTCTGCAGAAAGATGACAACACTACTGCAGTATGAAAAGAGATTCTGACATTTTTAACAGATTACTGATATTAAGATTTTTCACTTCAAAACAAAGTCATGAACCAGATACCAAAGATCTACAAAGTGATTCTAAAAACCAGACTAACACATCTCTCTTTCAAAAACACAGCAAATGAAACCATAAAGAGTTAATAACTAGATCATCTTCACTGCATCTATGTGCATCTTCACTTCCTACACAAGATACTTGCTGATACTGTCCAATTGTCAATACTGGATGATACTGTTCTTCCTTTCAAATATCACCAATACCACAGGAGCATATTGATTTTTAATTCATCCCCAACTTCATGAGCCTAAAGACAAAGAAGCTGAGGAGACAGTATTAGAACAAAAAAAACCAAAAAAAACAAAAAAAAAAATCACTGTCTATGTCAATTCATGAAAACCAGTTTATTTGATGTTAGGTCAGCAACAAGGCAAAAAAATGTGATTATAGCTCCTAATTCACAGAGAACTGTATGGGAGGGAAAAATCAACTTAGCTTAGTATAGCAACGTAGAGCTTCTCAGAAAGCAAGCAGCTTTGTCATTCGAAATCTCAAGAAGTTGCCATATTGCCCTGCTGACAAATTCAGAGTGGTAAAACTTGCGACTTAAGGTATATTCCAAGGTAGAAAGGAGATACAGGAAAATAGTTCCAATTAGATAGAGGGGAGATGTTATAAGCAGTTTGTTCTGTAAGCAGCTTGACCATGTGAACATGTTCACTACCATGAAAGTGCCAGTGCCAGCAAAGAGAAGGCTTAAAAGAAGGAGGTAAAAGGTAGGACAGAGAGGAAGAGGAAGTAAGCCTGAGTATCCTGGAAGGAGTGTATCGGTCAAGTCATCTGAAGATACTCCACAGTAAGTATTTGAGACATCCTGGCAGAAGGACAGACACCAGTACCTCAGATGTAATCATTTTTAGGATGTGAGTAACATTCTGTGGGAAAAGGCCACTTTGGCGCAAAAGGCCATGCAAGGCTCTCTAAAACCGCAGGAGGAAAGTGCCTCAGCTGTGCAGGAGGAGCCCGTGAAAGAGCCAGCACTCACGGAGCCCTGATACTCTGGTGCTTTCTTGAAGCTCGACCACTGTTCCAGGCTGGCCGCATCCCTGGCGCGAGTTTTTTTTTTTTTGTGATTTCTGCTACTGGGCCTGCCTCTGGCTATGGCATGGGCAGTCAAGGTACAGCTGTTACTCCAACTTCTGGCTCCCTGGGAAGAGCCACCAGCCTGCTTCCTGATCTGCACATGGCATGGGAGATTCTCCTCCCCTCCCACCCTGAACCCTTAATTCCACACTGAGTCCTCCTTCAGCCTGTGAGCACACGTGTGTTCCACCCTCTGTGTGGAAGATTTACATAGTTTTTATATTACACTTATTACCATTAATACAAGTTTAAAATATCTCAAAACCTCAAATGTTTGTTGTCAAAATATCAGCTTTGAACAACAGAGGTCATGCAACAGGGATCCAGTGTGTACAGTGTTGCCTAAAATGCTTTAACAAACTGCATAAGAACAACTTTTTGTTTAAATCCCCTTGTTCTCTTTTTGGACATACTACTACTATCAGGTCAGCTAGCCAAACAGGTTCTGCACATGGCAAGAGGGCTAAGTAAGGGGCCAATTTATTTGCAGAGGAATGTCATTCTCTAAGCCACTCCTCTAATCTGCTTGACAGATGGAAACAATGCAAACGAAGAATTTAGGTCTGTCCTATCACTTGTGGTGCTCCGGGAAGCGCATATTTGGACTTCATGATAAAAGTTATTTTCCCGTCTACGCTAGGATTACTGAAAGGACAGAGTCAAGTCCCTACACAGAATGCTCATAAAAACAACTAGTCACTCTAGGAGATACATAAAACCTTTTCACAATTTTCAGAAATACCTGTTATTCAGGACCAGTACTGGAAAAAATAAAATCTGGTCTCTATTTTTTTTCCCCAATATATATTTATATCATTAAAACACCTTATCTAAGAGCAACTATATGGAAAATCAGCTTCAACAGAGGCTTATATTCTCTTAAGATTAAACACAGAAATGGTGAGCGTTTGTTCAAAAGTTTCAGGGTTAAACCTATTTGTGTATTTGATTTAGTTATTTTTGAGAAAAATGGATTTTAATAAAATAAAAATCCTAAAAATTATGCAGTATGTGCAGCTTTATTCTCCAACAGAGATGCTATTAAAACAGACCTTGCTCAAAGGCCTCCCTCCCCACAGTGAAAGTGCTTGGGAAAAAGGGGCATATTTGCTTCCAGCTCACTCCTACCCACACTACTCCCTGCTCTGGAGCTCTCCTGAGTCACTGCTGCTCTGGCACAGAGTTGATTCTTAATTTCATCACTTCACTTGCTTCCTCATTATTAGTCTAGCACAGAAATAGTCACACATCATATGCCAGGGGCCCAACTGTTCCTTGGTAGTTATTTACACAGTTTTCCATTCTGAGAGTCTCTTTTGAAAAAAATCATTCCCCTCCATCCCAATTTTATGGCCAATAACTTATCATCACATTTACCTGCAAAGTATTGTTCCAGTGTTCTCCAAGTCATGGCTTGAAAGGTGAGCTCCAGTTTCTCTTAGTAAATTAATCACTTCCATGCGCCTTTATGAAAAGGATAGAAAAAACAGTTAAAATGTTTTGACCTGTAGGTTTTTTTTCCTAAATCCAGCATTATTCACATATACAAACAGTTAGTGAAAGTTCTCATACAGATATTCTCCACCACCAGACAGAACAAGGAGTGCTTTCCAAGGTGACAGGTGTAGTAAGAGGATTTGCCCTCTCTCTAAAAAAAATAATCATTCACATGCTCAGCTCATGAAAGTGTTTCATTCAGCTCCAAAACCGAAAGGGATGCGTCCCTTTCTTTTCAAAGGATTCTTATTTTCCTTTCTGTAGCCCCAGATTAATTTAACACTTGAAATATTAGACAGTGACAGAAGCACAAATAGCATCATTCCTGTGTTTTGCAGAATCACAGAATCACATATATTAGTCTCTTAATTGTCTGTCTTGCCAAGTAAGCATTGAATCTTTATGTTAAAGCAGAAGCTGATCATGTTTTTAAGGCTTCAAAATTGTGCCGAGTATTCTTATGAGCCTCCCACAGAAGCACATCTTCTCCTAACTCCCCACTCCCACCAATACCTTTATTACTTACTTCCACCTGGAGTCTTTAGGAGGTCTGCCTTGTCCTTTCCTTTGAGTTAAAGGGAAAATTAGGTATTTAAGCACTACCAGCTAAATCCTATTTCTTAGTCACCAGCTTGAGGTGGTTTATGGAAAAGGCCATGTTAAAGTCTCTAAAGGTACTGTAAGTGGGTGAAAAATCATGAGATAGATGAAAAATTTGCAAAATATCTTTTTCAAAAAGTGACCTAGTGAAAGGTTTAGAAATAATTTCCAAAAGGAGGTGATGATATTTCCTTCTGCTAAACAAAAAAAGCATGATGACACTAGTAGTTCAAGAATACTTTCATAGTTCCTTTTTTAAGTTGCATATTTTGCAGATACCATAATACTTCAAAATTAAGACTTAGGCATATCACCATCATAGAAAATATGTGGGGTTTCCCAACCCATTATCTAAAAACTCATCTGAATTAATTCAAAATAAAAAATAAGTTCACGTACATGTTCAGCTTCATCACCTCCATTTTCTTGGAGGTTACCATGCGCCTTTCCCTTTTAGAACTGGACTAAATGCTTATCTGATCACATCATTTCTCTCAGGAATCTCCAACTTGAGAATGAAAAGGTACTTTAAAGTTACCCAGCTGATGCCCATGTAAGTTTATACATCTAATATATTAATTTACAAATTAAAAAAAACAACTATACAGATGTTATAGGTATCATTTCCCCTTTCCAATTGTAGGTTATTTAACCTACTCAACAGATTTTTCAAACTGCACTTTTTTTCTCTTGACAGCAAAAAAAGTCATTCTTTGTTTCATAGCAAAGCATTGCTGGAACAGCACGCACTGCAAGTTTGTTCAGTTATCTAAAATATTTTCTCAGGAGGGTCCCTTACAACCTGGCAAGTCATCCACAAGCATCTCCTTGAGGCAGCAAGTAATGGCACTGCTTCCTATTTTTCAGTCTGCAGTGAAGAATGAATGCTACATTTATGAAGTCTAAGCTCAGTCTTAAGCACAACAGTAATTAGCTGAAAATGAATCTGATCTAAAATAGATTAAACTAGAACATATTTAATCACTCAAGCTCATATTCAGCACAGGATTGAACGTGGATAGCATCTGCTTCCTCTGCAATGACTGCCCTAGCCTACTGCACATCTCCCACCTTATGCTCAAAATCACAGCATGAAACTAGTGCTTTTTTTGTTTACATAAAAGCTATGCTATGGGACAGCACATAAAGATAAAAGGGAGCAAAGCAGGTAATGTTTTGCGTTGTCTTCTTCAGTGTGCTCTCCCTATGAAATCCTTCTTATCTCAGGACTCCAGGAAAGAGCCAGGCTTTTCTCTTCCATTACTGGTCCCCCTCACTGGTAGCAAGACTCCCTCCAGAACGCCCTTCCGTTGTCCCTGTGCCACACACTCACCACTACTCCGAGCAGGACTCCCTATGCATTTGTGATACAAACAGATCGGGGGCATTTATCCCACATGTTTAAATGAAAAAAATAAAGCGGTTTCAAGTGAAATTTTTAAGGATTGAAACTCACAGTGTTTACAATAAGTGCTTACAATATGACACCTACAAACAGAAGTATACTATCCTGAGGACAACGAAAAGTTCAAAATCTTGTTTCCTGGTGCGATGGGAAGGAGACAAAGGGTTCCATACCACAGCTCGTGAAGGGAGGGGTAAGGGGGAGCTTGTTTAGGGGAGAAAAAAAATAAGGACAAATAGTAATGCACAACTTAAAAGTGTTAAATTTAGTACTATGACTGTGAAGAGCAGCTCTGTCCAAGAAAGTAAATGGACCACCTCTCATGTTCCCATCACTCAACATGAAAACTATGCAGGAGCTAAGTCACACAGTGGCTTGTTCCTATTTGCATGCAGCCAGTATCTACACTGTAAAGAAACTCAAGCTCTATCCAGAGTACCACTTCTTCTATCTGTCAAGAGGCTGGCTTTGAATTTTACGATATTTAATATTTGTCTCAGGTGCAGGAGAGCTATTTGTCTCTAGAAGCTGTTTCCTTAAGTGCTGCTTTTCTGTGGCTTTAATAAAGCCTCAAAATGATCACAGTTTAGCTGACTTTCAGACCAGAAGTTTAACTATTTTCTTGAGCCATAAGCCCAGTAACAGTTCAAACATGATTCCCATTCTAAGGTTACAGCCCATAACCAGCAGCAGAGCAACCACAGGATAATCGAAGTTCAAGGTGTAGAGGAAAGGCCAACGTCACCGTGATAGCCCTGGGGTGCACAGCTGCTTGTCCAGTCTAGCCCCATCTGATAAGCAAGAGCCATGAGGAGCTATCGTCACCTGTGAACTATGCCCAGCTCTTCCTTTTCTAAGCTCTCCTACATCTGTTACCTAACTGTGGATGTTGGTCAGACACATGCTCTCGAAACAATGCTATTTGGCATGTGGCTTAAATTAGCCTTTTAATACTACCACTGTCATATGTCTTCTCTCCGGAGGAAAAAAACAAGTAGACAAGAAGCGTTTCCAGGGTCTTCACCCTGCTAGATTCCATTATTGTTAACACTGAAAATAATAAGCCAATTTATATCCACTATTTTTAATGGGTCAAAAGCAAAACATATGGCTTGGTGTAGTCTTCAGATAGTCACTGCTGTGATCAAGTCTGACTTCCAGGTAAAGGCATCAGAACCTCTACCACTTCACGAGTACTCTGGATTTAGAGCAATCAAGTGCTGTACAATATGATCATCTTAGGCCTTGCCTTGGCAGACACTTAATAAAAGTGAATCGACTTCAAAGGGATGAATCATACATGTAAAATTAACATGCACGTAAGAGTTTGCAGGATTGGGGCCTTAGGGTGTACACCTTCCACCAACTCGCTTTAAAGAAATGCAGGTGTAATGTATATCCAGACTTCACAGGCTTCATTCTTTTTAATGCTCGCTTCCCTAGCAACTGGAATGGTTATGGCAGGATTGGCGTAGTTTTCCTCATTCAGTTTTCCATGTGGTAGCAGCAGGAATTTTATACTCAAATACTGTAAGGACAGACTTCAGTGTACTTTTGGAGTCAGTAGTGTTTAGATTTTCACTCCACCTTAGGTTTCCTGAAGTAATGTAAATGTAACCTTGCAAAATATCACGCATTTAAATTCATATTTACGTGGGAGGTAATTTTACTGCCTCTAATCTGATGTTCTCACAGCACTATACCAGCAACTCCCCATTTTCAACCTTTTACCACTGTACTATAAGTAAATGGAAATGCTTTTACTACGTAAAATATACACAATTTTTATTCAGGACATTTTCCTGCTTAGAAGAGTTTCTGTTATTAAAAATGTATTATTCTATTGTTTTGAAAATGAATTATCCCTTGAGGGTATTCTAAGAAGTTAAAGGAACACTACTAATTTTGATACGTCAAGCAACTGGCCTAAATTAACAGTGGTCTGTTTAGGTACATGCATAAAGTGAATGAGACTACAGACAAATTGCACAGTTACAAATGAAAAAGCGGAAATGCAGTAGTTCGTTTCTTTAGATAGTAAGATGTGAAGTCCCTTTCTAAATAAGAAATAAAGGAAGAGTCACTTAAAGTCAAAAATTTTAAAAGACTATCATTGATCATGTACGAGACTACAGATCAGATTGCTGGTCTACAAGCTGACAGTGCTATGTTAAGAAGCTTTTAAGAAGAGACATAACTCCTGATCATTTTTACAAATTATTAAACGGAAAAGAGAAATCAGTCATCATTATACATATTTGCATGCTAGGTTAAAAGGCAAGCCACTGAGAAATGTGACATACAAAACTGAAAGAAAGCTATTTTTAAGATAAGTGGATACTGCACTGCAATTCTATTCCAATTAAACAAAAATTAATTCTCAGAAAATAGGATTAAGCTGATGCAATATTCACTAAAATTGAGAAAGTTACAAAATTAAACAGTCTAAAGCATTGACTGTTCATTAAGCCCTTCCCCCTCTGCCACTTAGTACATTGTATCAGGTTAATCTCTTCACTTTCAGCACACAGCTGTTTAATAAATAGAATTTAAATATTTTTGTAGCAGAAATCTTTTTAGTGGGTATATAACTATACACATATACAGCTGCCTGATCTCTACAATTCTGCTTTATGTGCTTATCAGTGTGAAATGCAGTGTGAGCATACAGCAGATCTTAAATACAAATTTATGAGATTAGTTTTAGGTCAGCTCATTCCAACAGCAGAAACAAAAAGAGAAACTGAAAATGGTTAAGGTGCAGTTTCCTTTTACAATTCCCCATATTGAAATGGGTGTGCAGCTTTAAAGAGCTTAAGAGTCATAGTAGGAGTCTAATATAGGAGTGGCAATGCTAAGGAATCCAAACAACAAGCTCATGTGAAATTCCTCAGGCAGTAGTTGGGTGCGGTAAAAAGAGTAGGTGCCTGATTTGCAGGAACATCTAATGGTATCTAATGCTTTAGCATTTTCTCACATTGGACTAGGGCCACCTCTGTTCAACTGTGAGGTTATTTGTTTGATTTGCTGTTGGGCTTGTTTTGCTTTAAGACTTAAAGGGTTTGCCACTGAAGGGCTTATTAAAATAATGCAACAACTATAAGCCATAAGGGACCGTGCAGTAGTATGGCAATAGCACAGTGTGTCCACACAGGACTCCAAGTCTCAAGTTAATAGGGCCTGTTGAGTTTTCTACATCAAGTCTCTGAGACAGGAAAAACCTTCAAGTTATTCCTGCAACCAATGCATCAACAGGACTGTCAGACCTCCCTGAGAGCTAACTCCAGCTTGACTGACCAGGTGAACTTGTCAACATTTGAAAGCTGTAGGAATATCTGGGGACAGACACCCATGAAGACTATTGAAATTCTATCACTCCAAGCTCCTCTTTGGAAGAAAGCTTTTCGCCTGCCATGTACAGACGGAACATGAGATAAGGAGCTGAAAGCAGATCAAAGATGCATGAAGAGATTAGGGCATACAGCTTCTAACAAGTTGGAAGACCAATGGCTCTATGAATCCCCAGAGTAGAAAAACTAAGTGTTTTTGAATTGATCTTTTGTAATGGATGACTTTAATATTGTGTGCCACGGCCACTCCTTAAGACCATACAACCTGGAAAAGGCCAGCAAAATGGCATGTCCGTGCCTACCATTCAAGAATTGTTGACATTCAGAACAACAGGAAGAGGAAATCCACAAACCAGGCAGAGCCATGCATCCATCCCGTATGAGTGGGTGGAAAACAAAAATCAAAGAACCAGTCACCCAGCAAGAAACTAGAAGCAGCACAGGTAGAAGGGAAAGATTAAAACATGTCAGCCTACCGGTGTAGTTTGCGCCAATTGAAACAGTCTTGTCTTGATGAGAAAGGAGAGGGTGCAAAGAAAACAAACAGCTCAGGTCCTGCACTCTCCCTTCTGACAGTCAAAATGAGTATTCAAGCTGGTTATGTTTTACAAGGAAGCCTCATAGCAAAGAGTGGAGTCCTGAAGTTACGGACAAAAACTTGGTGGGAAGGCAGCAATAAGTTACCTTAGTGCTAAAATTCTGCATCTGTACAAAGTTGTTCGCTTTCATTTGAGATTATTTTTAAATTGCTGTCATTTACATATGATTGCTGATACCTAAACCTACCAACAGGGATGGACTAAAATGCAAACAGATATAAGGTTTATAAGCTTTACATAGAGTGGTGTATAAATTACTTTTGTTACCTGAACTGGATCGCATTTGTCAGTGGGGTAGATCCATATCTGTCTCTAGCATAAACAGTTGCACCAGACATCAACAAATACTCGACTAGTGGTAAATGCCCTTCAGAGGCTGCAATATGAAGTGGAGTTCGGCCCTCGTAGTCTTCACAGTTCAAGTTTCCACCCTACAAAAGCACAAATCCTTCACATGCTAAAAAGATAATGGCTGCACATGAAATAGTTGGTAGAACAATAGATGCCTACATCACATTTTAATTCAGCCACCAAAATATTAAGCTTGTCAAACTTACTTAAATTTTATCTTGTAGTGCTGTTTTCAGCACCAGTAAGATATTTATTCCACCTTTCCCATGCCCCCCCTCCCCCCCGCACATTATCTCATTACAGCCCCTTCAGTTATGCTGTTTATTGCAGTACAACATACAGCAGCTTTGTGCCTATGCAGGCAGTTTGCTACTTTAACTTGTCTTAGTTTATTGTTATTTTCAAGATACATTTATCCCTTTTCTAGGCTCATTACCAAAGTCTCAAGAGTAGGGTAATCCAGGGCAAACAGGAAAAAAAAAAGAGAAAAAAGAGGTGTAGAAAGCAATACTGGGGAATTATTATAATTTTTAAGTATAACCCCAGCTAGGGCTATGGGGAGAGCCGAAACCCTGATTTAGCACCGAACTGTGTTTTGCTTAAATAACATAATTTTCAAGTTCTTTGTTTAATCACGAAAGTTTTACATCCAAAAGGTGGATACTATGAATATACATGAAGAAAGTTAAGTGAAGGAAATCGGCACAAACCATTTTAAAGAGTTCCAAAGTTAGCAGATAAGAACTTGCATATTAATCTACCTTTATTTTCACTGTTCAAAAGAAAATATAACAGCTGAGAACCAGATAGAGGGAAGAACGTACCAGTTTTGAAAGCCAAAGACTGAAGTGCCTAGAAACCAATCGTATTAGTCAAAGCACTTTGATTTTTCAAAGCACTTTGATTTTAAGACTTATGTAGTTGCTTCCCAGTGAGCATGGCTAGTCATTTATGGTTCTATTTAAAAATTCATATTTTGTACAAACAATGTTAGTTTTAAATTACCATTTCTCCTATGGCTCTTAGTGCATCTATGTCACCCAGTTTAGCTGCAGCACAAGCCAAAGGTGGAATTAACGCATCTCTTACGGCTTCTAACTCCTGAGAAACAAATAAAAATAAACACTTAATATCATTCTTGTCTCTAATCCGATTGATGTCCAAGACATAAAAACACTGTCCTTATGCTTTCATGTAAAGTTTCCAAATTAAACTTTTGGATATTTAAAAATGGTAGCATTTAGTTCATGGAAGGAAAGAAGTCTCATGTTTATTTTTACATTTTGTAGGTCCCACATCTGTGAAGATTTATATTCCTCCCTTCCAAGCAACACTAATTACTTGATATCTATATATACCATTTTAGGTGCACGTACTAATTGCCATCTCTGGCAAATTTACACAACTGCCAAAATTACACAACAGTACAGTAAGAGAAACAGGGCTGGAAGGAGTTGGAAAAGACTATACAGTCCATTCTCCTCAAGACTGGATCAACCTTATCCATGTGATTCCTCAGATATTTGTGCAACCTGTACTTCCAAACCTCCAAACTGACAAATCCCACAGACCCCTTAAATATTCTCCCATTTCTCATACACGCTAAAGAGCAGCCACACAAGTATTCATCAGCTACTAAAAATCCCACTTTCCCTGAAACCAAGCCAAGAGCAAATGCTTGCATCTCGCAATGCTCTTCACTGAACAACCAGTATTATATTTTCTTATTTTCTGACTGGGAGGAACTAATATTAAACACCACAAATTACACTTGTGTAGTGCCTTCCTTAGGAGCAGCCTTCTCTGACTGCATGTCCAATTAAGCTGTTTTACCCCTCATTATTTGGATTGCTCCAAACTGTCGATGCATTTGACCACAAAAATACAAAACACTTTTTCATATCATTGATACCCTGAATTACAGCAACTGTCTGAGGCTTGTGATTGCGCACCCAGCCAGCCAAGAAAACAAACTCAAGCTGAAGCTACAAGAAGAAAAAACAAAGAAGTTAATATGTTTTTAATTAAAAACATTTTAATGTTATGTTTGTCATTGTGTCCTTTCTCCCTAGCCCAACTGGTTAGCTGGGACGCTCAGTACTAAAAAAAGATAAAAATAATAAAAAATACCCAGTACTCCATTTTTTTCTTGCCTTTGTTGTTCACTTTTAAGTCGGATTCATTTAAGTGACTTTACAGCTTTACATGAGTTCAGTTTTAAATATTTAAGTATATACCTCCTTGCAGCTGATACTCAGAGATTTGGCAATCACTTGAATAAACTTGCTATCTCTCAGAGAGATCTTGTCTCCTGTGGGTACAACAGTCATTTCTCCTCTTAGATTTTCACTCAGCATCTGAAAAACGAGGAATCAAATCCTTTGTTAGCAGAGAAAAAAATATGGTAGTAGTCTAATAAAAAACCTTAGGATCAAGTTAGAAAACTGTTTGGAAGAATTATGGAAACTAATTGAATGCAGACAAAAGTTTAAAAAGTAGTTACTGTCCCATGAAGATTACAAGCTTAAAAAGACAAAGAAGAGGGGAAAGGGCAGGCGACTAAAACCTTCCTCTAAAGCAAAGAAACCAAGATAAGCACATAACAAAACACCCCAATTTTTAGAGTATGCAGACAAAAGATCTCTAATGGGGTAAGCTACAGCCTACTTAAAAACACAAAGATAGTGAATAATTGGCAGAGTAAGCCTGAAGACCAGACTATTCTGAAATGCTGCCCATTCCCAAAACTCAGTATTACTGCCTAAACGCTTCCTGCACAGACTGTGTACTTAGGCCTCAAAACAAACCTCAGTGCTGCCTGTAGACAGTCATCTATTTTAACTGATTTTCAAACAGGTTCATTAGCCCTGATTTTGTTAAAATTTGGCCATAAATTCAACTTTGAATGCAGAGGGTCTAGAGTAGTACTAGTCATTCAGTATTAAAGCAGGAGTGTAACAATTTGCAGTATGGGTGCATCCAATTCAACCAGAAGAAGAAGAAAAAAAAAAAAGAAAAAAAAGACAGCTAGTTCACTACCTAGAAATTGCTTAAACATGGCAATAACAAAATGAAAATACTCTAAAAGCGAGGTTCTGTGAAATCTGGAGAACAGGAAGACTGAAGCCAGTCATTAAGAAAAAGCAACTGGTTTCCTCAGTTTTGACAATTTTACATCCTGGCACTCTTTCATGAAAGGTTGCTGATGCAGCTATAAAGCACGGAGTTGTTTCAATTAGAATTTTAAAAAGCAGGATTGTGAAAGTTTGCAAGAACAGATGCGATGTTGGAAGGAGGAATGCCCTGGGTTTACTTATGTCTAGGCATGCCCTTTATGAAAAAAACCTCCAAGCACTGACAATACTGAAGCTGTCTGCTGGAAGAGTCACATATACGTGTAACTCTCAGGGGATACCAACTGCTTTGGTGCGCTTTTAGAGTCTGACAGGTTGAGATCATTGCTTTGCACAGGTAACCTTAGCAATTGGCACCCGTGTTAAACGTGCCCAACGCAAAGCCCTACGTGCATTACTCAGTTCTACCAGCTCTGCAGCCATTTGCATGTGTCTGGGGGCACATTCCTTGCTCCTTTGTGTTGAAAGAGAATCCTAAAATAACCACGCCAGCTTCAGGAGAGCTTCCGTCTCTTGGGAGACTATTGTTTGGTGATATGTTTAGCTGAAGATATTGCCACAGACAACATATTTCCAAGCTTCCTTCTCCTCCTGGTCTCTACCACTCATTCCTGCCCAGGCAATGCAGCATGCTGCTCCCTTAGCTGTGCCAAAACAATTGTTTGTGTGTCTGTACAATGAGTCAAATGAGGAAACTGATCCTGCTTTAACTCAAAGAACTTGCAAAAGTTATTTTGCTTTTCAAGCCATACAAAGGAGCTCCCGGCACCACCTCATAAACACTGTGTAGCACATTTCAAAGGGCAGCACATGAAGGTGCAGGAATACCTTGTGCCAGTGGTGCCTAAGGTGTCATATCACCAAGTCCTCGCCTAAGTAATTCAGCTATATTGTTTTGCAGAACTGGATCTCAAATTAAGTTTTAATCCATAAACCTGGGCAGAAAGTCAGCTGGGAAAGCTTCTCCTGTCCCAGGTCAAATATTCCTCTGTGCAAGAATAAAGTCTACATTAAAAAGCAGGCTAGTATACTTAGAGTCCAGGTTAGTGAGCATGCCAAGGAAGTATCAGTGAAGAGCTTTGGTTTCTAAAGTATACGTACACAAACACATGCTCACTTGGAAGCAAAATAACATCGAGTCCACAGCACCAGATTTCTAATGTTTAGGCACCGTTAATGAAAAATACCACTACTCTTCACACAGCATTATGTTAACTGTTAATCATGTTCTTGGTCAGAGCATATTATTGCCATTTTCTCTGAAGAGAGGCACAGCCCCTTCTCCACTCAGTTTTCAGATCAAGGGCTTTATCAAACAACTGAAAGCTCAGAATGTGCAAACTATTTCTAAGCACGGTAAGTGGTACTTCCACCCACCCAAGTTATGATCAAATGTATCCTAACGTGTTTGTCTCAGAGCTGCTACTGGCTGGAAGACATTGAGCATGAAATAACGATCAAGTTTGTTTCCACTTTAATAAAAACAAACCACCATCATCAGATACACATGTGCACGCCCAGCTTAAGTCTAGAGAGTGACTCATCATGATGTCATCAGCCAAAGTGTCAGGATTATGATTTCACTGCATACAAGCACCGAAACATGCATTCTGGCAGACTGCTGCTCTCCTATCTGAGTCAGGGCATTTAACACAGAGCCATAGGTTCACTGTATTAAGGAACAGCACTATTTTGGGGGAAATGTCTTGATTAAACACCAATGAATAAAAAGAACCTTGCTAAATGGGTTATTAAAATCAGTTACAATTGTTTTTAAGATAATCCTCCATTTCTGACGAATTTACAAAATGCACCACTTCTTAGAGAAACAAAATCTAACACTGACATGAGTAATGCTGTAAAGGAAGGGACTGTAGGCACCGTTTATTTTCAGAATGAGCCTTGGATGAAATCTTAACCCCACTAAAGTCAATGACAAGATCTTCACTGACTTCAGTAGAATTCTGCCTCCCCTATGAATTTCCACATACAGGTTTTTAGCAGAGAGATGTCCAAGGTAGACTACTGCAATTAAAAGAGAGCATTTTTATGGCTTGGTTGTGGTCTTCAACTTATTTATGCAGAGAATTTTCTTCTTTCCCAATCTCCATATATTTATTTGCCCAACAGTATTTTCCATAAGAAAAAACCATGACATTCACATTACGGCTCTGGAATCAATTGCTTTTAAATGCAAGGGAGAAGCTCAAGCCATTCAGCTAGACAGAAGCTAGCACAGTAGATGAGAAAGTTAAAGCCTTTCAAGGTCACACTGAAATATTTACCTGCCTCTTCTCCTCCCAGCTAAGCTCACTCTTGCTGAGAGTGTATGACAGTTTAGTTAGGGCTGCCTCTGGTGTCATATCACCTCCAGGAATTACTCCAACATCAGCGAGAGTCTGAATAAAAAGGAATAATGACTCCAGTTAGCATAGCATTCAGAAATACGTGTGCGTACAGAAAATGTACAGGAATGATAGGGAACCACACAGAATACAATACACAGCCATACCTCCACTGAGTCTTGCCCCTTTGCAACTCTTATTTTTGTAATTTTAATTATCAAATACCTGAAAAATACTGGAGCCAGCTGAACAAAGATGACTTATATTTTAAATTTCTTTTTAATGCAATAACATTGAAAAGTATTTAACCAAACACTTGCCATGGTCATTTACATATGCAAAAATGGAAAGGTTACAGGTCCGTATCAGCTATCTGCAGAGTTGTCAGATTACCTTTACTGAAAAGCTGCAGTTACTCTGTTTTAACCCAGTGGCATTCTGAACATTGCCAAGTAGGCTGCTCTCTCACAGACATATTTGCCATTCTTTTATGGGGTATTACTTTGGATGAATTCCAGCACTACAGTGTGCTCACAGCAGGAGCGTTTTCACATCTTTCCTGGCTGCACTAGCAGTATATGATTTAGAACGTACAACTGAAATACACAATTTGCACAGGTCGGACAAGAAAACTACAAAAAGATGACGTAATCTTTTTATTATTTTTTTTTTTTAACTCTTGAAAAGATATCTGAACCAAAGCAAAAAGCAGAAATAAGTCAACTACCTTTGCTATGGCCAGCAAGCTCTATAAGTGCACAGTGAGCAAGGCAGCAAAGACAAAGGAGATCTCAAATCTTCTGTCACTGAGAATCGTACCAGGGCAAACACTCAAGCTGCTCTAAATCACAGACCATCGTGTTTACTATAATGAGAGGCCTCAAAGTTAAGCATCTTGCAGTAGGTTCTTTGCACCAATTTATTTTTAAATTCCTTGTGTGTAAATTGCAGTTTTGAAATTTGGTGTGGCCTAGCTAATATTTTAGCAAGACACAGTGCCCTAATCAGTTCATTAACTAACTCGGAGAGCCCCAGACTGACATTTTTAATACTCCCATGGAAAAATATCTACAGAGAAGGTGAGAAATGGAGAGTTAGCCAGCATTTAGAACCAAGAAACAGTTGGGGCTTTTTCAGTGGGCTTGGGAAAAAGGAGGACGAAGGGATTTCCTCCCAGCGTCCTTCCTATACGTAAAGTTCCCTCAATTATAACTTTCTGCTGTGCAGATGGATCAGAGGTCAGACATTTAGTTAATTAAAACAAACACTTCAAGGGAAACCATGGGCTCAGCTGAGCCACCTGACTAGCTTGAATGCATAAAAAATGGCCTGCCCGTATGCAAAGATGGTTAAAAGGTTTTATTTAAAGAAAAACAAAGTAAAGCTAACATTACAGAGTTTCCAGCATTCATCCATGATACTTCCTCTGTAGAGCAGTTCTTTATGAGAAGACTAAGTCAATGAAAGAACAAGCATGAACTACCTTTGTAGGATCTGGCTTTGTCAGTATTCTCCTCAACAGATGCCAAGAAAACAGGACAGCCTCCCTCAGTGGATGAGGAAGCAATATAATACATGCTCCACATAAAATATGAAGGCAGAAGTGAACACTTTTCCACATAGCGTTACAGAGGTTTAGCGAGACAAATGCTAGTGACCTGACCAGAATCTCTTAATTAAACATACCAACACACTGGATCAGAGTGCAAAAAGCCATTTTTAGAGGTGTCTATTTGGAGAGTCTTTTAACCAGAGCATAGAAAAGGGTTTTGTTCCTCCCAAACATTTTAGCAAGTTCATTTTAAGCAGGACATCACATAAAAGTTAGGCCTCATTTTCATGTTATTTTGCAAAAACAAACTTGGTGTCTTTTATTGACTCAACTTCTTTCTTCTATGTGAACTGTTCTATGTAATCCATGTATTCCTGTTGTATTTGCTACAGATCACAGAATTACTTCTCAAAATACCCCACTTAAGTAAGAGAAAAATTTAACCAACTCCCAAATGACAACCCATATCAGAAAATATAACACTCAGATACTGAAGAAGTGAAAACAAACTCTTATAAACTCCTCCCCTTTCTGCTCAAAACAGCAGATTACATGTTCTTGAAGCAAATATAATCTAAAGTTGCATTAAAAACAATGTTAAAATAGGCAGGTTTCAGCACTGGTCTAGAGGACCTAAGTTCACCTTACAGTCAATGAAGGGGCTAGCTCTGCCAGACGAGTGGTTGCTCCCAATAAAAACAGGTGTCTAAAACAGGGAGATGAGTCACCCTCTGGCAGTGCTTCTTGGATATTTAATGGTTGGCCTTTTTATAAAGGCGAGTTAAATCAGCCTCCTTCACACTACCACATGCAGCACATACTCTCATATGGCTTTGAGCTCTTACTAGTCTCAGTGATGTCATGTCTTAATACAAAAATAAGAAATTCACTATAAAATGTCCTGAATATTAAGAGTATCTACCCAAAGTCTGCTTTAAGCTAGCCTTCATGGTTAAAAACAACTGATTCCCATTCTGCAAGATAGATGCTTTCTTAGAAGCTGTTCTCCCAATCTCTCACTGAATTCAGTTGCACTTTTGGTCAAATAAACGCTGGCATTTGGAATATTGCTTGGATTTGCAGGCTTTCTTGATGTTCTTATATTGTAAATAAATAACTTCTGGCCTATCAAATATTACTTTATCTGATCATCTGACCCATGAGCTGGCTTCTAGCTCAGTGGCATCCCTTTGGGAGGGATACTAACAATATAATGCAATGGTATCCTGGAGTGCTGCACACAACAGGAGCCAGCAGTAAGTAATCTGGGATTTGAGCTGACTATTTAGACCATTCAGACTAGGAGTAACAGGATCTTGTTTGCAGACAGATATTTAAATCCTTCCAGTTTAAGCTTTTTCTGATATGATTATTTTATAAGCAATATCTTGATAGTCTAAAAAATCTGGTTTTATACACTGGGACTGCTAGAAGAACACAACCAAGTCGCATCAGTGAAATGTTTCTTTTACACAGCAGTAGAGTCTGAAATCATTGCACAACCCTCACCTGCCCTGTAGCATAGACTGTTGTAACAGACCCTCGTAAGCACTGGGTGCAGTTTAGAATCACTACTTTTCGTTCAGTTGCTTTCTTCAGTTCTTCTAGCAAGTCTCCTCTGTTATTTGGGGCATTGCCAGTTCCATAAGTTTCAAGTACAATGCCCTCAATTGGAGGCTGAAGAAATGCTTTTACCTGTTTAAAAACAAGACAGGAAAGAAAGCCAAAGGATGCGTTTAAGTCACATTAAGAATTTCACTCTTTAGCTTCCTTTAAAATTCCTAGAGGGACAGATTTTAAAATAAACTATTTTCTACAGTCATGACCCCAGTGTGAAAAAGTATGCTATTTTTTAAGTGCAATTAACAGGCTATACTGTTGCACCATGGCAGAACAAAAGGATAGATTTACACTTACTAAATAAATACAGAATAATTCATTAATTGAGATTAGAACCCCCCACTCCCACAGCTGCCCAGATTCATTACTTTAGTGAACAAGAGTTTTGCCAATAAATGTCTGCCTTACTAAGGGAGATAGCTTCTCACCTTTCACAAAAGAACATTGCAGTGAAGCCTGGAGTTTTTTGACCCAAGAAACAATTCATTTAATTCACAGCAGAGAAAAAAGGAGGTATTAATTCACTCTGGGCCAGTTGTTAATGAGGTAGCTATTGTATCTCACTGTAAGAGGATGCCTAGCAAAGTTCTCTTCCTAAAAAGATGTATTTTAGGCAACCTAGATGTTTCTTTGTTGATCACATGCTATGTGCAATACACTGTAATCCCCCATGAGGCTGACTATGCAGTTGGAGTTTTATTACAAGTATACCACCCCTCTGCCTTTCCATCTGTTCATATTCACCTAAAAAGAATGCTAATAAAATTGAGGAATGCTACTTAAACTACTGGATTCAATTTAAGATGGCAACAGCCATGAAAGACCTATCACTTTAATGGAACTGGTATTAGAGAATAAAATTTAAAAGACACAAACTACCTAAAACCACAGTTCTGCAAAACAATTTCTAAAGGCTCAGAGCAGCAAAATAACAGTTATCATCTTCAGCTCTGTATCAATACAGGGGGTCATCCTAACCACCAGTGTGAGCAGAACTAAACTTTAAGAAAGAAGCAGGAGTTGTAGAAAAAGCCACAGTCACCTCCACGCCCCCCCCTTCCCCCCACCCCCCATCTTGTGTGCTCTTTGGCAAGGTATTTAATAATATGCTTCAATGTGCAGCAAGAAAGCATTTCCCTTATCACTGTAGCTTGTACCTGTCTAGAAAAGTATGCTTGACCTATTATTAGCCCTGGTAAGAAATTAATTTTCAGTTCCAAGGCCCAGGCAGTTCAGATTAAAGGTATTTTAAAAGCTTTTGTCAATAGCTTGTGACATGAAAATAGTCTTTGAATGCCCTGGTATTATAAAATGTTTATCAGAAGAAGACAAGATACCTTCCTTTCCCTCCAAAAACCCAACCACTGCTACAACACTGCAGCTTCCAAACTCTGGCTAAGTAAACAAGCGTTTGAGCATCATTTCATCCACTTATTAAGTGGTGACACTTACGGCAGCAGCAGTGATTCCTGGGAAGATTCGCAGAAGCCCAACGTTCCTGTTCATATTGGTGTGAACTCGAAATTTCTTTTTGGTATTGGCTCTCCACACTGTATCCCAGTTTACTGTTAAAGAGAAATGGCCTTCCTCATTTAATATCAAAGACATAATATTAAGTACCCTTGTAGCACTTACAGCATTATCTTGAAAACTGTTTCCTATGTAGGGGATTCATACAAGACAATGTATTTTTAAAAAGAGGAAATGAAGGCCCATTTAAGACAGCAGCCGGAGCAGCTAATCTAACACACCTTATTTATTAAATGCCACTGAAATATGTGTTTAAGGCCACATCCAGGTTAGGCTCAGCTGTGTTGTATTTTAGCTTTAATTCCAAAATAGCTTAGATTACAAGATAAATCAGGATTATTCATCAATATTTCTCACCAGTGCACTTCTCAGAGATACTCCACAAGTATACTTGCTTCAATTTAATAGCATTTTATAGCAAAGACTTCCAAAAGAGATAGTTCAATCTCCACTAGTGAACAGGATGATCTATCAGACACAAAGCTATATACCCATATTATAACCTCTCCAAAAGAGAAATCTCATAGTTGTGGAAAAGCATTTGAGTACAAGACCTGACCAGTTCACAATGTTGAACATGTCCTGCTGGTGCCAAACTTCCCGGTTCAGAGTGCTCGGAAAGCCTCAGCCAGAAGAACAGCATGCAGCTCCAGCATAAGTAAGACATTTACTTGCCACACACCAATCAGAACTTCATTGTTTTGTAATTGGACTGATATCAGCCTGAATTAACGTTTAGAGAGCAGACCTTCATCTTCTCAAACATAAAAGATATGACAAGTTCTGAATGTCATAATAAAGACAAATGCAGTTACTGTAGCCACTAATCACCTCCAGAGTTTATTATGTAGTTACTAATGATTAAATAAAATAGCAAGGATTCAATTAACTCTGATTATACATTTAGAGCCAGAAGCCAGCTGTTTAACTAATAGTTTGTTTGTGTTGCATTATTAGAAGCCAAGTCATGCATTATTGATTTCAAAATCTTACTGCTCCAGTGCAAAAGCACAGTGTTGGTAGTTCTGACGACACCTAGAAGGCTGTGGAAGAGGTTTAACAAATGACAGCCAACAGCTCAGAGCGTCATGTTTCAATGAAAGCAGACCACACCATAAGACTACCTGTTTCTCTATCAAGATTTAAGCTTTTTAGTTTTTGGAGAAAACCCCAAGCAGCAAGAACAGATAGAAGATCTATGTGCATAACACTGACTTGCTCTCAGCCATGTGAAGAGTTACTCACACCAATTACTATTGCAATCTCTTGCCATCAGCAGACAGGCATTTGCAAGAAAATC
Organism: Apteryx mantelli; assembly: GCF_036417845.1. Classification (NCBI taxonomy): domain Eukaryota; kingdom Metazoa; phylum Chordata; class Aves; order Apterygiformes; family Apterygidae; genus Apteryx; species Apteryx mantelli. The sequence continues at coordinate 79,229,155 of NC_089981.1, read as the reverse complement.
AGAGGACATTTCAGAGCCTCCATTGAAGCCTGCTCTTTTGCTCTATTACCAGAGGTACTAAAAACTACACTACACAAAGTCAGGACAGAAAATAGCAGTCCTCTATAAGACAATTCTGAACTTTTCCTTCCTGTCGCGGTGCCCTAATGTGCTGTCAGCAAGTAGTGGCTCTGTATGTGCTTTCTGAAAAATACTTATTTTGAATCCTGGGACTTGCATGAATAAATATCTGAACCATAAATTGTAAAACAGTTCACAAGCAGTTGGCTTGGCATTGTGTTTATCCTATCAGGCAAACTTCAGCAAATGTATTACTATTACTCTAGGAAATGGAGAATAGAAACACAGACTGTTTCTATAGTTTTTCTGTGAGAAGCTGGCCAGCACAGTTCTGAAATCACCTGGCTGGATTTAGTTGTTGGCCAAGTAGCTCTGGAAGGCCTCCATGAGCTTTCAGATCAAGTTAGAGACCTGCAGGAGATACATGGGTGGGTGCAAAAAGCAATGCGCTTGCTCTGCTTGAGGTCCATATGTCAGGCTAACTATGCTCACTCAGTTAGCACTGCTTTTTAAGAGACAACAGTGTTTGGCAATAAACCCAGTCCTTTCAACCTTCTAACAGATTAATTCTTTAATTCTTTAAAAGCAGCCTCCTCTATGGGCAGGGACAGCAATAAAATTGTATCAAAGATTTCTTTCCTTTATCCTCCATAAGATAGGAGTCTCTGCCAAGACTTCACGAATGCATACTACAAAGTTTGGCAACTACTAGCATCCCTAATAATCCCTGTAACAAACTTGAAGGATGAACTGAGGAAACCTATCTTGGCACGGATCACTGAGAAGATATTGCCAAAAGCAGAAGACTAAGGGGAGAGATCAGAGGATAGGTTCAGAAATGAGGCCTATACCAGGCCCATACCTGTACTCTGCGAGTACACTCTATCAAATAACATATCATCTTCAAGATATATGCAATGCATTCAGACATAGTACTGTGATGTCAATTCCTAACTCTACTAAGAAAGGACCACAGGTTGTCCTTGAGTTAACATTCTTTTGGTCGTGAATCCCATCAGTCTACGTAAGGCTCTCTGTACTGCAGATCACAAATGCAGTGATGAGAGCAGCATAATTTCTACAGGTGTCAGCTTTCCATTAGACAAAAAGTTTGAAAGGCAGAACAAAAGGCCAGTGTGATACAAGAGTCAAAGACAAACGAATATACATAAAAGTCCAAATTCATCTAAGAGTTTTTCAGAATTGTTCTAAGCAAGGCAGAGACTTATGCAGGGCAGAAAACACACCCTTTGCATCCTCCATCTCAAAGATTACATCCCCCCAAAATGTAGAATATTTACCTGATATAGCTAAGTTCAAGCATCTTTATTCTGCTGAACTAACCAGTTGTCCTACAGTCTCTGATCCTAAGGCATAGCAAACTTTTTGTTAAAGCAAAGAAAGTCTTAAGAATTCTTAACAGTCCTTAAGCAAGAAACTCATAGAAATAGGTGAAGTACAAAAAACTGTACATGTTGGTGTTCAGAACAGCTTTTTATCATATGGATAAGAGTGACTAATGAGGGATATTTATGTTTGGCACAACATAGAAAACAGTAACCTGTCCTGACTTGGATGGGCTGTGCTTGTAAAGAGTTTAACTGATACAATGTACTGCATTATGTAAATATGGATACAAAGCTGGGGAACAAGCATAAGCTAGGTTCAGGTCTTCCATGGAAAACAGAAAGCTCTTAAAGCAATGTACATAAAATAGAGAGGTAATGGTTATTTATATACTGTATTCAAAATGTCTTGGCATAGGAAAGATTGTGTTATTCAAGGACCCTTCATTTAAGATATTAAGACCTTTGGTTTATTTTTCCAAACGTAAAAATCACAGAAACAATCCTCTGCTACTCCCAATCTCCCCCTCTCTCCTAAACACTGGAGCTCTTAAAATTACAGCTCAGAAAACAAATTTGAAAGACAGGTATATACCTAAGGCACGAAGCAAACTCTTTAGGGTTCGAATCCTCTGAAGTGTGACTAGCTTTTATTCTCCACCTGAGCATCACTAGGGTAAAGAGATGGGAACAGAAGCTACTTTGCAGTCCCTGGGGAGGCAGTTGTAGTCTCTTGAGCATACTGGTCACCCAGCACTAAGAAAACGCACAGGTGCCTTCATATCCCAGGGCCCAACAGGTAGGCAGTAAGGAAACAACCTAAATATTTTTCACTAAAGAAAAAAAAAAAAAGGATAATTTCCTTATCTTATTCAGCATTATTCACACAGACATATGGTGATAGGGTTAGCGGGGCGGGGGAGAAATCAACCTGACTCAAAAAAAGAAGAAAAAAAGCAGCCCTAAACAGTCTATAAAGCAGCAAAAACTTTTGTTAACCGGTGCCTATGTCACAGCCCAGGTTTCAACTCATAATGAGAGTGCTGCAACGAAGAGCGACACCTCCCTTAGGAGTGGTGACTGAACTCCGAGTTATGAAATCAAACAGGAAATACAGCTTTTCATGATTGCGGAGCTCCAGACAAACAGCAACACTTTCTTCTCATCCTTTTCTGCAAGGCTACAGGCAAGTCGTACCATTATATAAGCTCCCCCAGCGTTCATTAGAATTCATGGCGACAGCCAAGGGGTGGGGAGCACAGACCAACCTATGGGTGGAAATTCCTACAGGAGGCAAACAAACATAGACCCCCTTTTTGGCAGTTTATCATAAAACAATTGACACACACCTTTTGAAATGAACATTTAAATTGAATGGTCTCATTGCAAGAATCAACATGCCTGCTTACGAGAGAAAAAAAAAAAAACAAAGTACCTCAGTGAACAGAGCTGGCATTTGTCTTAATATATAAATGACTTGGAGTTTTTACTATAAATAACTAGAACTGCCAACCAAGACACAGACTTGACCAGTGACTAATAGCTTCTCTCTAACAAGACTGTTGGGTAGATGAGCCTAAAAGGGCTTTCTAACCTGCCGCTGCAGTACCAAATCTGTGCACACAGTTACATGGACTCTTTCCATCCCCTGCAAAAGTTATGTTTCTAATCATTCAGTCCTGTACATGTGCACCACTCCCAGAAGTTACATGCGTGTGTGATGAAGAAAGCCCAGCCATGGTAACGCAGCAAGTTTCATATTTGCTTCATTAAGATGATAGAGAATGAAGGAGAGTAATCAGTTATGAAATATACTGAGACTCTTTACACAATTCAAGCGAAACAGACCTCCTCTGTCTCACTCCTTGTCAAAATATGAGAGAAATAAGGCAAGGTCTTTCATTTGATAAGCTTTAAGATTTAAAAAATATGTTGGTTATTCCTATATAATTTATTATTTCATATAGAATTTTCTGATTCTGCTGCAAAAGTATTTCCTATTAACACTGTGTTACTCACCTGAGGAGTTTACTAGGATTTTTCACCACTTCTTGCAAGAGTTTCTCATGCTGAATTCAAAGTCTTAAGAAAACTGACACCTTTGCTGGTCTAAAACTTGATAATGGGACTCTTAGGTGTTGCTAACACAGTTAAGGACCTGGCCAAGAACACAACTGGTTGATGGGATCGGAAATCTATTAGGAGCCTCATCTGAAGGAGGAATGGGGTGAAAAATGGAGATGAATAATGAAGAAGAGAGCTCCAGCTAGGAAAGGGAGGGGAAGAGGACTGAGCTTCTCTCCTCTCTCTGGCTCTGAAGCAGATCACTGCTTTTATACAGCACATCTAACTTCGAACAGCATTTCCTCTTCTCATTCTTACATACCAGCCTGCGATCCTGAGCTCTTATCCCATTACACTGCCCACTCCTGCCATTCTATCACCTCTTCACCGTCAGCTTCTCTGCAACTTTCATTCCCAGCTGTGTTAGAACTGGGGAGCCCGAGGAAGAGTTTCTGCACGTGGCCTACTCAAATCTGGCGTTGTCAGACTGCCCGAGATAATGCTGAAGCAGCAAGAGTCAGCCCCATCTGCAGGATGGTTAAGACATACTATATAAAGTCATTTGAAAAAAAGTTAAAGATGCTAGATTTGTTCAGATTGTTTTTAAAAGCCTCAGGTGATTCCTTGTCTCCCTGAAAGCTTCATACGAGGATTGTAAGAGCAGACACAAGGAAGACAGCTATGTTTCAAACAATTATTTTGGACAAAATAAAGCAGCACTAGTAGATTGCCCATTCTATAAACTATGTTTTTTCAAAATGAAACAATCCTTCAATACTGACACTGTCATCTTGGATAAATGATGCTACCCTAACAGGGTAATCAACTGAAACAAATAAGAATAGAACCCATCACACCATCAGTTTTTAAATCAGAAATCCTCACTGATCTCATTGGGGCAGTCTATTGAAAAGATAATGGGACACAATATCAGCCAAGGGAAGTACTTAATAACTTTCTCATTTTTCTACTATATACAAGGAATCATAAAACAGACCATTCAAATGCAAGAGAGAAATAGCATGCAATTTGCAGCTTCATTTCATTATTGATCAGTCAGAAAACTGTATGTATTTATACCCTAGTTCGTACAGTTCATAAAAACCCAAGAAAGAAGACTTTCCCCAGTTTATTGCAACAGTCAAGTCATAGTGGCAGACTCTCTAGCTGAGACATGTCTTATTGACCACTATGGTATTTTACAAGCTTCCTCAGTTTGTATGACTCCTATGAACATACCATTTTGATCCTGGAACTTTGCTAAGTGACTCCCACTATTAGGTAAATGTGCTAAGTTTAATTTTCAAAATTGCAGGATGTCTCTGTAGTAGTAGATGTCACTCAGAATAGCATGCTGCATGGCATAGGGCTAGAGTTCCTACTGCCACTAGCAGAATAATTTGGGAACCCCTTGCTATAGTCCTCCCTCCCCCCTCACTGAGTTGTACAGATGCTACAGTAATAGGCACAAACATTAATGTATTTTTTCCTTACCCCTTAACAGGTGAGGAATATTTAGATTAAAATCTTTTGTTTGGGGAAACAAAGGACCAAGAGGTTAAGTAACTTCTTGAAGAGACAGCAGTCAACCTGAGATCTTCTAAATCTTTTGTGGGTATTTTTACTCTTCACCGTTTAATGAGAAATAAGTGAAGTGAGCATTCTCTAGGCACTAGGGCACTAGGCTGAAATTTAATTTGTTTTCACTTGTGAGAATCTAAACTCAGATGCAAAAGAGGAACAGACCCCTTATTTCTCCATCTGCAATCCTCCACCAGAAATGTAGGAACATCAGATAAGTGTTACTTAGGAGGTCTAGACCTATATTTTTAGGTAATATTGGAGTTTGTCATCTAGGCCTAGTCCTTTCAAATATACTTAGGCTATCCAAGAGCAGCTTGCATAACTCATTGTATTTTTGAAAACTGTCCTTTAGTAGGTTTTGACAACTCCTCATTTGGCCAGATTCCAAATGTGTCTCTCTTCTCCCCTCTCCAAAGAAAGGGTGTCATTTATCCAAGCACAGACATCAATGGGTTAATGACTTTGTAATCAGATACTGTAATCTTCATGCAGTTTTTAAAAAGGTTTTCCCTCTCCTTAAAGAACAGAATCACAGAAATTGTAGGGAGTCTGAATAAGTCAGGGGGAAAAAAAAAAAAAAACACAGAAGATGTCCTAGGTCTGCTATTTTCAGTGTGTTCCCAATTCAGACAGGTCCTAAATATCCAGTACAACCTCTTACAAAATGACATGCATCCAACATCGGCTTGTTGAAGCTGCATGTACTCTGCCATGAGTCTTTTGCTTGATTTCGGAGCCCAGCATGGTCATTAATTGGATTAAATTCATTGTTCTTTCAGTCCTACCCACTCCCTCCTTTTTATCCTCAGAGCAAGCATTTTCATGACACAGGGGCAACATTCCCTCTGGTAAGTCTGAATGTTTAGTCAAAGGCAGCCTGGCTCATATCTATCCCCAGTAGATAAATGCAGTTGAATCACAAATTCTTAAAGTCTTATTAATATTTAAACAGTTTCAGAGCACAAGAAGTGGAGGCAAGATAGAGGGCTTTAAATATATATCAATGTTTAAAAACAGCCTTTCAACTATATAAGCACGGACTCTATTCATCTAGAGTTCTATTGCATGTGGCACAAATTACAAGGCTTAAGAGATGATGTTGCTTACTTTTAATATCAACCTCAGCATTTGCAAGTGGAGGCAGGTTAGGTGAGGAAAAGGCATTGAAACTCTCAGCATCCACCTTAGTCACCCTATTTCCCCTGTACAGTTTATTATAAAAATACAGGCACACCTGCAAGACAAGTAAAGAAACAGCTCTATGAATAAGACAGTAATTAAAAGATTCAGTAGATAAATACTGCAGTCTGTCCTTTATAAAGTGTTTTCTAAATCTTTAAAGCAACTCAGAGGCTAGTAGATGTTTACAACTCTTACCCTTTCAAAAAAGAATTGGCACATCTGTCACATTGGTTTAAGAATTTAAGAACAAAACAAGTTAAGAGCTAACTAGTTTCGTAATTCTCTCATGAGGCATAGTCTAGGAGACAGCAAGTTTGCTTAAGTCCACTTCAGGGACAGGGGAAAGGAGCAGCATGGACTTATTAAAAAGTTTATCTATTATATCTAAATTCAGAGTGCAAAACCTTAAAAAAGGCCCAGTGAAAAAGGATGATAATTTTTAAAATAGTCAAACAACATTTAAAACTAGGCCCCTTTTCAAATCCCTTAAAAGTGTCTCAAGTGAAATTTGAAGGAAAAAAGATATTTCAAAGTTGTTGTTAGTTCTGAAGATCTTGGCCAGTCAGCTATTGCTGTTATCCTACAAGGAACTGGCTGTGTGAGCACGGGCCGAATTGGAATTAGGTGTAATCTGATTAGTTTTCTCTCAGGCTTTGGGCCTGTGCAGTGCCACCATCTTTTAAAGGCAGGGTGCTGAGAGCATGCAGATGCTTTCTTGTCTATTATGTGTGTCATCCTCAGCACTTCAGTCTTCAGGAACCAGAACCAGAAGATGCTGCTATCAGTTCTAGAGCAACTTTAGAACTTCAAAGTAACTTCCACTTCAAAAACTGACTTAAAAGTGTTTAAGATCCCACATGTTTGCAAAGGAATTTCAAGTCTGCTGCAACCTGCATTTCAGACTTGATAGTCTTTATAGATTGTATGTAGGAAAAATGGTATATGAATTCTGAAAATAAAGGCATGTGCTTTGTCATGCAAGGGTCCGTTACCTCAGTGGAATCCATTTTTTCCCTTTTTAAGTGCAATTCTTTACTACTTATCAGACATTTTGAGTATCTAAGTATGTGTTCTAGCTAGAGGAAGAAAAGCAGCTTCTGAGACAGTTTTCACAGGCAAACAGACCTCAGGAATCACGAACTGCCCAGCAAAGAGCAGCGCCCCCAGTAGGTTGGCTCGGCCGTCATTCCTCAACTCGTATAGGGGCACCTAAAGAACAGAGATTGAAATTAAATACTGTCCATTACATAAAGCCTACACAGCAGAAAAGAGTCCAACTTATGCAATACAAATACATGAATAATTTATGTAACAATGATTTATGACAAATAAAGTTTACTTCTTCATCCAAACTATTTTAGACTGAAGCAGATGGTAGGGTTTCCTTCTGTGCTTAACAGACTTTTATAATTGAGTACTTAATAATATAGAGATGAGAATGACTGAGCAGTTGTTTTTAGAAGTAGAGACTGATTCAGGAAAAATAGCAAGAATAGAAAGCAGGCACACTCAGTTTAAGTGTTTGCGCATGGGAGAAGTGATTGTACAGAGAAAAAGCAACAGCCTCGGTTCATACGAACTCTCACGACGGGCTTCAGAATGGCTCTCTTGCACCATCTTTCCTCACAGAATACAAAAACTGAACCAGCAGGTTACTACTGACAGTAAAGGACAAGATTAAAAACAGAAATTCAGTCTGCTGAGTGAAGCAGTGATGACTTCTATGCCTTTTTAGATTGCCTTTTTATTAATGGAGAGACAGAGCTCCTTTCAACAATGAAAAAAAATCACATGCTCTGTTGCTGGATCATGTGTCAGGCAGATCTCCAAAAAATAAAGCAAAAAAGAAAGTAGAATCTTGAATATGACGTTCTGCGACCAGACTGCCCCATGTCAAGACAGTAAGTGGGAGTCTACTTCTTCCTAGACTTTTGTATTTTGACTTCAAATAGACCACATGTGAAAGGGAAGTTATGAAAAGGGGGGGAAGGGAAATGTTACAGTGCTATGTTTCATCTCTCTTTTGTCATTAGAGCTGTATTTTATGCTCAAGGAAGCTATTCTAGTAAGACAACCCCTCCCCCTCAGACAATATGCAAAGGTCTGATCTCTAGCTAAAGGAAAGAAATTAAAAAATCTAGTCTTTAAAGTGAAAGAAACAGACCATGTTAGATGCTTCGTGGAACAGAAATGATCAAAAATGCATATAATGCTTAGAGAGTATAAAAAATGGGGAAGAATGCAACAAAGATAGGAGATACCAAAGAACAATGAATAACATAAGACAGGGTAACAACTGCTGAAGTAATACGACTGCATGCTTCAGGGCTTTAAAAGAAAAAAAAGACAGCTAACAACCAGCAGCCACCTGAGGCTGGAAAGATGCTTCTCATATAAACAGATTATTACACAATGGCCAATGACAGGCTCTTACATCTTCCTCTGAAGCATCTGGCCCCAGCCATAATGAACTACTGGTCGGATTTGGTACAGATTTATAAAGTCACTAATGATAAAATTATGGGGCAGATCCTCAGCTGGTGAGTCCTTCAATTGTCACTAATTTTTATCAGCACAGTGACCGTTCACCCTGGTCACACTGCATTACTAATGTACACAGTGATCAGCAGGATACTACATAGTTCTGCATATAAGAACAGAAAATGAGGCTTCTGACTTTAACTTCAAATTAAGTCCATTACCTGAGATCCTGTCATAACAACAGTTTTGCCCAAGTTCTCAAACATGAAGGATAAGGCTGAGGCTGTATAGGCCATTGTATCCGTACCATGAAGAATCACAAAGCCATCATACTTCTCATAGTGTTCCTGGAGTTGGAGAGACATTTTTCATATTATTAAATCAACACATTGGCATCAGTAAGTGAGGTGCAAACTGCATTATTTTCACTGATACAAGCAGCAGTGTAACACTTTAAGGAAGTACTACAAGCATAATTCCTCTTAGAGTCATCCACACTTTCAGTTTAAATATAATCAAGGGTTAATCGGACAATAAGCACTAGAGCTAGTAATTCTAATTATGGAACAGTCAAAGAGATTCTTCTATGTATACATATTAATGCAGCATTTTTAAACCAGAACACTGCTAATTAAGAAAAGCTTAGCAATGGCTTTAAACAGGAATGTTAACATATGCAAATTAGTCGTATAGTCTGATTTCTTGTTACTGCTTTTACTTTAGGGATTACACCATTTACAGGAACATATTAGGCAAACCAAGGCTATCATAACATACAGAAATAACAGTCCATTTGATCCAGTTGGCAATTTAATCCAGGCAGGCAAATTGCCAGTGTAAGAGTGCCCTCTTCTGTTCAGAAGTCAACCTGTCTGTAGTAGTATGTGAATTCTGCCATAGAGAGGACTGATTATTCACAGTTAAGGTACATGCACTTGCTGCTGTTTTTTGAATAGTCCCTTAGACCATCAGGTGTGTACAAATGGAAAAAGGAATTTTATAATAAGATCAATCCACGGATAACTTTTAATGCAAAGTCATGAATGGCACCGTTCATCCTGTTGGAATAAAGTTATCTGCTGGCTTTTAGAGGAAAAAGGATTTGGTTCCTCTATTTTAAGTGATGCACATAGTAAACATTGTAGTAAGAGACAATGATGGCTTTTATTACTACTTTTCATTTGCTAACGTGGAAAGGATTACACAGAAGTCTAAACAAATATGCAAAGTGCCAGAAGGAAAAAAAGGTTCTTTCCATGGAATCAAGCCAGATTTTTATTTAATTATATTTCTTATGCTACAGTAGGCACATTCCCTTGGCATCTCCTGATAATAAGGTCACCTCCAAACCTACCTTCAGATTTCTACTTGTCCTTTTTCTATTTCTTCACTGATGATACTCGCCCCTACATGTTGCTGCCTACTGAAAGTTTCGGGGATTTTAGTTTATTTCTAGCAGGTTAGTCAGCACAACAACAGTCAGTGTTGCAAGATCTTTCTGTAGGCCAAACTACAGTATGCTGTAGTTATTCACCAATGCAGTAACACAGTAAGCAAGTTTCAAGGGCAGCCATCTGAGAAATAGCCACTTGCCCTCTCCAAGTTAATCAGTATGCTTCATGAATATTTTTAGCCTTACGAACTTTATTCAATGAGATAGAACACAGCTTGGCTTAAGCTTCATAACATAGAAGATCAGGCTGGGAATTAGGGAGAAATCCCACACAAGCATCTCTGAATGTTTCAGTCTGAAAAATCTTCAGCACATTACTGCTTTGCCAAGTAAGAGTCTAAAATGAACACAAAGTGACAGTGCCTATATATGTCAGAATGCTGATGGGTTTTTTTTTTCCCTTCTCAGCACTTTTCACTTGAATTACATACACTGGATATCTATTTGTACATACAGAGAAGTTGGATTCTGTGTATGACAAAGAAGCATTTTCTGAGATCAGAAGTTGTAAGAAAACTAATGTGCAATTAAGAAAATCAGGTAAGACCTCTCCTGTTCAGCACGGCATTGTCTTCCTCCTGTTACTTTACTCTCAGCCCTGGCCTGCTCCCAGCTGTACCCTGCTGAATCCTAGAGGCTCGCCACCAACACGCCAGCTTCGTCTCTTCTTCGGCCCTTGTAAGACGCATTCTACAGGAGCATCGTCCCTCATTTGGTGGTTTCAGGATTAGAGGACTTAAAGGTGTAAGACTATTACATGATCTTCAGCAGTATTCTCAACATTATTACACTGTTGGTGTACATTGGTACCCTTGGGGGAAGGAGGAAATTCACACTATAAAGCCCATCATCATAGAGCAAGCAGGAGTGGAAGAGCAGTATCTTACTAGGTCCACGGTTATTTACTACTTAAGAGCTGCGTATGAATTCCTGGTGTGAAGTATTTTAAATGTTTCATACTTCTGCTTCCTTAAAAGCACACAGGTAAGTTTAGATGTGGGGACAGGAACAGAGAAGCGATGACTTTTCATCTAGGGAAGGATTTAATGAGTTTGTCTACACATACAGAAATATCTAGGTCTTTAAACATTTCCCAGTATGGGGAACCTAACCACAATAGCATTTTTTCTACCAGCTGCAGAGCCAAAGCTAGTCGTCACTCTGTGTCCAAAGTAAGAGAGGCATAAAGATATGAAATTATTTTCAATATTAATAGTCAACTATTAAGCTATTTGCACAGTCAAATGCTGTGCAACTAAGCAACCTCCAATTAAGTCACCTACACCTAAGGATTTTATTCAACATTTCTGGACAGTTAATTTAACTAAACACTTTAGAACAATTCTATCTACATATTACACACCTTATTGCAATCATATTTGTGATTTTTAAATTTATTTTCTTTTATAAAATTATGACATGGCTTATCAGTGGAAGAACTATATAACTTTAATAAGTTTGCAACATTTCAGAAGGAAAAATTTTTCCTCCAATCTTACATGCATAATACTTATCACTTTGCAGATAACTAAACCGGGTGTAACATCCTGCTTAACATTTATATTTTTAACAAATAAATACATAAGCATAGCACTACTGGATTGTATTATCTTGCTAAATATATTGGATATACTGCTGTTTCGTGTAAGCAGCGAATGAAATCTCATCCCACACCATTGTACCTCAAGTTTCCTTGCAATTTTGGCCCAGTCCTCTGGAGTCATGTTGGAAGAATCAAGTAATGGCGAGAGCTCCAGGATTGTGTAGACAATTCTTTTGTTTTGCTTAGAGGAGCTATGAAGAAAGAGAATTGAAAAAAGTTTCATTCTTAGAGCTAACACTAGCTCATCACTTCTGATTATTTCACTAAATCAGTAGTTTTTACCCTTCTCCCCACTACCATCACCAAGTCTATGGTGCAAAACTGCTGTCAAATTTGGAACATTAAGTTCCAAGTTTAGAAACTCATGGTCTGATGTGGTTTAAAGCACAAATCGCTAAAGTTAACAGACTTAGAATTTGGGATGGGAGGGAGGAGTTGTCAAAAACAAAGGCGGAAAAGTAGAAACCAGACTTACTTTACTAAATCCTAACATTTGGAACTGAATTCTAACAAAAGCTGATACTAAGTGTTAAGGTTTAAAAAAACGCTTCACAAATTATTGAGAGGAGTCTGTGAAACTCCCAGTGCATACAGGGGTCAACAGAAGAGTTGCAACAACTTTTTAATGCTTTGATAAATATACATTCCCTGACAGGCAGAGTATCTTCTCTTAAGAGTCTTATGACTGGCCTTCATTTCTGTGGCCTTTACAAGATCCACTCTCCTCAGTTTCTCTGACCTCAGATTTCAGAAGAGGCTCTCTTGGTTAGTCAAGACCTTCAAGAAAAGAAGGAAACTGTTGCCTAGAGACCCAGTAAAAACCTTATTGCCTTTGCTCGTAACAGGCTAACTTTGTAAAGCCCCAGTGCTAGCCTGCTAGGCCTGTTGCCACCGTGTTATGAGAGCTTGCTGTATGAATTGAAACTTGGTACTGGCTGTCTCTGGTTATGCCGTGCAGTTTAAGTGTGTGATAACAGCAAGGATCATAAAATAGGTCAGCATAGGTTGAAAACAGAGGCCCCAGGACTATAAACAACTCACTCACAATCAACTACTGGCCACTGAAGAAATGCAGCCTTGAGAGCTGGGAGAAGACTGCCTTAGGTACAATAAAGACAAGACAAAGCAACTCATTTTAAGAAAAAGAGGCCAGTCGAGCGATAGGATGGGCCTGCAATGAGCCAGGAAATACCTCATGGGCCCAGGAAGGTAACACTTTCAAACACCATGCAGTATGTAGTCCAGCAGATGGAGACCAAAGCCTAAGCATGTCTGGACACAAACTTAAAGGAAGTTTTCAGAGTAGAAGCGAGGGAGAGTTTGCTGAAGTAAGTTTAAGGCTAAGACTGATGTCTCTAAGTCTAAGTTACATACATAAAAAAGTGAATTACAAGGTTAAAGTGACAAGAAACAAAAACATTTTTAAAACACTGGAAAACAGAGATTTACTTAACAGTTGGAATGTGTTCCTATATAGCAATGCAATGGCCAACAAGCAGCTAACAAACCAGAAATATTGGGCCAGCAAGAGCCAGCTCTGCCCTTGCTACTTTCTCTTCCAAGCAAAGACATCCAGGAGCATGTTTAATAGGGTGATCTTCAGTGCATTCACAGTGCTTCCCCCTGCTTGGGGATCATGGAAAGTTAGCTGCCAGCTGCAACAGTCTATATGAATAACTGTGATAGATAACTTCAGCATTTACACTGGAAAACAGTCAAAGGCTATAGAAAAGATCTGGACACTGCACGCTGTATGAATGTGCAAAAGAAAGTTCCTGAAATAAGGTGTTTAGAGCACAGAGAAGAAAGCTGATTACCTTCCCTCAGCATTTGTAACAGCGTATTTTCCTACTTGCTATTTTTGTATACATACATAGCAATATAAAATATGCAAAAGTAAGAGTCAATTATCAACTCATCAACTAATAAAATCTGCAGATCCACTCCTCCTACGAGGCCTTACAGCAGAGAGAGCGTGGGTAAAGCTTTCATTCATAACTAACTGACATACTGTAGCTAAGAGGTTAGGTTTCATGTAAAAAAAATGCCTTGTTGGATAGCATATTCATGCACACTGACTAAGAGCAGCTTTGGAAGTCAGTTGAAAAACTGTGAAAAGAAAGCCCCCCTGCGGAAGTGCTGCTTAAATAAAATTATGAAATTCTAAATCCCCAGACCAGCCTAGTCCACCACTTTTGATGCATCTCCTCCAAAACAGATCATAAGTTTATATCTTTTTTCATTACACCAGCATTATTACACAGATATACAAAGTTCACAAAAGACTCCTATTTTCTCCCCTCAGAAACATACAATATTTCTCAACTGCCTAGTTAAAATATCACTCAACTAGTACGAAAGAGAAAGTGGCAAGTTGCCATGACTAACCTCCCTAAATGGCACTTAGTTGTGCCAGAAAAACAAGATGATTTTTTTAAACTTCAATAAGCTCTTGATCTGAATGATTTTTTTTTAGTTTTTTTTATTCTTTATAGAAAACATACTAGGAGATGTATATTCAGGCCCCAAATGGTTTTACTAGCACAGTTTTGTTATATTTGAAATTCTCTAAAGCATTTAAGTTATTCAGATATAAGTACAGTATTGTAACAAATCTCCATTTTTCTTAGTATAACCATCATATTTAACAAAGATTTTATGTTCACATCAATACTACTCCACCAGGAGTCCATTTCTTTTTCCCTTACCCCTTCTCCTGCCACCTCCCTTTTAAGGGCTTACTTTTAAAAGCTTAACAGAGACCTGAATGCAAAATAAAAAGAAATTAATAAACCTTACGTTTTGTTTGTATGTCCTAATTTTTCTCCTTTAAGATTACGGAATATCCATTTTTACTCTTATAGCAAAACAGCTATAGTCCCATTTATTTTTGAACGACTGTGTAAAATCATCCTTTGTGCAATATTAACATGTTTACAGGGGTACAGTCATTCATCACAGCTGGGGAATATCTCAAATTAGCATACTGCCCTCTAAATAAAACCTATAAGCTTATTAATCATTGCCCAACAGTTAAGAAGCAATGCAGATTAATTATAAGCCCATCACTCATTATCATAATGTTGCATAAATTTGGGAAAGACAATCAGCTTTTACAGTTTTCTAAAAACAGAAGGCCTGCAGAATTAAAGCATGGGGCCTATTCATGGATGCATTAATTAGCTGCTACTTTTCCAGACATATGCTGGAGATAATTTACACAGTGCTGTATATAAAGTTTTCTTAGTTTCTATGGAATATTTGTATGTCTGCACAGCAGCAAGTTAACATTCAGAAACAGAAAAAATGCAGAACTAAGCTGCCTAGAATGCTTACTTGTTGTCTAATTTAAAAGTTATTTTTCAAGCAGCTATATAACACTTGATTAGAAATAGCGCCAGACATGTAGTTTTTTTCCTTTTAAGCCCTTTTAAGTATTTTTGCTAATCTCATACTGGGATCTTCACATTAATGGTTGGAGATTTAATTCTCTGAAAATTAACAGGACACTTCCCAACCCTCCCTCTCCCCAAGGAAAATGTACTTACGGGAGCACCAATGTCTTATCTGGATATTCATGCGAGTCGTACAGCTTTTCTTCCCGGGCGTACGCTTCGTCATGCAGCTGTGGCATGTTTTTCAAGCTGCTTACTAACTTATTGGCCTCAGGAGTAAGTCCTTAAAACAAGGAGAAAATGAAATAAATAAAGGAGCAGGTTGGGAAAAAAGAGAGACACACAGTAAGGAGAGAAGAAGTGAAGTTACACAAATATTTGCTCATCCTTCCAAATTAAATTTAAACAGTCTATCAGCAATATGAGAATGTGAAAACAGGATATAACCAACAAATCTCTGTGCAGTTACTCCTTTCTTGACTTGAAATAAAAGAAAATCCTTTATTTAGGAGAAATGACATCACAAATTTCCTTCACATCAAAAATTTGTGTTTACTTTTAATTGTTACTTGTATGCAAATATTGATCAGCAGTAGGGGCAGGAGGTCAAATTTTGCAGCTGTAGCACAAAGCTGTCCTTCTCTTTTCCATTTCCATAGCTACTCTCCACCTAGTGGCATAAAACCGAGATACATTGCTTCATACATTCATAAAGTTATGTGAAATTTTTACCTAAGCTTCTTAGCCTAGAGCAGTATTGGCAGAAACAGCAAAGTATTAGCCCAAATGTATTGGAAAGCTGCAGGTAGTGCCTCACTGTCAAGAGCAATAGCAATTACAAAGAGATTAAAAAAAGAAAGGGAAAACTAAAACAAACCCCATAGTAGGTAGCAAGCATTAACAAACATAGACAGAGATCTATACAAAGATAGAGAAATCTCAACTTCTCAGAAGAGTGTCTTAAGTTTTAAGTGCTCTGACCACTAGCTCTGGAATAGGTACTTCCCACCAGCGTGTTTAGGACTGGACATCTCAACTGACAACAGCCCAAGAAGGCACCTAAGCTAGTGAAGAGAAAAAGGCAAGAGTATGGGCACATCTTAAGCTCTGTTCACCCTCTCCCTGCCCCACTGTCTTCTTACTCTTCGTTGTAGTGGCCCTAAGGATGGCTGGGGCTTAAACTAGCCTAAGGAGGTCCATTTAGGGCTTGCTGAATCTGCAGATCACATTGCAGGTGTTCTGGTTGCAACCAGGTATTTTAAGGGGAACCCAGATGGCAACCCTATGAGACAGAAAGGCACCTAAATTTTTGATGTCACCATACTCAGTATCAGAGAACTGAGTTCCTCTGTGAATCCAACTTTCAGCTGCTCTGATATTCGTTGGATAAATAAGATCTGTATGTTATAGCTACTGTGATTAGCCAAGAAGAGGGAGGTTCGTTCACAGTCTAAACTTACTGAAATGGAATTTGGCTAATCTCAAGCTTTAGTAATTCCTGTGTCTCTAAGTGACAATAGAACATTAGGAGTTTTCAGATCAGCAATACTCCAATTATAATATTATATTACATTACAGTGTTCCAGCTATTTTTTTATTTGCAAATAGTTAGTTTTTTCCTCTGCTGAGCGAAGAACTCAGCTACCGATATCCTGATGCAGGCAAGACAGCAACAGTTCTAATGTCCAGAGTCAAAAGTCTCTCTGTTTTTCTTACGTCTGACTATTTGAGACATCTTTCATTCAAGTAACTTCCATCAAAGGAACTTTTTTCTGAACTTCAAGACTCTGCTGGCATTACTGTTCAGTTAAGTTTAATGTCAGTGAACATATTTTATACAAGCTGTTCAGATGGCAAACAAGTTCTCAAACCTCATTGTTCAACTTCTGCTATTTCCAGTTATTTATCATTTTGAGGCTAGGTTTGTCTTCTGCTTCCTAATTCTTCTGTTTGCTTAAACATGATTCGGACGCAAGTTAAGCAGCTAAAATTGTTTTTGTTTCACCATCAAACTGTAAAGTTTTTTTTATTTAAAATACACCAAAGTACAGAGAAACAGTGATGGTATTAGTTAATGTGCCTCCATGCACACTTTGCTTGGGGTCTGTTTACTTTCCAAGTAGATGGAAAGTCCTTAAGAACTGCGTACTCTCTCTCCTGGCTTGCCTTAAATGAAGCAGCAGGCTTTTTCATAGCCAACTTTCTCACTGGACAGCACCAGCATTTGAGTGGCTTTGTTTGGATTCCTGCCAGAATATTTCATTTTACAAAATATACTTAACATGCCCTCAAGCTTTGAATGTTTTATTCATTCAGTTATTATCCCCGCTTTTCCTGTTAAGGATGTTCCTAGCTTAGTCACAAATGAGCACTTTTGCTGTGCTTAGCCACAGAATCATTCCAGCTCTGAAGCACAGCCCACGGTTTCAAGTGTTTTCTGATTATTTTTTGTTTGTCCAATGCTGATCTTGATCTGAATATTGACAAAGAATTAGACTGCTTATTTATATTTTTGTATTTGCTCTAAGAACCAGATAACTGATGTACATTAATATTCTTAAATCCTTTCTAAATGGCAGTTTCTCATCTCTTCTCTTAATCACAAATTTGGCAGGATTTTTCTGTAATTGCTAGTACTGAGCTTAAAACTTTTTTTGTAAGACATTCTACAGATGTATCCAAGATGACCAACTTATGACCTAAACAGTCCCCTAAACGCACCCATGTTTAGCAGTGATTTCTGCTTTATGGCTTCAATAAGCAAAAATGGGAGAACTCAAGTGCAACTGTCTTAAGAACAGTTCTACTTTACTATGCGTGGAAAATATCTTTTGTGAGCCAAACTTGTTAACGGTGTAGTTGAAGCAACTTCACCCCTGCTGGGAAGAGGCAGGCTGTGCTACTTGCCAGAATGCCTCTCATCAACTTCCGTCCTTTCCCTTCTTTGCTGGCCCCTCCTTGCATCACAAAGTGGATGGACAAAGGCAGAACAGCAAAGAAAACAACTGTGGCCGAGAACAAGCACAGCTCTGTCTCATCTGCACAGTGAGGACCCCGATTTTCACTCCAGCGCTGTAGACAATACAGCTATAACTATGTACCAATGGAGATACCCTCTAACCTGTGCTGGAGCAGAGAATGGGGAGCTGAAAAAGTCTGATGCAACTGTGTCAGTGGGGCTCAATACCCAAGAAACCCCAAGAGCTGGGGAGATGGAGCATACTGAACTTCAGCATACTGAAGCCATCACCCGCAGTCCTAACAAACTCTCTATACTGAGGAAAGCAAAGGACTTTGCTAGAACAGTTTTCCTGTAGGAATATCATTACAAACAGGGCATACACCTAGGGTGCCAGCACCCAAAAGTAACAACTACATTCTGTTAAGTCAGAGAAGCAGGACACAAAGTGTTTTCCAAAGTATTCATTTTTGCAACAGCAGTATTTTGAGATTTCTGAGGTGATGTGTGTAGGTTTCAAGCAGAAAAAGGTTGTACACTGCCCATTTTTACTACATCAGCCAGTTATTTGCCAGTCTGTATCAGTCTCGCATACACCTGTAGGGTGCAGTTCTGCACATCAACATATTCCTTGCAGAAGACATTAGGCCTACCATGACTGTCACAATTTAAGAATGAAACTGTCTTCTTCAGCGACCAGAAAGACCACAGAAAAGCTTCTCAGCCTAGATGGAAATTGGTTAGGTAGAAGCCTAGCTTGCTCCCTTCAGTTTGAGCTACTCTAAAAGGTTTAATGCTATTCAGGGAAGTGACTCTTGCTTACCTTGTTTGAAATAAAACAGTTAATAGTTCTAGGTAAGGTTCTAAACAGGCAATTTCCATCCATTAATTCTATAGTAAAAGAAATAAGCATGTTAGAGAATATTGAACTGAAGCTGTCTAGAATTAATTGCTTAGCATAACTTGCTTAGCATTAGTAGCTAAATTTGCTGAAGCCTTAGACCTCAGGCTGTGAACTTGCTGTGAACTTTTACTTAGATAAGTAAAAGGGGGCCCCAGAGCCGGTTCAAGCTGGAGAGATAAAGAAGCTACACTGACAGCAGGAGCAGCCAACCTTGAAGATAAGCAGCAGCCTGCCTAGAGACAATGAAGGGGCCCAGTGAAGAAGGGGAAGAACCGAGACCTAACTATTACTATTGGTCCAAACTATCGCTTAAGGGGTGGGGAATTTAGATTGTAAGGGTATAATTGCCCAGGAATTTCTTTGTTCGGGGTCCCTCTTTGGAGGCACCCAGCTCGAGCTGTAATTACCACACGTATGTCATTAAATTTTATTTTTCTTCAATCTGACTTCGAACTTCTGCCTCAGCAGGAACCTAGGGTCGGACCCTGTTATGGAGGCCAGCGAGCCTGATTTTCTATAACAGTTTGGCGACCCAGGTGGGACCCTAGGTGACCACCGTTGGGGCCTCTCGTCTCCAAACGATCATCTGGCGCCATCGGGTGAGTTCACCTGGGATCTTTGGCAACGGGAGGCACCAAGAGGGTGAGTCTTAAATTCCTGCCTAAATTCTAAATTCTGGTTTGGTAACAAAGTGCACTGTAAGGGGTACGTGGGCTGATCACCGTAAGGCGTACCAGGTTTTGGGGTGGGTTCGAGTCCCACTCCCGGGTTTTGGGGTGGGTTCGAGTCCCACGCCCAGGTTTGGAGTGGGTTCGAGTCCCACTCCCGGGTTTTGGGGTGGGTTCGAGTCCCACGCCCAGGTTTGGGGTGGGTTCGAGTCCCACGCCCAGGTTTGGGGTGGGTTCGAGTCCCACTCCCGGGTTTTGGGGTGGGTTCGAGTCCCACGCCCAGGTTTGGGGTGGGTTCGAGTCCCACGCCCAGGTTTGGAGTGGGTTCGAGTCCCACTCCCGGGTTTTGGGGTGGGTTCGAGTCCCACGCCCAGGTTTGGGGTGGGTTCGAGTCCCATGCCCAGGTTTGGGGTGGGTTCGAGTCCCACTCCCGGGTTTTGGGGTGGGTTCGAGTCCCACGCCCAGGTTTTGAGAGGGTTCGAGTCCCGTCTCACTCCGGCCGGAAGGGGGGGGAGTGCGCAGCCTGATCAGCAAGACTAACTTAGAGTTACTGTGACTGGTGTGAGTGTGGATACCGGTACTGTGACTGGTGTGTGTGTGTGTGTGACCTGGGAACCGAAAGGGGCACCCGTCGGCTGACAGAGCCGCCCACTGCGAAGGGACGGCAGTCCTAGCAGTCAAAGACTCGGGTGGTGTGAGTGCGGTTCCCAGAGAAGAGAGAGTGAGAGAGAGAGAGTGATCACACCTGCTGCAGGGAGAAGAAGAAAAAAAAAAAAAAAAAAAAAAAAAAGCCACAATATGGGAAATAAGTTCAGCATAGAAAAGGGGATGGTAACCCGGCGGAACGATGGCCGCCACAGGGAACCTTTGATCATCAGGAGTTAACTTTCCTGCGTCACCATTTAGAGGATAGGTTCCCCAGACAAATGGATTATTGGTATGTATGGGACAATTGGGCATTTGCTAGACAAAAGGAGGCACCTAGGAAAGAAAGAAGAAGTTTTTCTCAGAGTATTGAAAGTAGTGCAGCTGCTAAAACGCTTGTGGAAACTGCTCCACCCTATGCGCTATCCTCTGCTTCAACTTCTCTATACCCCCCCTTGCCTTCCCCCTCTGCCTTTCAAGCCCCTTTGCACGTCGTTCCTGTGCCAGGAGTG
This sequence comes from Apteryx mantelli, assembly GCF_036417845.1. NCBI lineage: Eukaryota > Metazoa > Chordata > Aves > Apterygiformes > Apterygidae > Apteryx > Apteryx mantelli. The sequence continues at coordinate 79,208,299 of NC_089981.1, read as the reverse complement.
CCCCCGCCAGGTCCGGACGGGGCACCTCGGGTAGCTACAACGCGAATTTACCGACCCTGGGGGCCCCAAGATTTGGTTGTATGGGGTCAACAAACTCCCAGGCTTAGGGAAGATCCAGAGAAAGTGTTACAAATTGTAAGAGGAATACTGCGGGCGTATGATCCTACATGGGGGGATGTGCAAATGCTCCTTGAAGCCGTGTTCACTCCAGATGAAAAACACTCAATTCTGGATGCAAACCGTCGTTGGGCAGAAGAGGGGGGTGTTGTAGCTGCCCGAACAGCCTGGCCAATTGTGGACCCCGGGTGGAATTATAATGTAGAGGCAGATTACAGGCAGTTGCAATTAGCCAGACAAGGCTTAGAAGAAGCTATACGGTTAGCAGGACAAAAGACTGCGAATTGGTCTAAAATAAGGGAGTGTCAGCAACAACCTGAGGAACACCCCTCAGCTTTCCTTTCCAGACTATTTAAACAAATCAGAATGTTTGGAGGGGGGATAGACCCAGAAGCCGAGGCTAATAGGCCCCTAATAGTTTCTACATTTGTAGATCAAACGGCCTTGGACATTAAAAAGTATTTTTCTAAACATGTTCCTGACTGGCCAGGGAAGTCTATGGATGAAATAGTACGCTTAGCCACATTTGTATATAACGGTCGAGATGAAGAGAAGGTGAAAGAAAAGAGACGACAGAAGAAGGAGGAAGTGAGTGTGTTAGCGGCTGTATTAAGAGACGAGTTTAAAGAAACTAGAGGGAGGGGACGAGCAAGGGTCAGAGGAGACAGGCGGAACCAAAGCGAACGTATTGTATGCTTAAGAGTTAATGATTATTGCCATTATTGTGGTGAACAAGGGCACTGGCAGCAGGAATGCCCAGTGAGACCCCGCATGCCTAGGAATAGAAGGGATGGCATGGGACAGCCGAGTGCTGGGAATGACACCAGGCAATTCCCAGCCAGTCCACAATGACAGGAGATGGGAGACCCAGAAATCACCGTGGGAATTGGGGTAAATTTATGGGATATAGATTTGGATTTCAGGGGGCAGGTAATGGCAAATATAGCAGGTCAAGAAATTCCCTTCTTAGTGGATACTGGAGCTACCCTTTCTCTTCTGAATTTTGAGCCTAAAGGATGTAAGTCATCAGATAAAATAACAATACAGGGAGTAATGGGAAAAGGCGAACGAACATTGACTAAGCCCTTGTTGCTCACTATTGGAGGAAAAGGAGTGTGGGGACGTTTCATAATTTCCATGGATTCACCCTTTTGCCTTTTAGGGAGGGATCTCTTACAAGCCCTGGATACTCAGATCTGCTTACAGCCGGAAGGGATGAAATTAATAATAATGGGCTCATGTGTTCTGGCTGAGACACCAGAACCAGAGTCAACTAATCTGCAAATTCCGACAGGTTTAGAATCAGTTCCTGGAAAGTTATGGAGCTCTTCAGGAATGGATGTTGGACTATTGAAATCAGCTAGTCCAGTCTCAATCAAAACAAGGGGAGGATTACCTCCCGCGGTTAAACAATACCCTATCCCAAAGGAAGCAGAGAAGAGTATCCAAAAGCAAATTGATCACTATCTAAAACTGGGTATCCTTAGAGTTTGTGAATCCCCATACAACACTCCAATTCTGCCAGTGAGAAAAAATAGGCAGGATTCTGATGGCGATCCGGAGTATCGGTTTGTGCAAGACCTAAGAGTTATAAACCAACATGTAATTGCTCCACATCCAGTAGTTCCTGATCCATCAACTATATTACTACAGATACCCCATTGGGCAACTTATTTTACCGTGATTGATTTAACAGCAGCCTTTTTTAGTATACCGGTAGCTGAGGACAGTCAAGATCTTTTTGCCTTCACTTGGAGGGGACAACAATTGACCTGGACTAGACTACCACAGGGATTTACTGGGTCTCCGACTATTTTTTCACGTATACTTAAAAATGATCTGGCAGATATCGAACTTCCAGGACATTCAGTGTTAATACAGTATGTGGATGATTTGTTATTAGCAAGTAAAGACTACGAGACATGTTTGAAAGACACTATTTCTCTATGTAACGCCCTTGCTGAGAAAGGACATCGAGCATCTCCGTCCAAGCTCCAGCTGTGTCAACAAGAGGTAAAATATTTGGGGTTTATCTTGAAGGAGGGACACAGATTGATTGATCCAGAACGGGTAAAGATAATTCTTGATATACCCCGCCCTATAACAAAAAAACAACTTAGGGGATTTTTAGGAGCTGTGGGATTTTGCCGACCATGGATCCCCGGGTTGGGAGAACTTACCAAACCTTTAGTCCAGGCGACAAATAAGGAGGAGACAGAGCCTTTGACCTGGGGTCCAGAAAAAGAGAAAGCTTTCATATCTGTAAAAAGGGCATTGGTCTCAGCCCCAGCTCTAGGACTACCAGATTATAGTAAACCATTTGAATTATTCGTTCATGAACGACAGGGAGTAGCAAGTGGAGTACTCACTCAAAAACTAGGTCCTCACCGTAGACCAGTGGCCTATTACTCCACCCAACTAGACGCGGTAATCAAGGGCACTCCAGGATGCATCAGAGCAATAGCAGCTACAGCAGCCCTTATTGAAAAAACACGACCTGTAGTTTTGGGTCACCAAATGACTGTGTATGTGCCACATGAAGTGGAATTGTTAATGAAACAATATGCTACCCAGTCACTGTCCCCACAGAGAGCTCACCGCTATGAACTAATAATACTACATGCAGATAATGTGACCTTAAAGAGATGCAACATCTTAAATCCAGCGACGCTATTACCCCTACCTGAAGATGGAGAGCCTCATCATTCCTGTGAACAGGTGGTTGTCAACTCGAGCAAGCCCCGGGAGGATCTCAAAGACGAACCTTTGGGAAACCCAGACCTAGTTCTGTTTACAGATGGATCATCCTACTATTTGGACGGAAGACGTCATTCAGGCTATGCTGTTACCAACCTCTTTGAGGTACTTGAGGCTAATCCCTTACCTCCGTCTATAAGTGCTCAAGGGGCAGAACTAATAGCATTAACCCAAGCAGCAAAAATGGGTAAGAACCTGCGAGTAAATGTATATACCGACTCAAAATACGCATTCGGAGTGTGTCATGCCACTGGGATGTTATGGAAAGAACGAGGATTTTTTACATCATCAGGAAAGAAAATAGCTAATGGAGAAGAAATACGTAATTTGCTAGAATCAGTTCAACTGCCCAAAGAAATTGCTGTAATACATTGCCCAGCCCATACTAAAAACATTACAGAAATTAGTAAAGGAAATGCTTTAGCTGATGCCGCCGCGAAGGCGGCAGCCCGACAACCTTTGAGAGAATGTATGGTTGCAGTTCCAATGACGGACCAGAGCGAATGGCCAAATTTAATAGACCCCAAAACCATGTATGAGGAAGATTGCTTAGCAGAAGAGAAAAGACAATGGGAAAAGTGGGAAGCAAAACAAGATGATGATGGAATATGGACAATTGGAGGAAAGCCAATTCTACCAAAGAAATATGTAATTACTGTAGCTAGGTGGTTCCATGATAAAGCTCATGGGGGAGCAGAGGTGGTAGCCAACCAGGTACAAAAGGTATGGGCAGCTCCAGGAATTTACACTGCTGCAAAAAGAATAACCAACAGCTGCCCGACCTGCCAAAAGTTCTCAAGCAGCAAACCAAGCTCAGAGTTAGGGGGACGACCATGGGCCTACTTCCCTTTTCAAAGGCTACAAGTAGATTATGCGGATATGCCAGCCGCCAATGGGTACAAACATTTGTTAGTGATAGTAGATCAGTTATCGGGCTGGGTAGAGGCTTTCCCAACAAGGAAGGCTGACTCAGGAGGGGTAGTAAAAGCCTTACTAAAAGAAATCATACCCAGGTATGGGGTTCCAGAAGCCATTGATTCCGACAGGGGCGCCCATTTTACAGCAAACATAATCGATCAATTATATAAATCACTAGGAATAGGGAAAAACCTACATACCCCTTACCACCCACAATCTTCAGGACAGGTAGAAAGAATGAACAGAACACTAAAAGAAAAAATAGCAAAAGTATGTACACATACTAACCTAAAATGGCCCGAAGCTCTAAACTTAGCCCTGTGGGATGTTCGAAATGCTCCACGACAACCCATAGGGCTAACACCAGCAGAAATTCTCTTCGGAAGACATTTAGCTATACCAGGGACTTATATCCCAGCTAAGACCAGCCTGTTGGATGGAGATGAACGGCTAACCCAGTATGTCATAGGTATGCAAAAAAGGTTTGAAAATCTTAAAAAGTATGCTCAATGGTATCAATCTACACCACCTGAAATACAAGTGCACGATATACAGCCTGGGGATGAAGTTTTAGTTAAAGTATTTTTACGAAAATCCAAGTTAGAACCTAAATGGGACGGGCCTTATACTGTTTTATTGAGCTCTTATTTTGCTGTTAAAGTTTTAGGAAAGGAAAATTGGATACACCATTCTCATGTTAAACGAGTGGTGAATGACCAAACGAATAATTCCTGAGAAACCTCTTTCACTAACAAGAAGAAGAAGAAGCAAATGAAGTGGAACGCTGCATTACTCTTGGTACTATTGATCTGAGTAACTGTGACAGCACGCACCTCACAGGATGGCAGACAGAAGTATTGTGCTCATATTACTATTCCAAACACTGACAGTACTGTTCCTCTTAATCTGTGGTCAAAGAACCTTAGAATGGCCATGGTCCCAGGCTCATGTTAAGCATACCGGAAGTATGGGACTAAGATCTAATAAAGACTTGAACCTCGTAACTGTAGTCATGCGTGGAGCTGAAGTATGCTTAGAAAATGAATGGAGCTGGGATAGTATTAACCGACTTCCTCAACTCCTGGGAAAGACAGGACAGGAAATAAAGATAGGATGCCGGGTGGTCAATGGGTCCACCCATAAAAAGGTAAATCAAATCTCTGTGACTGAAGTCAAATCAAACAAGAGAGGAAAGAAAAATTGTGATACTGAAAGATTGGACTGTTGGTACAATTTTACTCTAGTACAACCTGTTTTTGTAGTTTGTCTCTGGGCTCACCATAGTGTGGGATTATCATTTAAATTCAAAATAGGCATCATGGAGCTCAATACAACATCCGCCCCGACTGTAACTGTTTCCCCCAGCATAAATACCTCTACTATTATAAAGGATAAGAAAATTCTATCCCCACTGATTTCCAAAATTGGACCATATGTGATTAAAAATACAGGCCAACAACAAGTGTTATTTAATCCATCATGGTCTCTTAAACGAATAGAACTGTTAATGCAAATTAATATCTCTACAATCAAACCAGCTTGTTCACCATTCCTAAGAACGTCCTATACAGGATGGTTAGCATGGCTACGTGGACGAACCCTCGCCTCTCCAAGACGAACAAGGAGAGATGTAACCGGTATCATAGGAACAGGATTGGGAGTCTTAAATAGTACAGATGCCGAGGTACTCGTAAATAAACTGAGCACAACAACAGGTGACTTAAACAAATTAGAACACCCATTACGGTCCTCCCTATTAGCATTGGGAACTAACCAATGGCTGTTGTCTGATGTATTGCCTCAGTGGGAAGGAATTAACGAAAGGGACCACCAATTGATTGTGGATGCACTTGGTGCAGTCCAAATTAATGTTTCTCTAGCTCTCAGTTGTATCCAAGCGCAACTGTGGATGCAATCTATGGTAGCAGCAATTATAAGGGAAGGTGAAGAGGGCACTTTACCCACTGAAATTCGAAAGGTAATTTGGGATAATGCAACTAAATTTGAAAAAGAATTCCAGTCCTGGTGGTACTTAGTCAATTTTACTTATAACCCCATCGATAATAAGGCCACAGCTTTTGTCTTAACAATACGCAATGCTTCGGTATACACCATATACCCGATCATTGCGCTGGGATTAAGCCACAATGGGACTATACTCTATCCGATAGAACATAGAGTATGGGCTCAACGAAACAGAAACAAATGGCAAACTGTTGATGTTAACGCATGTGTTGTACGGGAACAACAAGGATTTATTTGTGAGAGTAATACCATCAAAGCTCAAGACATTTGTCTTGATACGGAACAAAATGTTTGTCATTTTGAAATACACCCTGATGAAACCCCTGAAACTGTACTTGTATATACTGGAAAAGGGTGTGTCTGTATGAGAACTCTCTGTAATCTTATATTCATAGATAACATTACTGTAGACACAAGTAATCATTCAAATATTTGTGTTTGTAATTTTTCTAAAGTTATGGGCTGTGACTTTAATTATTCAGCTCCTGTTGTGTCTCATCAATTAATACAATCTAATTATACCTTAAGTCAAGATTTATTACCTACCCCCATCGGAATGAACCTTACATTGGTACGGAAACTACTACAACATGATGACCTGTGTCAACTGTTAAAACGCATCCGAAATAATGGACAAAAAACTCTAATCACTGTTCATCATGATGCAGAAGAGATACTCCATATCTTGGAAAGAGTGAAGAAGAATGGAGAATATCATTGGTGGGAGACTCTTCTGGGATGGTCACCAACTGCAACAGGGATCTATAATCACATGTTGCACCCAGTAATAGTTATGTTAAGTTTGACCATGTTATGCCTATTGCTTACAACCATATTGTATATAAGATTATGGAGAGTGATAGTACGCCTCGAAAGGCTTCGAGAACTCTGCTTAACATATTAGCAGGGATGCTTAATAAAAACAAAGGGAGGACTGTTAGAGAATATTGAACTGAAGCTGTCTAGAATTAATTGCTTAGCATAACTTGCTTAGCATTAGTAGCTAAATTTGCTGAAGCCTTAGACCTCAGGCTGTGAACTTGCTGTGAACTTTTACTTAGATAAGTAAAAGGGGGCCCCAGAGCCGGTTCAAGCTGGAGAGATAAAGAAGCTACACTGACAGCAGGAGCAGCCAACCTTGAAGATAAGCAGCAGCCTGCCTAGAGACAATGAAGGGGCCCAGTGAAGAAGGGGAAGAACCGAGACCTAACTATTACTATTGGTCCAAACTATCGCTTAAGGGGTGGGGAATTTAGATTGTAAGGGTATAATTGCCCAGGAATTTCTTTGTTCGGGGTCCCTCTTTGGAGGCACCCAGCTCGAGCTGTAATTACCACACGTATGTCATTAAATTTTATTTTTCTTCAATCTGACTTCGAACTTCTGCCTCAGCAGGAACCTAGGGTCGGACCCTGTTATGGAGGCCAGCGAGCCTGATTTTCCATAACAAGCATCTATTGCTTTTGCCTTTGAATTATGCTGCCTTTCCCATGCCCTTTCACCAGCTTCTGTCTGAACCTAAAAGGTTGCCAAATATTCTTAAAGAGGTACTCTAGCTGCTCTGCTGCTAAATCTGCGTACAAAATGCAGGTTGAAACCTTCATCAGGATGTAGCAAGTCAGCGTCACTGGATTGCAACTGTTAGATTGTTTGCACAGGCTTTAATGATTGACACTGCTAAGCAAAAGAAAAAAAGGCACACAAGATCAGAAGAGGTGAAGGAGTTCATTTATAACAGAATTCTACATCTGACTCTCATTTATTTGCCTAAAACAAGGTGTTCGGGAAGCCAAGACACTAGAAGTAGGAAATGATTTTAGTATAAGGTGCATATAAAGAGACAGAGGAAAGTAACTACATGTCATTTGAAACATACAGAAAGATTTTTCTTACTTGGAACTGTCATGCTTCAGGCCTATTCGGCAGATCAAACACAAAATGACAGCCATGAAAAACAAAGCAGAAGAAAAACTTTAAAGCATCTTCCCCACAATGGTCAAGATCAGCCAGCCACTCTTCTGAGAAGGAGAGCTATGTCTTAGAAAAAGAAGTCCAATCTAGGAAGCTCTTAGGTGAAGCCCCAAGTGTTTTAATCCTACAAATGAGTAGCCAAGATGTTTTTTCAAGCAGGGGCTTCAAATTCTGTTGTAGGGCACTCAAGTGCCCCCACTTCTGAACAGCCAGCATAGCAAGACACTGACTCTGGAAACCCTAGGATACTCCACAGCCTACCGAGTGAAGAAGAAAGAAAACCAAATAGAAGTTCATCAAAATCAAACTGTTTCCCATTCACACACAAAGCTACACACTACACCCTTTCCCTTTGCCCAACACTGGCAAATACACAGCCATGCAGCAACTCATATCTGGCTGAAAAACATATTTTTCCTGACACAGCAGCTGGCTGATCCTTCTGGCATCCCTTAGACTCCTCATTTAGTAAGTCAGGTTCTAAGGGTGCTTAGGACCAGCTTCTGGATCCAGGGAACGAGGGGGGTTAGGTGAATGTTAAGTACCTACCTGTTCATACTTAGGTGTACCTGAAAAGGTATAGCAACCTGTAGCTGCAGGTACCTAAGAAGCTTTCGGGTAAAATGCAGGCAGTACACTGAGACATCTCAGACTTTAACTTCGGATTTAAACATGAAGCAGTTGGGGTGGGGGGATTGGCACGTCCAGCTTTTTCTTTACAAAAATCTCACACTCCCCTGCCGCTACTATTTATAGGTCTCTGCTCAGCCAGTAAGGTAGAAAAGCGCTTTTCAGCAATTGCTTGAAGGAACTTAAGAGCTGGCAGGAGGAGAGCAGCAGAAGCCTCCCAAGCTCGTGGCTAAGAGGCAGGTACCCGCAGAGGCCGCGGCCGCCTCCGCTCGCGGCCGCCCCGGGCAGGGCGCACGCGCCGCCCGGCCGGGTCACCCGGGAAAGCCCTGAGGCGGCCGTCGCCCAGCGCGGCCGTGCCACGCCGCGAGGCACGTGCTCTCGGGCGGCCCAGCACGGCGCGGCCGGGCTTTTGAGGGCAGAGCAGACCGTGCGACGGGCACGGTTGAACTGTTTTCATTTTCAGTGCCTGACAGGGGAGAGAAAAGACTCAGGCTCCAGGAAACGCGCTGCTCGCGGCCGCAACAGGCTCGCTTGCCAGGAAGCTGCTCAAGTAACGGGTCGGCGAGGGCTCCCGGCGCTAGGGAGAGCGGCGCATCCTTCGAGCGCGGCTGACGCTAGCTGCGAGGAGACAGGGGAGGCTGAAGCGCAAACCCGCCGCCGAGAACAGGGGAAGAGCAAGAAACGGCGCCAGGGAAGGAAGCGGCCGCCCGAGCGCCCCTCGCAGCACAGCAAGGGGGCGGCCGCAGCCCCGCGCCCGGGCGAGGCCGTTGCGAAGCGCCCCGGGGCCGGCCCCGCCGCCGCGGTCCTCACCCTTGTCGTCCGGCACCATGCTGATGGTGCCGCCCGTGTTGATGACCAGCACCCGCGACATCGCGCCGACCGGGCAGCCGGGCCGCTCCGCGCCGGGGCTGCGGGCCAGGGCCCGGCGCAAGGAGGGTGCCCCGGCGGCGGGCAGCGCCGTCGCCTCCATCGCGCCGCTGAGGAACCGCTACCTCCCGCCCGGCCGGCGAAAGGGCGGTTATAGGGCGGCGCGGCGCGGCGGGGCCGCCCCCTCCCGCCCCCAGCCGGCCGCGGCGGCGGGGGCGGAGGCAGCGCCGGGCTCGGCGAGCAAGCGAGCGCTCCGGCCCCGCCGCCGCGGGGCAGCACCGCCCCGCCGCGCTCTGCGGCCCCGCGGCGAAGCAAAGAGCGAGTCACTGGAGGGCGACGAGGCGGGCGAGGGCAGCGGGCGCCCTGCGGCCGGTAAACAAGCCGCCGGGGCGGCGCTCCGGTGAGGCGGCGCGGGCAGCGGCGGAGGCCTTGGCCCGCAGCCGGCCCCGCCGCCGCCCCCGGCCTCGCCGCCGCCCCTGGCCAGAAAGCCTCGGCGGGGGACGGGACGGGACCCCGCGGGGGGACTCGTTCCCAGTAAGCGCTTTCCACAGCGGAGCGCCTTGGCCTCAGTTTCGTTTCACGCTTCGTTTTGCACCAGGCTTTCTTACGAGAAAGGAAGGAGTTTTCGCTTTCACGCTGGCTGTGCGTCAAGTCCGGGAACAGGCAGAGCGCAGGGCCGTGCTGCCGGGACAGCTGCCTGACTGAGACAGCTGGGACACGCGGGAGAGGTCAAAACTGTGGAGTTAAGCCATGTGTCAGGCATCTGCAAGACTAGACAGGCGATGAACGATTTACGAGACCATATGTAGAGTATTATTAGGAAATTCACTTGTTTGAGCAGGAGCTGAACAGGGAGGAGGAGTGCGAGCACAAGATCATGGCCTTTCCCCGGGGCAGTATGCCACACGATTCCTAGCAACTCGGAGAAAGGTCTTACAAAAGGAGTCAACAGCATCCGTTTCATGAAAAGCGCTAGCCACGTATCTGGGTTGGTTTACATGTAAAAACACCCGATAGCCTGATTCACTGCTGGTTATTCATTTTCCCACTCTGTCTTCATTTTGTATCTGACCCTTTCCTTCACCGCGCTCTCCCTGGGTATTCGGATTTGCTCTGTTAGGTCATGGCTCCCTTGGGAGCAGCGCTTGCTTGAGCAGGTTTTGGATCTGCCACTTCACTCCAGTCTGCTCATTCACATCCCACATCATCTTATGTACAGATGAAGCTGTCCAGGTGGCTCAACACTGAACCAGAATCAGTGAAGGTAAAGAAATAATCCTAGGGGGAAAAAAGGTTGAAGTGCAGAGTGTTTTCAACCTGGACTAGTTTTCTGATCCAGTTTCTGATCCAAAGAAGGACTGGTGGAAGATGTGAAGGTCAGGGGCTGCCTTGGCTGCAGTGACCATGAGATGGTGGAGTTCAGCATCCTGCGAGGAGGCAGCAGGGCACCAAGTAGGATCGCAACCCTGGACTTCAGGAGAGCAAACTTTGGGCTCTTCAGGGACCTACTTGGAGGAATCCCATGGGTGAGGGCCCTAGAAGGAAGGGGTGTTCAAGAGAGCTGGTTAATATTCAAACATCACCTCCTCCAGGCTCAAGAGCAGTGCATCCCTATGAGTAGGAAGTCAAGCAAAGGAGGCAGGAGACCTGCATGGATGAGCAAGGAGCTCCTGGCAAAACTCAACCAGAAGAAGGAAGTATACAGAAAGTGGAAAGGGGGACAGGCCACTTGGGAGGAATATAGGAACGTTGTCAGAGTATGCAGGGATGCGACGAGGAAAGCTAAGGCCCGTTTGGAATTAAATCTGGCTAGAGATGTCAAGGACAGCAAGAAGGGCTTCTTCAAATACATCAGCAGCAAGAGGAAGACTAGGGAAAATGTGGGCCCTTTGCTGAATGGGGTGGGTGCCCTGGTGACAAAGGATGCAGAGAAGGCAGAGTTACTGAATGCCTTCTTTGCTTCAGTCTTTACTGCTCAGGCCAGCCCTCAGGAACCTCAGACCCTGGAGGCAAGAGAGAAAGTCTGGAGAAAGGAAGACTTTCCCTTGGTGGAGGAGGATCGGGTTAGAGATCATTTAAGCAAACTTGACACCCACAAATCCATGGGCCCTGATGGGATGCACCCACGAGTGCTGAGGGAGCTGGCGGACATTATTGCTAAGCCACTCTCCATCATCTTTGAAAGGTCCTGGAGAACAGGAGAGGTGCCTGAAGACTGGAAGAAAGCCAATGTCACCCCAGTCTTCAAAAAGGGCAAGAAGGAGGACCCAGGGAACTACAGGCCAGTCAGTCTCACCTGCATCCCTGGAAAGGTGATGGAGCAGCTCATCCTGGAGGCCATTTCCAAGCATGTGGAGGACAAGGTGGTGATCAGGAGTAGTCAGCATGGCTTCACCAAGGGGAAATCATGCCTAACCAATCTGATAGCCTTCTATGATGGAATGACTGGCTGGGGAGATGAGGGGAGAGCAGTGGATGTTGTCTACCTAGACTTCAGCAAGGCTTTCGACACTGTCTCCCATAGCATCCTCATAGACAAGCTCAGGAAGTGTGGGTTAGATGAGTGGACAGCGAGGTGGATTGAGAACTGGCTGAATGGCAGAGCTCAGAGGGTTGTGATCAGTGGCACAGAGTCTAGTTGGAGGCCTGTAGCTAGCGGTGTCCCCCAGGGGTCAGTCCTGGGTCCAGTCTTGTTCAAATTCTTCATCAATGACCTGGATGAAGGGACAGAGTGCACCCTCAGCAAGTTTGCTGACAATACAAAACTGGGAGGAGTGGCTGATACACCAGAGGGCTGTGCTGCCATTCAGAGAGACCTGGACAGGCTGGAGAGGTGGGCGGAGAGGAACCTCATGAAGTTCAGCGAAGGCAAGTGCAGGGTCCTGCACCTGGGGAAGAATAACCCCATGCACCAGTACAGGTTGGGGGTTGACCTGCTGGAGAGCAGCTCTGCAGAGAAGGACCTGGGAGTGCTGGTGGACACCAAGTTAAGCATGAGGCAGCAATGTGCCCTTGTGGCCAAGAAGGCCAATGGGATCCTGGGGTGCATCAGGAAGAGTGTTGCCAGCAGGTCGAGGGAGGTGATTCTCCCCCTCTACTCAGCCCTGGTGAGGCCACATCTGCAGTACTGTGTCCAGTTCTGGGCTCCCCAGCACAAGAGGGATGTGGCACTACTGGAGCAAGTCCAGCGAAGGGCTACAAAGATGATTAGGGGACTGGAGCATCTCTCTTATGAGGAAAGGCTGAGAGAGCTGGGCCTGTTTAGCCTGGAGAAGAGAAGGCTGAGAGGAGATCTTATCAACGTGTACAAGTATCTGAAGGGAGGGTGTCGAGAGGATGGGACCAGACTCTTTTCAGTGGTGCCGAGCGACAGGACGCGAGGCAACGGGCACAAACTGAAACACAGTTTAGCGTGAAGCCCTGCTAATTTTTATACTGGACGAACAAAAGCAACAAGAATAGAGATGAAAGCAAAAGGCTGAGGGTAGGAAGGTCTTACATCAACTCCTACACTGAACGAGATACCCACAGAACTATGTCCTAAGACTTCCAAATCCAGGGAGGAGCCTGACCAAGAAAAAAAGGGAAAAAAAAGGGGGGGGGGAAGACAATCCCAGCTACTCTCTTCTTTTTTTGGAAAGCAGAAATACAATTTTCCCCCTCCCTGATAAAACATAATGACTTTAATTAAAACTGTTCCCTCCACCCTAATGTAGAAGTTTATCAGTACACAAAATCTTGTCATTTTTCATTATTCGATCATGTATCTTTCAGCACAGAAGAGAAACTATCCAGCTAGCAGTTTTCTGCCCAAATTTAACATAAACTGTAGGCTATTGAAAAAAATAGCAGTGATGATTGGAGGTAGAAGTGAATTACCTACTAACTCCAGCTGCTGTTGTTTAAATGTGTACGGCATGTCCTCTGCTACTTGGAGTAACTTAGGAAGAAATTATGTAAAAAGGATTATTAGCATTAAAGTCTACAGTGAGATGATTTCAGATTCTGCAGGACTTCTTTCAGAAAGACTTTCCAGTGAATAAGCTTTTGCCTATCCAGTAGACAATCAGATTTAAATAAACAGGAACTATAAAATTGCCAATATTGTTTATGTCATGTAAATCTGTTTTCTTTCTCATCTCTGATCAAAGAGACCCAATTCAAAGAATTTAAAGCTTTGACTTCAGAAGGGAACAAGACAACACATCTTCAGTTCAACTGTAAATTTAACTAAAGTTCAATTTGAGATTGATTACTAGAGTTGGTCAGAATTTCAAAAATTTTTGTAATAGAATAATGGACTTTTGAAAACATTTTTGGCAAAAAATTGGTAAAAATTGTTCCAATTTTAAAAATTTAAATGATGTGTGTTTACCGTTCTTTTCTTTTTCCATATAATTTTATTTAAAAAAAAATCAAAACTGTATGCTAATAACTGCATACACCTGATATCACTTCAAATGTTGGAGTACAGCAGTATGAATAACATTACATCATTTTACAATTTACTGTAGAGCAGTTCTCCAGTGTAGCAGTAATGACTGATTGCACAGACAGATGGGTGGATGATGCATGGCTAGATACTAGTTCCACAGAAATCATCTATAGAATTCAGAGGAACACCACCTAAATTTAAATTTAAAATGTCGGAAATACATGTGTTGCAACTCACTGAGCTTCCTAATTATGATTAATTTAGTATTTCCCTTAAATGATACCATAAGCAACAGAAACAGGGTAAGCAATAAATCTTAGAACCTTCCCTTCAAGAAGGATGTATTGCAACACTTGGAATAGCTCAAAAAAAGGCTGAGACAGTACATCTCAGAATGTAATGGAAGAAACAAAAGTATCTCATAAAACTTAATTAGCAAGGTTACATTAAAATGTTTAATTTTCTTTTTAGCAGAGGAGAAGAATGATGGCCTTGAATGACTTAATGGACATGACTTCTGGATTTGTTACAAGTGTGAAGCAGAGAATTTTGGAGTCAGAATGGTAAAAGTGGTATTCAATACTCTGTATCTAATAGCATTTGATATATCAGAAGAAACACAGTGACACTCACTACTTGAAAGGAAGTTCTGCCATTGCAGTCAGTTTGTTCCAGGTCTTCACCAGCTCAGTACCAGGCATACAATCCATCAACATGACCTTTAGCTGTAAGGTTGGAAATAAAATACTCATTTTAATGACCAATTTTTCTGCTAGTTAACATTGTTACAGTTATTCTCAACACTGTGAAACAAACCGGGTTAGACAGACTGCCAAGTGAGTGCAAGCGGGAGCTGAGTCAAACCCCCCCCCCCCCAAAACAACAACAAAGAAAACCCAAAACCAAAAACCAAGCAAACAACCCAAAAACTCCAAATCCTGAACAAAAAGAAAAAGAACACCGTTATAATGCAGTACTTAGGAGAACTCTGCAAGGGTATTTTAGCAACTATCAACAAATTAAAGAAAAAAAAAATTATTTTTCATTGCAGGTTTTCTCCCTGAAAAATAATTGTAAGTACAAATTTTTCATGCATTTGGGTTCCTTTTTCTGATGAGTGGTACATGGTAGGCTAATTTGTTACATGTAGCTTACAGATTTTTTCTGGCCTGCACCATTCCAAACTCTCAAAAGTTCTTTTGCAGCCTCTTTAATGAACATATCTAGTGCCCAAATCATCACTGTTATACTGCATTACAGTAAAAATACTTAACATTCTCACACATTACTGCCCATTGCTAAAACATTTATTATTCATTTTCATAATGTCCTGTGAGTTATGTAGGTATTATCCCCATTTTGTAGATGAAGAAACTGAGGTATACATAGCCAGATAAAAGCCCCAGAGTTAAGTGTCAGACTTTTGGCTCTCAGCCCTTTGAATCAAGCCAGTAGTCCTTCACCTGACAACGACTTGAATAATAAAACAGTAGATAAAAAGCAGAAAAACTACTCAGGTTGATTTATTTTTGGACACTAAATGAAAACGAAATTCACTTTCTATCTGTCTGAGACTGAGTTTTTAGTTTGCTTGCTTGTGAAATGAAAATTAGGCATACACTGGAAAGGTCTCCCTGGACAAAGGTGAAAACTGTGGAATTAAGAAATGTGTCAGGAGTTTGCAAAACACTACCTATCCAAATTGATCTAGTTAAATCAAGTGTTAATATAGATACCTTTTGTGCAGTTCAGTTTTGGGGTATACCATATGGTAATATTGGCCCACATACTCCCTTCTTTTGAACTCTTTTGAGACCTGTCTCTATCCCTTTGAGGACATTGACATATGGGATTGGTATTGCCTGAAAACTTGTGACCGCCACTACATGTTTCTTGGTACAGCATGACCCAGCATGCAGTTGTGAAAGAGGTTCTTTTTCTCAACAGTCTCATCAAAAGTGCCACTTACTGCTCAAGGAAGAACAAGCTAATTGTCAGCAAAGATGCCCAGTTGTGCTTGTGAAGATACCGTCTCTTTCTGTGTAACAGGGAGCTCTTACGAAGAGGAGGATGAAGCTTAGTACTTCAACCTTAGAAGCTAACTATTCTGAATACTCGTCCGTTTTATCCTGATCATCATGCTTTAGCTGTCATTGACCATACCTGGAAAAAGGGGCTCATGCCAGGAGCTGAATACCATGGTCCTTGAACAGACATTTGCTATGCCATAGGGATACTTTAGTCTTGCTCCTGCAGAGAAGAACACGTAAACAGTTTTAGGAAACAGTGACAAGACTGAGAGTCATCTACCTCAATAAGAAACAGCAGCAGGATTATTGCTGATAACCCTGGTGATGGTAAGGCTTTAGTAGAGTTGCTAGTGTTATCAAAAAAGACAGAGCAATGCTGAAATGTATATGGCTGTGGAAAACAGGTCACTTCAGGTCCTACAATACCAACAGTTCCTCCAGTCCTTAGCATCTTCAAAGGTGAACTGATGGAGAAGGAGCTACTATTTGTAGTATCATAACAGAAAGAGTGGTGAATTACCAGTACAGGGAACAGAAAGTGCATCTCCATTCCACATCATAAGCTTAACTGAGCTCCAGTTTACATTTCACCTGTTTGTGACCAACAGTGTGCTAGCTGTTTCTCAGATTTTCCTACATCTTTCTGTAACAACCTTCGTAAGTTTTCAGACATACAAGCCCTTCTTCAAGTCTGATGTAGAAGCATAAAGCTTCAAAGCTAAATACAAGTTGAGGGTAATTGCTTAGGGTGTAGTGTCTGGGTAAAAATAGTTGGTATCTCTGGATTACAGGGGAATCTCATGGTTAAGGGAGCCGGGGAGAGTGTGACAAGAGGTGATAATACTGGTACCTTCTGAAAAAAGCTAGGAATGTGTAGCTTATAGACTGTGAAACATTAAGAGGTTAATTGTGGGAAGGGGAACAGATTTGTTTTATTTGCATAAAACAAAATCATCTGTATCGAGTCCTGTATTGATATCTAGTCAACACACTGGTTTTAGTTCTAAGACTCATCTGTGGAAGATGTTTTCTTTTGTATTTTGTTTTCTTTTATATTTTCTTTTGTGATCAGGTGTGAGAGATCAACGATGAAGAAGCTGAAGCTGGTTTCAGGGAAATCTGGTAAGTCTTCAGGTCTGTTATCATGAGGTTTTTATTACTGGACAACTATAGAGACAAATTAGCAAAGTGGCTAGAAGCAAACACTGAGCAAGTAGGACGATTACTGCTAAGCACTACACTGTGCATGAGGCTGGGAACAGGCTGCTGTGTGAATACTGTGAGGCAAAACATCTAGCTGTAGTGCCTAAGTTATTCAGTAAGCCAAAGGAAGAACATGCTTCCTGTATAAAAGAGGTGAGTTTTTTTCATTCCAAGTCACATTAACTTTATTTGTGCCCTGTGCCACAACTTTGGAATAAAATTTAACTCAGTTTCAAGGTAAAATATATTTTATGGGATGGTCCAAGCAATGTCTTCCACTTCCACTTTCTCTGACTCATTATTCAAACAGAGATAGTGTTTATGCACTCCACAGTTCCACAGATCTGGTGTCCTCATCTAAACACCTACTAATACAGGTGAAAAACAGGCAACACTCCAACTTCTTATG
Organism: Apteryx mantelli; assembly: GCF_036417845.1. Taxonomy (NCBI): domain Eukaryota; kingdom Metazoa; phylum Chordata; class Aves; order Apterygiformes; family Apterygidae; genus Apteryx; species Apteryx mantelli. Next base: position 79,190,937 of record NC_089981.1, on the reverse strand, counting down.
TTCTCACTCTTTTATCCTTAAAAGTCAATAATATAGTTGAAAATTTTCACTACATAATTCTGTCTCCTACTGTATAAGTATTCCTGGAATTTGAGGTTTTTAAAAATAGAACATTTTGTATTAGAATAGGATTCCATAGGATTGACATGTCTTCACCTTACAAAAGGGGGTAGAGAGTAGGACAGGTTGAAGACTACACTTACCTTTCTTTCCTTTACTCTTTTTTTTTTTCCTCTTTTTTTAAAATCACTCTAAATCAGAACACTTGCTGATTTACCTTTACTATCCTAAATAAAAATTGTCTTAGTATTAAATGATTCACCCAAAATGCAATTTATGAATGTATTATTTAAATCAGAGGCAAGTATAGGACACAATACCATGCATAACTGATAACAGCTAGAATAAATTCTATATATATATATATTTTTTTTTAATAAGCATGTATTAACAGCTGAGGGACCAGAACCAGTCATGTGAGAATTGAATTTTGGAAGCAATAAATCAGTAAAGATTCTGAACTTCACTGGTTGATCACAAGCTAATCAAATTATCAATCAGTCAACCTAAATAAATAAAAGGAAATGACCATATGAAGGAGAGTGAAGAATATTTTAGATAGCTTCCTGGGAAAAGATGGAGGTTTTAGAATAAGATTAAGAGTTTGTAACACACCACCTAGACTAGCTGGAGAGTTTAGGAAAGTTTTGTGGAAGCCAGCAAGATTAATCTCCATTACTACAATTATAGATGACACCATGGGTTTAAGAGACATCCAGTAGAGTCTAATTCACTTACTTTGGGTAAGTGACAAAGCTTTTAGTCATATCTTTCCACTTTCAGTTCTTCAGCCTCTCTTTCTCCTTCCTCATGACAATTTATCTTCCTCCTTCTAATTATTTACATTTTCCCCCTAAAGTCATGGTTTCAGAGCATTTGTTTTGGAAGCAGTGCTGCCTCAAGCAGTTTCTGCACCTTCTGCTTCTAATATCTGATAAGTTTCATTCTCATGCTGTCTCCTTTGTTGTGCTGACACAACTCTAGATGAAGTTGCGTATCATGGCTTAAGCAGCTGCATTTTGATATCATGCACTTCCTAAAGCACCTTTATTCTTCCCTTCCCTGCCTCTCCTCATACCACACCTGTGCCAACTCTGGTACTCATTTGAGAAGAGAGATTATTTCATTTGCTAACCTGTCCAAGGGGGGGGGGGAAGGGAAGAAGAAGAAAAAGGTTTCTGCCAGGTTACAAGTTTAGCTTCATTCACTGTGTTCATTCACTGTGTAGTCAGAGAAGTGTCAGAGACTATTCAGATGAGGCTGCATGGCTAAGAGCATGGACAGAAGAGGTACACAGGGAAAGGATGTGGAGACCTCCCCCTTTCAGCATTAGTTTGCTATTCCATCAGTCTATTCCTGTGACACCCTATTTGTGCAGCAACACATCCAGCTGCAGAGAGATCCCACATCTAGGTTAAAAATAATCATTTGGGGGGTTGTGGAAGGAATACCGTCACTTGTTCACAGGACGCCCAAGTCCTTATTTGCAGAGCTGCTATGTAATTTGTCAGTCCCCAGCCTGTACTGACTTATGGAGTTATTCTGTCCCAGGTGCAGTATTGTGCATTTGTCTTTGCTGAGTTTTATGAGGTTCCTGTCAGCCTATTCCTCCAGTCTGTTAAGGTCCTTCCTTGCATTTCAGGTTGTCCCTAGAGATGAACCAGCTTTCCTGGGCTCCTCTGCCTGTCAGGACAGCCTCCCAAGATATTTTGCCTACTAGATCTCTGAACAAGCCAAAGCCTGCTCTCCAGAAATCAGTCATTAGGCTATTCTTTGTCTTCCCCACTTCTGTAGTATGAAGGCCTATTTGTGAAATATGTCCTGTTTGCCTTGCACCCAAATATACCACAGAACTGCTCAATTGAAAGTAGGAAGTTAAATAAATATTTTGCTTTGCATAATTGCACAAGAAGGTAAAACTGAAATAATGGTACCCAGACTGCACCTATTTCAAGGAATCAGATGACTTTGTCAGCAAATATGCAATGCCTGTCTGAACATGCAGGAATAGACAGGCACCATGAGATAATGTGACGGTGTGCTCCTTTCCCCCTAGATGTGCTCTTTTCCCCTCAACCTGACCTCCCTGTAAACAGTGCATATGCAGGGGCTAATTGAACATGCACCAACTAAGACCCATCTAGCATGCAAATATGACTATGAGTCAATCATCTCCCCCCCCATAAATAGGGGGCAGCCCAGAGCCCATTGAACTCTCTTGCATGGCAGCAGGCTGCGCTGCAGAACCTCCTCTTGAGCAGGGACGCCTCTCAAGGTTACTCCTTGAGGTTGAGAGATTCCTTACCCATGACAGATCCTCGGTAAGTGATTAATAGCATGCTGAACTTCTGCGAACTTCGCGAAACTTTGTTAACTTATCTCTCTGATTAATTGTGCACATAATCCCTTAGGCATAAACCATTGACCAAGTCTAAGACTAGGATCGGATCCAGCCGCCCCTAGGTTCCTCTCAGAAGGAGTTTAGAAAGCAAGGGGGTCCTTTCCAAACCTCATGACTCAACAGGAGGGTCTCCTTCGCACACAATCCTTTAGGCATAAACCGTTGACCAACTCTGGGACTAGGATCGGATCCAGACGCACCTAGGCTCCTCTCAGAAGGAGTTTAGAAAGCACGGGAGTCCTTTCTGAACCTCATGACTCAACAGGAGAGTCTCCGTTGCGTGTGCATCTGATGCTGTCCCTTCACACAGTAAATAACTGAGTGAACCTTGCCTATTGAACCTTGGTAAATCATTCTTATTTACGATTGAACTTTGTTAAGTCACTATCTTACCACAATAAACATAGTGCTGCTTCCCTCTTACGAGTGAAGTGCATCATTCATTTGCGACAAATAACCACCGTGTGGATGAACTAGAAACAATCATTTGGACAGCCAGATCAGACTGGTTCTGACCCATAAAAGAACTAATCCTTTGGACCACACTGGTCTTGATTCATGCAAAAGCATATATAAACACCAGTGATACACAATGGAGCCTGGAAAAAAGAGAAGATGCCCACTTCAGTTCTGGCTTCTCCCATCAAAGAGCCCTTGAGCCTGGCCATCTTGACCTTGGAGACCAAGAACCACTAGAGATTGCAGCCTCCATAGCCAACAGCTCAGCATCAGACTCACGGTATGACATACATAGCAAGGCTTGACTAATGTTTGATTAATGCTTAATTCTTAGTTAGTAACAGGTGGATTACTTTGGAGCTGAAGCGTAAGTAAATGCTTGTTTATTTGAGATTTGCCTGTTGTCTCAGAACGCTCCTCATCATGGCAGTCCCCACTTCCCTAATAACTGTTGCAACTCTTCCTTGAGGATCCTCAGTGCTGCCAGGTCACAGACACTCCAGCCATGACAGCCCTTGACTGTTGCTTCCCGACAAGCAGATCCTGCTTGTTTGTGAGTAGCAGATCTAGCGGAGCACCTCCTGTATTCAGCCTGTCCAGCACCTTTGTCAGAAAAATTGTCCCTGATGTCCATGAAATCTCCTGAATTGCTTCTCCCTCCCCCCCCCGCCATGTTGCCCTCCCAGCAGGTGTCGGGATTTTAAAGTTCCCCAAGAGAACCAGGGCTTGGGATCAGGAACTGACTTCTCACTGTTTGAAGAAGGCTTCACCTACCTCTGCTTCTTGATGAGGTGGCCTACAGTAGACATACATCATGATATTGCCCTTCCAGCCTTCCACTCTGGTCCTGACTAGTAAACTCTCAACAAGCCTGTAAGCCTAATCCACCATGGAGCCCTGCGCAGCCAAGTCATTCCTTCACCCAGAGCACAACACCAGCTCCCCCAAGCTGCATGTATCAGTATAAAGGCCCTTGGCTGTCCCACTTTCTCAGGTGCTGGAGAGAACCTCCCCTGTTTCCCTGTCCAGTGTACACTTCCATCCACTGATGGACATAGGTTAAAGTCTCCCTCAATCATTTCGCAAGCCTGTTGACAGAGATGTTGTTGCCCATCTTTGTCAGGAAGAACCCATCTCTCCCCAGTAGTCCTTGTTCCCCTAAAAGGCTGTTGTAGTTGCAGAAGCCAAAGCCCTGCCAGCAACACTTGCCACAGCCAGGTGTTAATCTGCAGAATGTGTTTGCATCAGTCCAGGTCCTTTCCCTTGTCCAACAGAAACAAGGAGAATATCACTTGGGCTCCCAACACGGTTGCTATTCATAAAAAACAGACTTATATAATACATACTTTAATAAGTA